>NC_064850.1:110017434-110344298 GCF_024139225.1 Suncus etruscus
CCTTCACCTTCAGAGCAACATTCCCACCACCAGTGCCCCTCATCTTTGTCCTATCCCACTCCCTGCCTGTATGCGAGACAAGCATTCTACTTCTCTTACTTATTAACATTGTCATGATAGTTGTTAGTGTAGTTATTTCTCTAACTGCACTTACCACTCTTTGTGGTGAGCTTCATATCGTGCCTTCGATTCTTAATATACTTCAAGAGATCCTTATGTCCTATTGAAAGACTTGTTTAGAGGAATGAGCACAAACTGAGATTAGATACTCTTGAGTTTCAAATATATTTCTAAACATTTGAGCAAAGAGACCTTAATGTCTGTGTTTTCACTGTTCTGTAAAACACACGTGATTTTTATTTTATTTTTTTGGCTTTCTGGGCCACACCCGGTGATGCTCAGGGGTCACTCCTGGCTATGCGCTCAGAAATCCCTCCTGGCTTGGGAGACCATCTGGGATGCCAGGGGATCGAGACTCGATCTGTCCTAGGTTAGTGCTCGCAAGGCAAACGCCCTACCGCTTGTGCCACTGCTCTGCCCCCAACACAAGTGAATTTAAGGTTCTAGAATAAATGAATGTGCTGTAGCTAAAATAAAACAAACATCACATGAACACTATATATAAAGGTTTGCTGACTATAGAAATGTAGTGGAATAATGTTTACTATTTGAATACAAAATAGGTTATTTCATCTATAGATTACTGGCAAATAGTCTGGTTTCTTTATCTTGCATAGCAGTATTGCTACAATTAAATCTATTTTTGTTGATTTCAGTTGTTACGAGTTAGCACCTTAATTTTGAGTAGGTGAGAAGAAATAACTTCAGAATAAGAAATCCAGATATTTGACTAAGAAGTTAATCTGTCATCTGTGAAATAAGTAGATTTCTGGAGAGCAGTAATCACCATTGTCTTCCCAGTTACTCAGATGACAGAATTTTAGTGATGAAATCCTTAGGCAGTTCTCATTGTGATAAGGAATTTGAGTTGTGACCAACCCACAATGCTTCCTCTTTAGTTTTAGATTGAGTGTACAACACAGCATTGTTTGTACTGAAATTGAGGGTGTTTGGAAGTTTGAGAGTGATTTACAACTACTGCCTTGTTAGGTTTGTTCAGAAATACTGTTCTATAACCTGAAAAATGTAAAAAATTTCTTGTCTGAAAAATTACAGATCATTACATAAGGGATCCAGTTTACTGATTTAATAATTATGACAGTGTTGCTTTATTTCTACATGAGAAGATCTTTGTAAGAAAATCATGATACTTTTTACCATTTAAAAAATAATAGCTCTCAGTCTTTACTAATGAAAGAAATGAAATGAGATGGCTGTCAATCATAAGTATTTTTTGATATTAAAGCTTTAGATGATCTTCATTTTGGATTTTCATGGGAGTGTTGGTGGTGGTTCTGCTCTTTCTGCCTTTTACTCATTACAGTATTGATAAACACACAGGCAGTGATAACCTTATCTAGAATGAGTTTTATTTTTCGAGGCTTCTATTATATGTTTGAGGAATCTTTTTTTATTTCATTATGTACCTTCTAATGAGGGCCTTTTTTTTTTTGGTGAATATCTCAGAAGGGTATGCTTCTTTTATTCAACATATTTTTGACATCTTGTTTTATATATATATCAGAAATACATTATTTCCCTCTGCTTATTATTTTATTGTATAATTGTTGAACATTGAAGTTGTTGGTTTTGATTACTCTAAAGCAGCTGTAAAGTTCTTATGAACCTCTTTGTGGTTTTCTGTTTGTTTGTTTTGTTTTTGTTATTGTTGTTGTTTTTGGGCCACACCCGATGGCACTCAGGGGTTACTCCTGGCTATGCGCTCAGAAACCGCTCCTGGCTTGGGGGACCACATGAGATCCCGGGGATCGAACCCAGGTTCATCCAGGGATTAGCCACAATCATGGTAAACACCCTACCACTGTGCTATCCCTCCGGTCCCTATTCTTTATTTCATAGTTTACAACAGAGTATTACATATATTCTAGGTAATGGAAATATTATTCCATGAATTTTGTATTTGTTGGTTACTGCTTTTTGAAATTTCTGAAACATGGTATATAGATAGTAATAATAGCATTATAATCACAAAATGACAGCTTCTCTTCCTGTATGTAGAAGCCATTCATTTTTATATATGTGGGTTAGGTTTTTGTTGTTGCTGTTGTTTTGGTTTTGGGGCCACACACACCCAGTGGCGTTCAGGGTTATTCCTGGCTTTGCACTCAAGAATAGCATCTGACAAGCTTTCGAACTGTATGGGATGCTGGGGATCAAACTCAGGTCTGTCCCAGATTGGCTGCTGTCATTCTGGCTTCATTTATGTGTATTTTATTTTTGTTTTTCATTGTCATGCTAATTTGTTTACATTAGTGTTGGTGTCCAATAGTGCTAATTTATGATTTTGGTGTACACAGTTATCTCACCACCACAAAAATGTCCAGAGCCTCAAGTCTTTAAAGCTCAGCATTGTAATAAATGCTTGATATATTGTTTTAGTTAGCATCAAAAACAAAGAGAAATTATTACACCTATAGTTTATGATTCATTAGCTTGACATATGTAGTAGCTGTAGACAGAGTTTATTGCTAGTTTCTAGTGTTCTTTTGAACTGTGAGTGCTGTTTTTCTATGGATCTTCTTAAGCAGATTTATTGGTTACCTCTTTCTTTGTACTTTCCCCTTCCTACAAAGGTTATCATTTCTAATGGAGTTAGTAGTGAAAGTAAACTCTGTTCTTCCACTCCAAGATCCAAATGGGGTATAGTATTGTAGGAAGCATCTCTGCCTTTTCCCTACCCATCATTTTTCTAAAAGTAAAAAATGACCCTTTAGCCAGTTTTTCTTGGGGAAAAATTTTTATGGTGATTAAACATAGCCTTTATTGAAATTCATCTTTTAATTTTACAGATTCACAAGAATTGTAATAAATTCAGCATAAAGAACTTAAACCAAGTGGCTCTTACTTTTCTTTCTCTTTTTTCTTTTTTTTCCTTTCCTTTTGAGGGGGACTCAACCTGGCAGTGTTCAGGGATTATTCCTGGTCTTGTATTTAGGGATTATGTCTGACCATGCTTGGGGGACCATATGGGATGCTGGGGGTTGAACCTGAGTTGACTGCAAGTGCCCTACATGCTGTACTATTGCTCTGGCCCTTGGGGCATACATCCCCTGGGGCATACATAATATTTCTTTATGTTGTTTAACAGGCTTAATTGAAATAAGGTTGTAAGTTGATTTTTAATTTTTACTACACGAAAAATTATTGACAGTGTTGAATTGGAAAGCTATTAAAATCACATGCCAATGAAACATGAGTGAAACATAAATTTTAGGGGCTGGAGAAATAGCATGGAGGTAATGTGTTTGCCTTGCATGCAGAAGGACGGTGGTTCGAATCCTGGCATCCCACATGGTCCCCCAGCCTGCCAGAAGCAATTTCTGAGTGTAGAGCCAGGAGTAACCCATGAGCACCGCCGGGTGTGACCCAAAAACCAACCAACCAGCCAACAAACAAGCATACATTTTAATCAAGGTTTTGGGAAAAAGAAACTCAGCGGGCCGGAGTGGTGGCGCTAGTGGTGAGGCATCTGTCTTGCAAGCGCTAATCTAGGACGGACCGCGTTTTGATTCCCCTGGCGTCCCATATAGTCCCCCAAACCAGGAACGATTTCTGAGTGCATAGCCAGGAGTAACCCCTGAGTGTCACTGGGTATGGCCCAAAGACAAAAACAGAAAAAAGAAATCCTGGTGTTATGGTCAGGCTTTAGACTAACTATAGACTTAGTTGTTAGAAGATTGCTTATTTAGGGGGCCAGAGAAATAGCATGGAGGCAGTGCATTGGCCTTGCATGCAGAAGGACAGTGGTTCAAATCTTGGCATCCCATATGGTCCCCTGAGCCTGCCAGAAGCAATTTCTGAGTGTAGATGCAGGGAGTAACCCCTGAGCGCTGCCGGGTGTGACCCAAAAACAAAACAAAACAAACAAAAAAAAAACAAAAAAAGAAAAAAGATTGCTTATTTTTTGTTTGTTTTTGGGCCACACCTGGTGTTGCTCAGGGATTACTCCTAGCTATGCACTTAGAAATCGCTCTTGGCTTGGGGGACCATATTGGACGCCGGGGATTGAACCGAGGTCTATCCTGGGTCAGCTGCATGCAAGGCAAATCCCTACCACTACGCTATTGCTTCGGCCCCAAGATTACTTATTTTATAGCCTTGTTTATAAAAGTTTGGTTTTGAATATTAAAATTATATTTGCCTCTATATAGTGAATTTACCTCTTAAATATAAAAGGTATATTTCTTTTGTTTGCCTCTTTTGCTTCACATATAAAATAGTTAAGGTCAATGCAGACCAGAGAGATGGTTCCAAAGGTATGGAGTGCTTTGTTTGTTGGCACTGCATGGTCTGAGAACAGAGCCAGAGCAGGCCAGAGCACTACTCGATTGGCTTCTTCCCCACAAAATCCAAAACAAGAAAGAAATCCCTACCAAAATAAAACCCACAAAAAACAAAAATAAAAAACAAAACTAAGTAAATATTTAAGAGGAATGAGCATATATACAATTTTTTTCCTATATATATAAAAAAAGATTCTGACACACCCAGAAATGCTTGGGTTGCGCAGTGCTGGGTGGTGGTTGGTGTCACTCCAGTGGTGCCCAGGGACCCTACAGTGATGGATGGAACTCCGCTCTCTTACATGTGTATCATCTCTCCAAAAATCTTTCCCCGCACTCAAATCTACTTTTCAGCTTAAATTAGTATTTAAGGTATATAAGGTATTTCTTAACTTACTCTTGATGTTAATTAAATAAGAAAAAGATGTTTTATTTGTGCAAGAAGCTGAAAACTAGTGTTTTTAAATTTATTATTATTGTTGTTTTCTGATTAGCCAAGTATTCTTCAAGAAATCTTTCAAGTTTTTTTTTTTTTTTTGGTTTTTGGTTTTTGGGCCACACCCAGCGGTGCTCAGGGGTTACTCCTGGCTGGCTGCTCAGAAATAGCTCCTGGCAGGCAAGGGGGACCATATGGGACACCGGGATTCGAACCAACCACCTTAGGTCCTGGATCAGCTGCTTGCAAGGCAAACACCGCTGTGCTATCTCTTCGGGCCCCATCTTTCAAGTTTTTGATCTGTGTCATTAAACTCATTTTGAATGTGTAAGAGTGCAACACTTCTTGATTTTTCTTTTTTTCCAAGTCAGATGTGGCAGCCAAGATTCAGAAAAACTTATTGTTTAAATGATACACTGGTATTGAAGGTGGTGAGTTTTCTGCTCTCCTTCTCTAAAACCTAGTCAGTAGTGGGAACTTTTTAGGATTTCTTCTCATTATAGGTTGTTTTCTCAAAAATAATTTTTTTCCCTTTCAAACCCCAACATTTTGTCTATTAAAGTTCAAAACATTTTTCTCATGCCTTATAGACAGAAGATTAAGTACTTCATTCCCAACCTGCTACAACCATTTTTATCTTCAAAACATGCAGTTAAATATAGTCTTCTGTTGCTTAATAGGACCTACTCTAGCTTGGACACTCTACTGAGAACAGAACTTTTCTTCTCCTAAGCCTTGGACCTTTAGGTAGTGAAGTGGTATTTTACTTACACAAGTGGTCTTCAATCTTTTTATTTTTGTAGAGTAGTGAAATAGAATTACTTTGCTGATTGATAAGCCAGGAATAAAATGCTATATTTATAATAATATTTGTCTACTGTTATTATTAATCTAATTGAAAAACATGTGGTAAGCAGCACCTTCATTTTTTTGTGAAAAGTGTTTTTATTATTAACCCAATATATAGATAAATTTTGTGCCAGTTGAATGAAGTCCAGGAGAAGTAGGTGTATGCCAGGATTTGTTGTGTAGGGAAGCTCATTCCAGTGATCTAGTGAATGTGTGTTTGGTGTCCAGTGGTTGACCGGGAGAAGCCTGGAAGGGAAATGTGATGAGTGTCAGTACTGTACTGAGGTAGCTGAGTTGTCTGTAGCTCTTTCCTCAGGGTCTGCTCTTGAGCAGGATCTCTCTGTGGCTACCACTGAGGCTTTGACATTATCCCACCATGTAAACACCTTATCTCTGCTCCATATTTTCAGTACCTCTACTCAAAGAGACTTTATAATTATGTTTTGCCATGGACCTGCTGGGCCTCACATATAGTAAAACTATATGTTTCACTCCTCCCCATGTTATATCCACCTCACACCTTTGCTGCTCTACCACCTCACAGCTCTCTGCTTGGACTGACCAACTTTCCAAATACATCCTGTCTTGTTTGGCTCCACCTAATGTTTTACAACATTATGAAAACAACAATGTTTTTAAATTGTTGAGTGGGGGAAGAAGAAAATTAGGATGGTTTCTTATACCTGCAAGTGGCTAGATATTGGTTCTATTCATATGAGTTGGAGCAAATAGTTGAAAGAGCTAAGAGTAAATTTGGACCTTAAGAATATATATGTAAATAGGTTCAAGTTTTAAAATAAGGAATCTTAGGTGACTACTATGAGTTTGGAGGACTAATGGGATCACTAGAGACTTGAATGATGGTGATAGAATTATTTTCTGTTAGTTTTTGTGTGATAGCTGGAATTTCTGGTTTCAAAGGAATATTACAAACAAGTTGTTGACAGTAGGAAAAGCAGCAGTATTGCCTGAGGGATGATACTCAGAAAAGCATAATGCTCAGGGAAACTAAAGAACCATGAAGTTGTAAAAAAAGAACTGGAGGTAGTATTTGTTCAACAATGTTAAAAGCTACAAAAAGGGAACAGCTCCCTTGGGGTTCAGCAACTAGTCTAAAATTTAGTTACAATGGAGCAAATTCACATGGCAGAAGTGGAGTTGAATAGGAATGAGGAGTTAAATTTGGCCCAAATGAAAATATGTGTTATAAATTAAATAACATCAAAAATAGTGTTGTCTTATAGGTTTATAGATAGTATATTGTGTGCAATGCAGTAAGTTTTATGCAGTTGATGAGGCATGAATTTAGATTATTCAGTGCAAAGCCATAAAATTTAATGAATACTTGCTGCCTGTGTAACACTTCATGTATTGTTCATTTTGTGTTGAGCTGGTTGATCTACAGTATGGAGGATTTGTTCAGTAGATTTTGTAGATTTTCACTTTAAATTGTGAAAAATATATATATAAATTTTCATATTACTGCAGTATAGGAGATGTCGAATTAGAATTATAGAATTAATACTGTAATTTTGAAATATTCATCCTTTAAGCATTTTATTTTTTCTTTTAAGCATTATAATTATATTTACAGTAAAATTTATAGTGAAATGCTTTTATAATTTGAAGATTCATAAGCAAATGCTATAGATTTATTCCTTATCAGTTTTAAACATACTTTAAGTGATTTATTCAGTTCAGAATATGACTCTTAAAAATGTATTTTTAATAATTGATAGTGGATTTGTGATGGGGCATGAGTTATTCTGTGAAGAAAAAAACGAAACATTTTATCTATTCACTAAGCAAAAGTTTTTTTGGAAGGGATTTGGGTGCACACATGTTAATACTCAGGGCTTACTCCTGGCAGACGTGTTGAACCATATGGGATGCCAGGGATCCAACCTGTGTTGGCAGCATGAGAGGCAAATGCCTGCCTTGCTGTACTATATTATCGCTCTGGTCCCTGAGGCAAGCAGTTTTGCAAGCTCTGAATATAAGGGTGAGAAAGGAGACACTTTTCCACTAGGAGCTTAAAACCTACCTAATGGGAAAAGATGACTAACGTATGTAAATGAATTATTAGATAGGCACTTTGATATAGCAGGCACTATTCTAGTTCCTATATAGGGTGTTTGGGGAGAGTGGGGATGTAAAAGGGATGTTGTCTAAAGGAGTTATTTCAATAGAGTCCTTAGGGAAGCATCATCAATGAGAGGGAAATTTGCACAGGGCCCTGAAGGAAGCAGAGAAAACAAAGTTAAATAAATGGGCGAGAGTATTTAGGTAATGGGAATAACCAGTGCAGAGGATTGGAGGTACTCACTTATTTTCCCCTTCAAGAAAGAACAAGGACAGGGCTGGAACAATAGTGCAGCAGGTCGAGTGCTTGCTTTATATGTGGCTAACCTTGATTTGATCCCAGCATCCCATATGGTCCCCCTAGGCTATCAGGAGTGATTGCTGAGCTTAGAGCTGGGAATAATCCCTGAATATTACCAGGTGGTGAGGCTTCCCCACTTCCAGCAACAAAAGAAAATGTAGTCAAATAATAAAGAAGACTTGTAGAATACGAGCTTGGGAGAGGTGAGATATGTAGTCAAATAATAAAGTAGACTTGTAGAATATGAGCTTGGGAGAGGTGAGATGTATATAGATTTTGTGGGGCTTTATAGACAGCCATAAAGTAATCAACTTTTATTCTAAGACAGCAAATTCTTAGGTTTCAGTTGCAGAATAAGATGAGAGTTGCTTTATCATGCATTCCAGATTCTTACTGTTAGTTGATTGGACCAGTGTAATTAGTGAATGCTTGTTTTAGATACTTCTTTGGAGGCTCACATCTCTAGTTTACTTGGAACTCAATTTTTAACATGTGTACTATACCCACTTCAACTTCTTTACGTATCCTAAAGTAAGTAGTTCATATGATTTTAAATAATAATTCTTTCCAAAGCAAAATTTAAGAGAAAGTAGGAGTTTGGTTTTTATTTCCCCTTCAAAGTACTGAAATTAGGTATGAAGAGCCACAGAATTTAATAAGGTATGGTGACTAAAAAAAGAACACCCGTCTTTATTTTAACTTTTGGGGCCACACATTGTGGTGCTCAGGTGTTACTCTTGGCTTTGCACTCAGTACTTATTCTTAACAGTACTTAGGGCACCCATGTAATATGTAGGGAATTAAATTCAGGTTGGCCTTGTGGCAAAGTTAGCACCCTTCTTGCTGTACTGTTGCTCCAGTGTCTTAACCTTGCTTTTTTTTTTTTTGGTTTTTGGGCCACACCTGGCAGTGCTCAGGGAGTTACTCCTGGTTGTCTGCTCAGAAATAGCTCCTGGCAGGCAAGGGGGACCATATGGGACACCGGGATTCGAACCAACCACCTTTGGTCCTGGATTGGCTCCTTGCAAGGCAAACACCGCTGTGCTATCTCTCCAGGCCCCTTAACCTTGCATTTTTAAGAATTTGCGGACAGTCATAAGCAGTACTGTTTTTTGTTTGTTTGTTTGTTTGTTTTGTTCTTGTTTTGTTTTTGGGTCACACCTGGAAATGCTCAGGGGTTACTCTTGACTCTACGTTCAGAAATTGCTCCTGGCTGGCTTGGGGGACCATATGGGATGCCTGGATTTGAACCACCGTCCTTCTGCGTACAAGGCAAATGCCCTACCTCTGTGCTATCTCTCCAGCCCCCAGTATTGTTTTTCTAAGTGACTTTTGTTTTTAAACTTTTTAGAGAAAAATTACGGCAATACTTTTTAACCCTGGGGTGATAGTGGCTGTAGACATTCCTTCCTTTAGACACCTAGGTTAGGGCCTTTCTATTCTTTACACTGCAGTAAAAAGCCATCTGCTTTTCTTTCTCTAGCAGTCACTTTTTGCAGAGTACTACTGTTTTAAGTTTTGTGATGTACTACATTAAGTTTAGTGATGCATATCTATATTGGTACTTTAAGCTTCTGGGATAATTTATTCTTTGTTAGATTAGTAGAACCACCACAACAGATAATGCTGTTTGTTATATTGCTGTTTTAGAGCCAATGCAAGAGTTGCTGTCTAGAGAAGTTAGATAAATCACTGTGTGCTGATTCTCTATTTTGTGAATTTGCCTACTCATTAAAACTGATTTTTAACTCCAAGTCAGTACTTGTAGTGCCTGCGTGAACAATACCTCTGCACAAACTGGCAACCCCCCCCCCCGCTCCCCAGGGGCCAGAGGTAGGTAGGGGCATGGAGGTAGAGCATTTGCCTTGCATGCGGAAGGACAGTGGTTCGAATCCCGGCATCCCATATGGTTCCCCTGCCTGGAGCCTGCCAGGAACAATTTCTGAGTGTAGAGCCAGGAGTAACGCCTGAGTGCTGCTGGGTGTGACACAAAACCAAAAACAAACAACACCCACCCCCCCCCCACACACAAGTACCTTTTTTGTGAACTTAGTTCAACATTCAACTGGAAAATATTCTGTGTTTTCTTGATGACTTTGCTGTTTAAAAAGGCCCCAAACTTAGAGATTGAATGATGTCCTGTAATGGTGATGTGCTTTGTGGAGAACATAAACATGTTGACAATATACTTGAGCATATTGTTAATGAATCTGTAAAACATATTAAACAACCTGTCTTGAAAGAAAACTCTGTCACTACTTCAGAAGTCTACTAAAATTTTTGTTAAATTTAAAAATCGTTTTGAGCCCTGTCTGTGAAGCATGAAATATGTTAGATTTATTCCAAGTTTTCTTTTATCAGTCTTATTTTAAACCTTGAATACTTTCCCTTCTCATTACAAGTTGTTAAGGAAATCCTTCAATTTAATGTCAAAATTATCAGGCATCAGTTTTTTATTTACTGACTTCGCGTCTAGTCTTACTAGTGAGGTATAATGTGTTAGTCACATATTTGATAAATTTGAGAATATGTACTTCTGCTGGTAAGAAGAAAATAAGCATTTTCAGATTCACGTAGGCTTTTCTTTGGATATTAAAGCTTATTGATTGCTTATTACAACAAAATGGCAAATGGTATCAAAAATAGTATAGTAAAAGAAAACGTGAAAATTATATTACAGTGGTGTTAACTAAAGTTTTTTTCTAAGGATTTACTTAGTTGTTAAGCCTTTTGTGTTTTTGTTTCACTCAATGAGCTTAGTTGACTTTTATGCAACTTCCCCATCTAGTCTGCAGTGTTCTTACCAGGCTCTCAGTTCTATGAAATTTGCCGATGTTGCATGGCTGCGTATGTGACTGCATGTTCCAGGAGCTGTGGCACTTGAATGATTCAGCAGTTTGGTGTCTCTTCTAGATTAGTTGTGGAGCTTTGAAGCTGGCTCTTTTATTTTCAGGAGGATGTTGTGTGTGATTGGGTGCTGGGCCTTTTGCCATGGTGGGGACTCAGTTCCCATCCTGAGAAGATGTCAGAGATCTCAGTCCCATAGATGAGGCTACTAGGAATGATTCAGTGGCAGCATCTTTGAGAATCAACTGAGTATTATTTTTTTTATCTGCTTTTCTGTGATGTCTTCAGTTTGTCTCTCATATCAGCTGGAAAAAAAAGGATGAATTAACTTTTCTATAGTTCATTTTCTGAAAATATGAATGCATTACATTTTTTTTTTTACCAAGGAATACTACCTTCTACCATTGTAGAGATAGTTCTTGAGGGTTTCAGCATACGTCAAATAGCAATTTTGTATTGTGCTTCCTTGAGTTGAAATAAGAACCACTTGCCCTTTTTTTTTTACAAGGCATATGTTTTATGTCCTGTTTATTGATTACAATTGATTATAATCATAAGCAACATGGGCTGTTATTTTTTTCTTAGAAAACTGTTTCATACCTGTATTTAAATTTCTGACACCTTTTTCCAAGGTCACTCTTGGTCTTTACTCTTCTAAAGGAAGGAAAAAAAAAAAGGTACTTCCAAAGTCTACTATCACTCTTAAAATATACTTCCATCCCTGTCTACATTGAGAAATATGGTTGAAAGCAAGAAATTGAGAAGTTGGAGAGAATATGGGTGTAAAAGCCCAAGGCTGCCAGGGCTGTAGGGCTCAAGGTTAGCAGGGCCCGAGGCTGCCAGGGCCTGATGCTGCAAAGCTCTCAGGGGCCTGTGGGGACCAGCTACTGGGTGGGGCCTCGTGCTACCTAGGAACCCCACATGTAGCTACTGCCAGCCTGGGACTGAGAAAGAGAGAAAGGGAAACCAGGTATACTTTTTATTCCTCTTGGAGTCTGTTGCCTGCCACTACTGCCCTGGGTGGGGGAGGAGGAAGGGGAGGGTAAGGAGGGAGGGAAAAGGGAAAGAGGGAAGAAAGGAGGGGGGAGATGGAGGGAGAGAAAGGGAGAGATGAGAGCGAAAGAAATTTACTGGCCAGTTGTGTGTGCAGCGATGGTGGGGTGGGGTGGGCGTGGGTGGGTGGCTGGTACAAGAAAGAAAGAGAAATAGATTAGAAGCAGGCAGCATCTCTTCGATGCTTTATCTCTGGCCCCCTGTGGACCAGCAGGCGCTACTCTGTTCACTCTGTTCACTATCCTGCGCAGGCGCCTCCAGCCCCCCCCCCCCAACCAAGTTTTTACTTTTATACCTGGCTTGACAAGGGGGCGTGTCCAGATTCACCTGCCTTACATTTCCACCCCTTCTATTTTTGTTTTTGTTATCCTCAGCTACAGTGTGGTTCTGTCTGTCTGTCTGTCTCTAAAAGCCATGGTGGTTGTTAGCTGCATTTCTCTACTTGACAGTTCATTTTGAAGCTCCAAAGCCAGGAGAGAGGTGTAGGGAAGACATGAAATAGTGTTTAAGGAATAAAACATTAACTTCGTAACTTTTTTTTTTCATTTTTAATTATGAGAGCTATGCAAAGAGGACAAGGTAAAGTTACAGTGCAAGAACAATCGCTCATAAACAGAGTTCTCAGAAGAAATCCCCTTGCTGACGCCTAAATATTGAACATACAGTCAAAAAAACATTAAGAAAAATAAGGCAGAACCCATGTACAATTACTTTGTCCACAAGTCCCCAGATTGTAGTACATTATGACATTTCTTAGCAGTACACAAAGCAACCTAAAGCCATGAGATTTATGTGACTCCTTAACTTTGAAGGCATAGTATTTTTATATATTCATGGACATACATATTAGTTTAAGTTAACATCAAAAGTTTAAGAGGTTTTTTTTTTTCAAGGGTTAGTCAAAAGGGCACAGTAAAAATGGTGTTAGAGTGGCAAATATTGTTTGCATAGGCCCACCAAAATATGGGGGTCATAGAAAGGAATAGCTTTGGTCTAAATACAAGGAGACCACTACCCCTGAAGATTCCTGGCATAAGACCAACTCTAGGCTCCAGGCAAACTAGTTTATTCAATCCAAGTCATTGTCTGTAGTGCCAATACAGTTTTATTTTTCACGCAGTCCTATTGTTGGCATCAGGTTTCTGTATTAAAGATCCTGGAATCTGCACATCCTACATTGAAGTCAGGCTGGTGTGGAGTATCCTTTAGTTTCACCTCACAATTAAGGGACAATACAGCAAGCCCTGTCCAATAAGCAGGTCATTGTTCTTGTTACGTCTTCCAAGTGTGAAGGGAAGTCTCTTTTGAGTAGATCGATGTCAGAGCAGCTGTAGGGTCTTCCCTGGTAGAGGATTGCCTCCAGGTGATGTTATAGACAACCTTGGATGTTTTGTAGATGTCTTCTCTAGATCAGGAGTGAATGGAGAATGCCCATTCTTCTGAGGCCTGTGCCAGGCCTTTATGTCAATGTTCAGGGTGTAAGGTCCCATTGCACTAAAAGATTTGTGTGTTCCCATCTCTATCAGATAAGAACTTATTGGTATGTATAGTATTTTCCCGTTTTAGTGTGCCTAAGCAAACAAGAAATAAAGCCACGTGATATTATCTGAGTATATGGGGGCGTAAGAATACGTCTAACAATATCCATGACTGGGTTCAAACATAAGCATTAAACTGAGGGATTCTTTCACACCAAATTCCATATTGAGCAGTTCACAAAGAGAAGATAAAAAAAGGGGGGGGGATCGTCACTGTATAAGAAAATATTCAGCAAAAGTTATAGCTGTCAAAGAAAGCACCCATAAAATGTTGAAAAGACATACGTGTCCTTTTTATGTCTTTTGGAATAGTTGGGTGGGTGTTAACTCCAGGGCACCACTTTGGTCTGTGACTTACTTGGGACTCTACAGTACTTAAGTTAGAAAGGGTAAATGAGGAGTAATGATGATAGGGGTTAAGGAAGTTAAAGAGAAAAATGATCTTTTGTAGGGGTGTGCAAAAGGGCAGGGTACAAAATGGATATTCTGCATACATAAAAACATAATTCAATGATAGGGAGTACTATTAATGTATCTTGTGCTTGCGGGGGCGTGATTTTGAAAATATAGACTGGAAAGAAATTACCAGTGACTGAGTCAAGAAGCTGGGAGGCCAGAAGTTCCGGAGCCCCACCCAGACCCTCCCTAAGGAGCTGAATGGATAATGGGGGAGGGCCTAGGGTACCTTCAAGCTCCGCCAAGGGGCCCAACTCACCGGTTTGCCCAGGCATGTGGCCCAGGGAAGCCCTGGAGATCTGGAGCAAGGCGGTAGAGGGGTGCTGGGTTTACCCAAGTCCCGCACCCGCCCTAGGCCTGGTTAAGAAGGCCTCCGGCAGGTGTGCCGAACCTCTTACTGCTAGACTCCCGGCTCCCAGGAAGGAGAGAGCAACTTCATAACTTTTTATCAAACCTATGCCTAGCCTAAGAAAGTGAAAAACTCCAATCCTTTTAAGAGTAAAGGAGCAACGAATTCTTTCTAGCTGCCTCTTGTTGATAGGGGACAGTTGTGGAGTTATCGGAGTTTTTCACTTTCTATTTCTATTTTTTTAATGAACCTATTATTATTTTTTATCTATTGCCATACATGAAGTACCAGTTTTTCCTAAATAAAATAAATTTTCCACCTTTGAATTCTTTCTCATTACTTTCTTCACTTCCTATTTCCTTTTTTTCTTACATGATTTGCTTTTTCTTTCTAGCTGATCATGTTTGTTGGTCAGATACTGCTGCTGATTTCCCAATATTAAGGAACGCAGAGTCTTTTCTCAGTCTCATTTTTCCTCTATTTCTTTTGTTGCCTATTGTCTGTATCCACCATCCCTATTCTCTTCTACTGGTCTCTTAAATCTACTTTGTAACCAGATTCTAATTATCCAAAAATTGTGTCTCTTTCAACTGCCAGTTCTGAATTATGTAGCCAATTTTATGCATTCTTCATATGTATAACTTCTTAGTGTTTAAATCATTGATTTTCTTTACTTGCTTTTAAGGAAACCACTTGTTCCTGGTTTTTCTTCTTAGCAGTCATGCTGGTATGGTTTTTTCTGAATATTGATAGGCCTCTTTGGTGGTGTTCTTTTGAGACTTTCACTTCCAGTATAATTAGGATGAATGCATTTCCCTCATGCTGCAGATTACTTAAAAATGACAGAACATGGGTAAGAACATATTCTATCTTTGGATTTTCTTTATATTATTGCTTAAAAGCTTGAAGCGTTAATTGTGGGCCTTTAAGTATTAGTCATCTAGTGGAAAGGGTGAGAAAAACAAGATGAGCTTATCTAATATGCATCATCATTTAATGTGATAGAAAGCAGATATTGTACGGCTGAAACAATAATAGTACAGTGGGTAGGGTGTTTGCCTTGCACACAGCCAACCTGGGTTTGATCCCTGACACCCCATATAGTCCCCAGAGCTCACCAGTAGTGGTCCCTGAGCACAATGCCAGTTTACCTCTTGTGTGACCTGAAATAAACAGAAAATGAAAATGGGTATTGTATTATTTTGTGTCTCTTAAACATTAAGGAATTTATTTTTAGTGAAGCAAAATAGTGTTATTCTGAGAAACGTGAGGGAATCTGAGGGAGAAGAGGAGAGGTGAGGAAAGGAAAGAGAGGAAAAAAATAGATTGAGGAAAGAACATGGGCTTCTCCTGGGTGAGAAAAGCCTTAAAGATACATATAGGAATTTTATATGGACTTCTATGTTAGTATTGAATTATTTAGTCTCAAACATGTACATATGATCAAAGGATATGTGAAAACATTGTCAGATCAAATTATGGAGCTCGTGGTAAAAGGTATTACCTGATTTTTATCTTGAACAATATGATAGAAAAAGTTCACTTACTATACTGCTTAAATGCATTTTATGTTTTGAAATATGTTGCCTATGCATTTTCAAAGCCATTTTGTGATCATACAGTTTCCTGCATTTTGCTCTTAGCATAATACAAATATCTGTGTTAAAAATTATGTTATCATATTTAAGCATTATAGGAATTGCATTCTTATATTCATAGGATGAATGTTCATCCTATGGACTCTTTTTGTCTTGAGCAATTGGCTTTTCATAATTTTTATATCTATTTTAATTTATTTTTGCTTTTATGGATAAAGCAAAGTGAATATCCTCTGCATAATTTTGTATTCTGTTTTAGGATTATTTCCTTAGGATAGTTACTGGGTCAGAGGGTATGAACTTATAAACCTTTTCCGTTTCCAAAATATAATTTTTACTTACTTGCTGTTTGTTTATTACAAAAAGTGAAAATTTTAATGATTGTATTTTGTACATGTTTTGGAAAGACAAGATTCTTTGATCAGAGAAGTTTTAAGACATTTCTAGGGTAAAAGTCTTTTAAGTTGGTGTACCTCAGTATTTCTTTTTTTCTCTCCCCTCCCCTCCCCTCCCCTCCCCTCCCCTCCCCTCCCTTCCCCTCCCCTCCCCTCCCCTCCCCTCCCCTCCCCTCCCCTCCCCTCCCTTCCCCTCCCCTCCCCTCCCCTCCCCTCCTTTTCTGAGAAAGACACTATTGCAACTCAACTCTTCTCTTCTCTTCTCTTCTCTTCTCTTCTCTTCTCTTCTCTTCTCTTCTCTTCTCTTCTCTTCTCTTCTCTTCTCTTCTCTTCTCTTCTCTTCTCTTCTCTTCTCTTCTCTTCTCTTCTCTTCTCTTCTCTTCTCTTCTCTTCTCTTCTCTTCTCTTCTCTTCTCTTCTCTTCCTTTTTTGAGAAAGACACTATTGCAATCGTACTGCATGTGCCCCATGAGCGAGTGGGACATAGGCTTTCTTAATCTAACTGAGCACTGAATGATGTGTGTGTGTGTGTGTGTGTGTGTGTGTGTGTGTGTGTATAAATGAGTACGCGCGCATGCACGTTAGAATAAAAAGTTTTACGAAGTCTATAATATAGCAGAAAAGGTGTTTGCCTTTCATACAGCTCTGTTCAGAACCTCATATGTTCCCCCCAGGGCCCTGCCAGGAATAAGTTTTGGGTATTGCAAGTAAAGTTTTTACAAAGGATACACACACACACACACACACACACACACACACACACACACACACACACACACACACAGAGTTCATTTCATTTGCTAATTTTTTTATTGACTAATAAACCTATAAAGGTTATTTGCTAAAGCTAAGATAAAGCTATTTACTATATACTTATGTGTATGTTTTTATAAAGCCCTAACTTAAAATTTTTAAATTTTCTATATCTCTTTTTAAAAAACCTTAAATGGGGGCTGGTGAGGTGGTGCTAGAGGTAAGGTGTCTGCCTTGCAAGCGTTAGCCAAGGAAAGATCGCTAACACGGTTCAATCCCCCAGCGCCCCATTTGGTCCCCCCAAGCCAGGGGCAATTTCTGAGCGCTTAGCCAGGAGTAACCCCTGAGCATCAAATGGGTGTGGCCCGAAAAACCAAAAAAAAAAAAAAGATACAAAAAAGAACCTTAAATGATTCAAAAACTTTTTTGGTATTCTTTGATGAAATTCAGTATGTATCCATATCACATGAATGTAGACAATAAATGGACATTATACAAACCTTCTTTCTCTCCTCCCCCTCCCCCCTATTTCCCCCTGCAGAATGTGAAAACCTTTGCATCTTCCGATAGCCTAGCCAAGGTCCAAGAAGTAGCAAGCTGGCTTTTGGAAATGAATCAGGAACTGCTCTCTGTGGGCAGCAAAAGACGACGAACTGGTGGCTCTTTGAGAGGTAACCCTTCCTCAAGCCAGGCCGATGAGGAGCAGATGAATCGTGTGGTCGAGGAGGAACAGCAGCAGCAGCAGCAGCAGCAGCAGCAGCAGCAGCAGCAGCAGCAGCAGCAGCAGCAGCAGCAGCAGCAGCAGCTGAGACAAGAGGAGGAACACACTGCACGGAACGGTGAAGTCATTGGACCAGAACCTAGATCTGGGGAGCAGAATGATTCCCAGCAAGTTCAGCTGGAAGAAAACAATAATAGATTTATTTCAGTAGATGAGGACTCCTCAGGAAACCAGGAAGAACAAGAGGAAGATGATGAACATGCTGGTGAACAAGATGAGGAGGATGAAGAAGAGGAAGAAATGGACCAAGAGAGTGACGATTTTGATCAGTCTGATGACAGTAGTAGGGAAGATGAACACACACACAGTAACAGTGTCACAAACTCCAGTAGTATTGTGGACCTGCCTATTCAACTGTCCTCTCCATTGTATACTAAGACAACAAAAGTAAGTATATATAGTCCGCTGATCTGAGAAATTTTGCATATGCATGTTAATTGTAATAAACTTTCCTGAGAGTAGAGAGTGATTGTATTGCAAAATTAATCTCTAGATGTGTCATAATAAATTGGATTAACATTTGTTTTACAAGTATTATTAGAAATTGATAATACCAATAAATAGTATTATAAACGGTTCTGTTTTATGAGAAATCTTTTAAAATTTGGAGTAGGAGAGTACAGGCATTTAAGATGCTTGTTTTGCATGCACCTAACCCCTGTTCTATATCTGGCACCATATATGGTCTCCCGAGCAATGAAAGAATGAACCCTGAGCATAAAGCCAGGAGTAGCCTCTTAGCACCACTAGGTGAGACCCACACCTTGTACCCCTCGCCTCCAATTTTTAAAAATTATATATTTTGTTTCTGGGCCAATTACTAGTAAGTTGTGTGAAGTAGATATTGTTGAGGTGAAGCATAATTTGTTTAAATCTATTAGTAAAGAATCTTATTTATAAACAGCTCATGGGGTGGGTGGGCTACGTATCATAGATGTTAACTCACATATGAAATTGAAACCCACATTATTGAAATTCATTATTTATGATAGATTTTATTACTCATTAAAAACATGAAATTGACACCTGAGGTTAAAATTTTGTTAAGTTTGAGTTGCTATTTTTTTTAAAGTTATAGTATTGGATTGGACATAGTTAAAGATATTAAACATTTTTTCCTACACCATAAAGCAAAAACATTTTTTGAAGTGCTATCTTCACTACTTACTTTTCTCTGGCTATTAGATTTGTTTAGAAACATCAGGGTAATTGTTTATTTAGAAACATGAAGATATTGTTTTTTTATTCTTTCTGTCCCCACTTCAGTGGAATACTCATTTATTTCTCCAAGGAGGCATAGAGATTTACTGTAGGGTATCCAAACCACTTAGGCTGATATTTACTCTGAGAAACTGAAGATTATATGAAGATTCTTTCAAATATTCAACTTTGTGTTAACTTTCGGTCACTGTTTTGCTTGCTGGCAATTTACCTTTCCCATTTTTGAGAGGTAGTACTCCACTGTTGTATCTGTTTCTTACCTTATTTATCTAGTTGTAGCCCACAGAGTTAACCATAGACATAGTGTGTGCGTATGTGTGCGCATGGGCGCACCTGGGCAGTGCTCAGGGTTTACTCCTGGCTCTTGCTCAGGGGCGTGTGTGTGTGTGTGTGTGTGTGTGTGTGTGTGTGTGTGTGTGTGTGTGTGTGTGTGTGTGAGAGAGAGAGAGAGAGAGAGAGAGAGAGAGAGAGAGAGAGTGTATGTGTGTGTGTGTGTGTGTGTGTGTCAGGGTTTACTCCTGGCTCTTGCTCGTGTGTGTGTGTGTGTGTGTGTGGTTACTCCTGGCTCTGTGCTCAGGTGTGTGTGTGTGAGTGTGCGCGCACACATGCGCTCAGGGGTTACTCCTGGCTCTGTGCTCAGAAAGCGCTCCTGGCAGGCTCGGGGAACCATATGGGATGCTGGGGTTTGAACCAATGTCCTTCTGCATGCAAGGCAAACACCCAACCTCCATGCTATCTTTCCGGTCCCACCCATAGACATATTTTAAGAGGTAGACAGACTCCTATCCAAACTGGTAGAACCTAATCAACTTAAGAACTTAATGCATAATCTAGTGCTAAGAAAACTATTTCTAGTGAAATAGCTCTAGGAGGCTCTTCTAGAGATAAGGGACTGAAATTCACTATGCAGTCACACCTTCCCTGCTTTCCACAATTATCTTTTTTACTGCTTAAGCAGGGAGGAGGCAAAATGTTCATTTCTCCCTGAGTTGGAAGTAGAATGTAATTAGGCCACTGCAGTAAATATGGATTGCCAGTTCTCATTCTTCAGAATAGTATATGTGTACTTCTCTCCTCACAATGTTACATATATTATCTCACTAAAAAACGATGATGGCAAAGTATGGTAATAGTAGAGAGAAAAAGAAACAGCATTATTCTGCTGACTTCCAAACTTTACTATTATATTCTCTCTTAGCAGTCATATTATAGTCAAAATGAAATGATACAGTGTCTTCTGGGTTTTTCATCAAAATAACACTGAAGGGGAAAAAAGAAAGGAGGAAATATATTGACCAGGAGTTTCAAATGATTGAAGCTGGATTACAAGACATAGATTTTAGAAAAATATTTCTGTATTGTTATATAAGTATGATTCATGTTTTCCATAATAAAAGACTTTACATTGTCAAGAAAGTGAATACACACATCTTTCTCACACCACATGCAGACAAGATTATAATCAAATTTGAAACTAATTTTCTATATGTACCACAATCTTGCTGAAGTTAGAGCTAACTTTCCTGCTACATCAGATTTTATTTATTTATTAATTTATTTTATTTTGATATTATTGAAATAAATTGAAATTCAATAAAACATGTACCTTTTGTGGGAGCTAGAATTTATTTTAATATTTTTGACTTTTGCTAATCAGTGTTCTTTTCAAAGAGGAGAAAGTAAGCACAACTTCTATGTTTTTTCCCCATTTAGGCTTTTTATGTTTTTGTGCTTTTGGTTCTTTATCATATCAAAATTAAATAGAAACTATGAATGTCAGTGTAGACTTACAAATTGTTTTTTGGAAAGGATCTAAAATGATGTCTAACCTTTTACTTCTGTTTTTATTAAACATTTTTATAGTGAATCATTGATTTAACTTATATAAACGTTATAAACAGATTTATTATCATATTCTTTAACCTAATTGGTCCAGTATTAAAATGTCACAGACTATTACTTCCCCGTTTGTTTTTGGGCTATATCTAGTAGGTTTCATGCTCAGGGTTTCACGCCTGCTTCTATGCTTAAACAATTGGTTTAATGGGGCCGGAGCGGCCAACCCAGGATAGACCTGGGTTAAATTCCTGGCATCCCATATGGTTCCCCAGCCTGCCAGAAGTGATTTTTGAGCCCAGAGCCAGGAGTAATCCCTGAGCGTTGCTGGGTGTAATTTTTATTTAAAACAAAAACCCAATTGTTTTAATACTTGAATTGCTCTATTATTTTTGCTCTAACCTATGAAGGTTAAACTTTTTCTATATTAGGTTTTTTGGGACCTCAGCAATGGTACAGCAGGTAGGGCGTTTGCCCTGAATGTGACTGATCCTGGTTTGATCCTGGCATTTCATGTGGTCTCCTGAGCACTGAACCAGGAGTACTTCCTGAGCACCTCCAGGTATAACCAAAAACCAAAAAGAGGTTTATTTTTAATGCCCCTAACATAACTTATAGTAAGTTTAGATTTTGTTCAGTTTGTTTGGTCTAAGAAGTAACAGACTGTATGTGATTTCACATCCCTGTCTCAAGGGATTAAAATTGAAGCAGGGGCCCGGAGAGATAGCACAGTGGCGTTTGCCTTGCAAGCAGCCGATCCAGGACCTAAGGTGGTTGGTTCGAATCCCGGTGTCCCATATGGTCCCCCGTGCCTGCCAGGAGCTATTTCTGAGCAGCCAGCCAGGAGTAACCCCTGAGCACCGCCGGGTGTGACCCAAAAACCAAAAACAACAACAACAACAAATTGAAGCAGTTGCTGTGCTTGTTAGGAGACAAGAAAACTTAGTTGCTGCTGCTGGGAAGGCAGTTTCTTTCACTTCTGTATGTCTTTCTCCCTCAGTGTTCCTATATCTAAAGAGCAGGTGATTTTCTTTCTCAGAGATTTCAGTTGAAGGAATAGTGATGTCATTTAAGACGTTTAATCAAAACTACATCTTGTTGAGTTCTGCGAAACTATCGGTGATTTCTGCTGCATTTTAAATAAAAAACTAGAACTCTAGCTAGGCAAAATTTAATCTTTCTTAAAAGTAGAAGTCATAGTGTTTAATCAGAACGCAGTACGCAGATTTTGACAGGTACTTAATCTTTTCGTTCTCTTCAAGATGAAATTGTAAACAACTTGTAGATAGGCACTATTTAGTTTCATTCTTAGAAACCATAGTGTACTAAATTAGAATTTTTTTTCTACTAACGTGATTCAGGTGACTAAGCTTTTAATAAAGACTATTATTATTGAACTGAGTTCTAACATTTGGGCTGATATATACTGGGTGTGCATGTACATACACATGTGCCTGTGAGGTTTGGAGATCTTGTGTATTTTCGAGGCCATTTATCTTCACAGATATGGAAAGAGAGTTAAAATAATTGATCACTAAAGCTCTCATCTCTGTTTTCATTTGTTCTATTTTGTTTTTGTTTTGGGGCCACACCTGGTGCTCAGGAGTTATTTGTGGGTCTGTGCTCAGGACCATATGGTGTGCCAGGCAAGGAACCCAGGTCAGGCTCTTGCAAGGCAAACACCCTGCCCACTGTACTATCGCTCTTGCACCTCTCATCTCTTTTTTACAGAGACTAATATTTTTAAATGATTTTTATTTTTACCAAAATGGATTACAAATCTTTCACAGTAATATTTTAGGTACATAGTGACATTGAATCAGGGGCATTCCCACCGCCAATGCTGTCCTCCCTCCACCCCTGTTGCATATCCCCATCCTTTTGCCCCCTGGGCTGCTAGTATAAGTGGTCCCCTACAGAGACTAATTTTAATCTGTTTGGCTAGTTTTCTTTTTGTACTGATGGGAAAATTCTACTCTAGGATCATTTCCAAAGTACTTTATTTTGTAGGTTATTTTGTTTTGTTTTTGGGCCACACCTGGTATTGTTTTGAATTTAACTCCTGGCTCTGCACATAGGGATAACCCCTGCTGGAGTTAGGGGAAACAAAAGGGTGCCAGGGATCAAACCCCCGTCAGTTACATATGAGGCATGTGCCTTAACTCACTGGACCATCTTTCTGGCTTTAGAGTACTTTCATTCAGCCTGTGTGACTTAAATATGTTATGTTGGTATGTTTCATTTCGGTTGGATTAAATTGGAATTCTTGATTATTTTTAAAAACAACACTTTTAAATCACCATTTCTTTTAAATTTTGTTCAACTTTGACTTTTGGTATTTATATGGTATAATTCTTCTATAGTTTTATCCAGGATAGCCTCCAATGGTGGTTTCTATGATTCTTTTTTTTTTTTTTTTTTAATTTTGGCCCACACCCATCGGAGCTCAGGAGTTACTCCTGGCTCTGCACTCAGAAATCTCTCCTGGCAGGCTCGGGGAACCGTATGGGATGCCAGGATTCAAACCACCGTTCATCCTGGATCAGCTGCATGCAAGGCAAACACCTTTTTTTTTTTTTTTTTTTTTTTTTGCTATCTCTTCGGCCCCTCTATGATTCTGTTTTTAAGCATTTTATTAAACAAACCTTGTAGATACTATATGCACTTATTCACAATTCTTGAATATGTCAGATAGATAGATGTGATATTACTGAGAAAAGAATTCAGACCTAGGATAGGCATGTGGTACCTGGGATTGGACTCCCATAAGGAATGTGCTTTGCCTGCCATTGGAGCTTCACCTTTGGCTGGAGATAAAGAATATTTGATAATTTTTTGCATTTTCCTCCTCTTTATCTGAAGTTTTTTAAATGGGATCCTAGCAATAAAATACATGAGAAATTTCAAGAATGTCCTAATAAAAGTAACCCAAGAATTGCTTATTAATTAGACCCATCATTTTTTTTTTTTGCAAGTTCGAATGACAGATTGGCAGAGATTGTACCAAGGAGAACTTTTATGTACCCAAATATCACACTGAAAGTGACAAGAGATTTAATCTAAAACTGCTTAATTAACATTTTAAAAGCCTGTTTTCTTCCGTGTACTCTGCTGCCCTCTATGGTAGTATTTTGTGAACATTTTGAACATTTTTAGTAGAATTGAAATCTAAGTTTAGGTTCTAGACTGAAAATTGATGTTTTGTAACTTTAAGTTACATTTGAAAGTATCAGAGCTACCTTTTAGAAAGTAGTTTGCTGAAGTGCTTTTGTTTGTGATATATACATTATTGAAGATAAATCTCGAGGCTAGTTTTAATAGGAATAAATGACAGTGAAATTTGAGACTCGATGTCAGACAATATTCCTTCTAGAATTCATCTAGGGTCCAGTTACGTGTTCTTTAGCCAGCAGTTCTATACTGACTTTATATAAATTTGACTGTTCACCTGCAGATTCTGAAGTCAGTTTATTTCCCCAGAGTACCTGTCTGTCAATTTTAACCACCTTTGTCAGCAGCCTCTGACAGACAGACTTTCTGCCCACCCCCTCTCAACACTTTTTTGTTTGTTTTTTGGGACATTCTTGACTTTGTTCAGGTTTTACACCTGGCAGGCTCAGGGACCATTTGTAATCCTGGGGATTGAACCTGCATCAGCCATATCTTCTGTGCTACTGTCCAGCCTAGACCTTTGCCATATTTTTTTTTAAAAGGCCCAACCCATATTGAATACTCAAACTTATTTTATGTAGAGCATCAACTCATTTAAACAGAAAGGGAGATGCCCACTAAAACAGTTCATGTGTTTTGGTATTTTCATAAATGAGAAAGCATGGTTAAATAGTTTCTGCTGCTTTCTTGTTTAGTCTAGGTTTCTATTTCTGGTGACATACTTAATCCTTTACTTCACATTTGTCTGTTTTTCTCTATTTTTTTTTTAAATTGTTTGTCTTCTCTCCCCCCACCTCCCTCCCCTCTCCCCCTCTACCTCTCCCCCACCCCCCCAGCAGTGCTCAGGAATTCTGGGGGTCACTTCCAGTAATTCTTGGCCTGGTCATGTGGGTTTTAATACCCAGTGGCAGGCAGCAGCAGAGCACTTGTGCCTAGAGGTGTTCAGAGCTCCTGGGGCCACCACACCAGTACTCCTCTGAACCTTTAAAGGCTCTGATTATAATCCATGATTTCTTTTAACCTGCTTTTAGTAGTAGTAGTTGGTGAAGAGGATGCAGAAGTATCACAGAGGTTCTGTTTTCACTTTGGTCATTACCTGATTATTGTGGAAAATTAAGGCAGTTGTTCACATCAGTTTTTAATTTTCTTTCCCAAGTTTCTCTGTTTCTATGTTCTAGTCTTGTGGTGGGAACATGGTATGACTGTTTATTTTCTAAACCTTTGGGCCTGCTGGCACATTTAATTCGAGTTTCAATATTTGCTTGTCTTCCTCTTTTTGATGCTAGGTGCTTTTTAAATAAAAGCTGATACTGTTATTTTGAAACATTGAGTATCTTTTCTTAAATCACTTTGCACCAGACCATAATACTAAGTCGTTGATAACGAGTTCATTGTATCACTAATTGGGTAAATTTTTTGGATAAATTTTTAAATGAAATTTTATCTCTGAGTTATTGATGAGTTATTGGGCCCTAAATACTTGGTGTTTTATATTTTGCTCATGGAGTCTTTCACCAGCTTAAATAAGGTTTCTTTCTGTCTGCCATCACCTCCATGCTTCTCCATTGCTTTAAATGACTCATGCTTCTCCAGCTAACTAGATTTGGTTTTTATACCTTTCTAGAATTACAAAATTCAATTCCTTAAACTCATTATTTCTTCTTTCATTCTGCCATTCTTTTGGCATTACTACATGGCTTGGGTAAGTTTGTCCTGAGCTAACATTTAATTCCTTTCTTTAAAAAAAAACAGTAGAAATTTAATATGTTTGTCTCAAGTTCTTATTTAGGTTGAGAGTTGAAGATACATACATTGGAATATGAATATTTTTTATTTCAACTCTTCAGATGATGTATTCAAGCCAGGCCAAAAATTATAGACAAATATACCATTAACGTTTAGTTAAAACTACTTAGTATAAAGGCAGTTATATTAAGGAATATTATAATTCACCAAGAAGTTAAAAATAATCACAGTATAGGAATCATATTGCTAAAATAGAAATTCATTAAAGGAAACACATACATTCATTAAACTTCTCTTTTGTTGTTTGTTGTTGCCCACACTCAATTATGGTCAGTGCATGACTCCTATCTCTGTGATCAGGAATTACTCCTGGTAAGTTCTTGGGGGACCATATGTGGTGTCGGAATTAGAACAGGATGGGCTGCTTGAAATGCAAGTGCATCTTAACCTACCCTGTACTATCTCTGGCCCCAGGCTCATATATTTTTAAGTAAAATTTAATTACAAGAAAATAGTTACAAATATAAAATTTCTTATAAAGTTTAGGGACTGAAATGATAGTACAGTGGGTATGGCACTTGCCTTGCACATAACCAATCCAATTTCCATCCCCAGTAATCCATATGGTTCCCTTAAATCTGCCAGAAATGATTAGACTACTGAACCTACCAGGAATAAACCCTGAGCACAGCTGGAATTGGCCCCAAAACAAATTCAATCAAAAATGTATAATATGATCCCAGTTATGAAATAAATATACACTAAAAATATATTTATGCAAGGAAAAGTAAGAAAAATTAGACCGCGTGTTAAGAATTATTTCTGAATGTTATTAAATTTATTTCTGATTTTTCTTCTAAAGTTCAAAAATGTTCAGCTTGTTAGAAACCTATATATATATTTATTTTTAGAAGCCTATATTTTTAATGTTTAAAACAAACTATATTTTCTAGAAATGAATTCTGACTCTGCTTAGTCTTTTATAAAAATAATAATTTCTGGGGCCAGCGCGGTGGCGCAAGGAGTAAGGTGTCTGCTGTGCCCGCGCTAGCCTAGGACTATGGACCGTGGTTCCATCACCCGGCATCCCATATGGTCCCCAAGCCAGGAGCGATTTTTTTTTGTTTTTGTTTTTGTTTTTTCGGGCCACACCTGTTAGATGCTCAGGGGTTACTCCTGGCTACGCGCTCAGAAATTGCCCCTGGCTTGGGGGGACCATATGGGACACCGGGGGATCGAACCGTGGTCCTTTCCTTGGCTAGCGCTTGCAAGGCAGACACCTTACCTCTAGCGCCACCTCGCCGGCCCCGCCAGGAGCGATTTTGGAGTGCATAGCCAGGAGTAACTCCTGAGCACCACCGGGTGTGGCCCTCCCAAAAATTTCTATAATATTTAATGCTATAATGGGAGATTGGATTAAAAGATATTCCTTGTAAGAAATGTCATTTTATCTGATCTCTTAATGAAAATGGAACTGAGTAGAGTTGGAAAAAGCTCTGACCTCTTCAAGAGTTCTTTGTACACAGATTTATTCACATTTCAGACTCAGGTACTTCCCTGGCAATTCTCTGTTGTTAAATTTTATTAGAAGAGAATGTAGTTGTATTTTTCCTAAGTTTAAAGATATTTTATATTTGGACTTAATAGCTACATAGAGTCATTGTGATAGCACTTTTGGCTCTCCATGAATCACAGATATCTTTTATTTTAAAAAATTATTCTCTAAGCAATTTCAAACTCTTTAATATAATTTTAATGTGCCCAGTACTTTACCAGATTGTTCTCATTGATTTCTCTTCTTTTCCCTGTACCCAACTCTCTATTTCATCAAATTCATGTTTTTACTGATTTAGACTTCCTATTCAAATTTTAAATCTTCTGATATAATGTTTTCTCTGAATTGGAGGAAATTATCGAGTTCAAATTTGTGCCCAGTAAGTAGCAAAGAGTTCATCAATACACCTGGGCTTGAAAATGAAGACATCATTAGGGAATAAAATAGTTGGAAATTAATTTTTATACATTCGTGTTGACAGTTATTATTACTTTCTGTGATCTCTCCATCTAGAGCAAGAACGGACAGTTCTTATTATAGGCATTTGTGCCAGAATCAACCCTAATGACCTTACCAAACTTAGTGCCTTCTCTGTGTTTTCCATGACCACTGTTTGAGGTTGCTCAGCTCTGGACAAATTTAATTGTGTTGTCCTTTAAGTCAATATGGTGCTTCTGGGGTTCCATCCAGCTTGCCTATCCCCTGTTTTTATTCGAGCCTCATCAATGCAATGGGAAATAGCACTGATAATGATGGCTCTCTGTTTATTTTGTGGGGGTTTGTTTTTTGGGCCACATCTGGTGCCACTCTGGGGTCACCCTGGCTATACGCTCAGAAATCACTCCTGGCTTGGGGCATCATATGGAACACTGGGGGATCAAACTTCTGTCCATCCTAGGCTAGCGATTGCAAGGCAGACACCTTACTTCTAGCGACACCATTACAGCCCCAGATGCTCTGTTTTAATAGCAGTAATTATTGAGTGTTATTTACTCTATGCAAGAACATTGTTATATACATATATAATTTCATAATCTGCTAGCTTTAAATTTTTGTCACCATAACAGTAATGAGAAATATGAAGTTATTAACTCACCAGTGATCAGCCAACCAGTAAGGAGTGAAGCTAGGATTTGAATACACATTTCATTGTCGCCCAGGTTTTTTCTTAAAAGTTGAGAATTCAGCAAAGAAATCACAATAATTTTGGGTAGAGGTGACAGTTGACTAATCAATAAATCTATATTACCTTAGCATTTATTTTTAAGTTCAAAAAAGTTGACTCAATTCAATCTCTGCATACCTTTCTATTAAAGATTTTGTTTTCTTTATTTTGCTTAGTACTTTGTTCTGCTTAGTACTTTTGTACATATCACCTATTTTAAATCATTTTCAAATAATTAGTTAATGCATTTTTATAGTTATTTTAGTACTCATATCAGTCCGTGTTTTGCTAAAATTAATCAATATTCTGTTTAGCATTCTGCTTCTTGTAACATCCACGTGCAAGCTTTTATAATTGCATAAGTTTTCAGCTCCTTGGGATAGAAACCAACAAACTTGATTGATTGCTGGATTATGTGATAAGAATATGCCTAATTTAGTAAGAAAATGTCAGACTGTCTTCCATTCTGATTATGCCATTTTTCATTCCCACCAGCAATGAACGACAGGTCCCAGCATTCAAAGCTATTAGTGTTTTATATTTCGGCCATTCTAATAAGTGTGTATTTATGTCTTACCGTTGTGATTAAAATTTCTCTTGTGACATGTCATATTGATGATCTTTTCATGTATTTATTTGCTTTCTATGTATCTTTGGTGAGATCTGTTCAGAAATTTTGCCTGTTTTATTATCAAATTGTTTTTTTATATTGAGTTTTAATTTTTTGTGTAATTGAATTATGGGACTAGATCATATAATCGAGTTGCATATATACATTTTTGCAATCAGTGGCTTGTTTACGTTTTTTTTGTTTGTTTTTTACATAATCTTTCACCAGCTAGAAGTTTCACATTTGGATGAAGCCTAGGTTATCAATCATTTCTTTTACAGATTTGGTGTTAAATTAAAAAAGTTATCCTCCTGTCCAGTATCATCTAGGTTCTGACTGTATTGTCTTCTAGGAGTTCTAGTTCTGTCTTTTGCATGTGACCTTTGCCTCCATTGTATTACTTTCATTTCTTTGTGGAAAATCAGGTGCCTCTACGTATGAAGTCCTGATTTGAGCCCTTGATTGTGTTTCATTAATCATCTTACTTACTTTGGAAAAATATTATTTTGCCAATGCTACAACAGTTTGGTTTCTGTTAAATTGAAATTCTAGATTTCTAGATAGCTTTCCTTTTAAAAATATAATTTGTTATCTATATACTATTTACAGAATTTGAAAACTCTCCCCGTTTTTCCCCTTCAGCTTGTATCAGCTTGTATCTCTGAGTATAGAATAATTCTGGCTAACTTTGATATCTTCTACTTATGATTTTCTCTCATCTTTAAATATTCTACTCAAGTCATATCCTCTCAAAAGTTTCTGTTGAGAACTGGAGAGAGAGTACAGCAGATAGAGAGTTTGCATTGTTTCTCACCCACGTTCAATCCTCTGTATCACCTATGGGCCCCTGAGCAATACCAGGTATGAACCCTGAGAATTTGTGGGTGTGGCCCCAAAGCAAAAATAACCAAAGCCAAAGAGGTTTTATATTTATTTTAAAAAAGTCCATATTCAAACAAAATTATGACTCCTTAATGATTGTATGGGATGCCAGGGCTCAAACTAAGGTTGGCTGTTTATAAGTCAAGTGTCCTGCCTGCTATACACATTCTAGCTCCTATAAATGTTTTCTCTAATATATTCCAAGTGTTCAATTTTGATATATTTCAGATACATTAAAAACAAAACATTTGTTTAAATGTTTATTGGTCAGATTGTTTATTAATGGTATACTAATAACTAGAGGATACTTTGGAGAGATATTTACAATTACTATGCCTTAGACAACTTACCTTCCCTTTATAATTGGAGGACAGGTTTTAACCTAGAAATATTATTTATGCAAAATTATGTGAAGTGAATGATAGTGTTGAGGGTTTAAAATTATATATATAATATCAGTTCCCATTCTAGATTCCAATATATAAACAGTAAATGTAAATAGGTATATATTTTTGAACTATAGTGAACTTAGGTCTGTTTTGAAATCATTTTTCACTTTTTAAATTTAGACAGAAAAATAAAATTTTATTTAGTGGGTATTTTTGTTGTTGTTGGTTGTGTGTGTGTGTGTGTGTTTAGCTTTTTGGGCCATACCTGGCAGTGCTTAGGGGTTACTCCTAGCTCTGTGTTCAGAAATTACTCCTGGCAGGCTCGAGGGACCATATGGGATGCCAGGGATCAAACCCGATTGGCCACATGCAGGGCAAATAACCTACCCACTGTGCTATGGCCTTGGCCCCCAATTTTGTTTTGGTTTTGGTTTTGGTTTTGGTTTTTGAGCCACACCCGGCAGTGCTCAGGGGTTACTCCTGGCTGTCTGCTCAGAAATAGCTCCTGGCAGGCATGGGGGACCATATGGGACACCGGGATTCGAATCAACCACCTTTGGTCCTGGATCGGCTGCTTGCAAGGCAAAATGCCGCTGTGCTATCTCTCCGGGCCCTTGGCCCCCAATTTTAGTAAAATTTGTTTTTAACTTTTGAACTGTCTTCAGCTTACTTTTGTCCTTGCCTTGTGCTTAGGACCACTTCTGGTGGTGATTGGGGGACCATATACAAGGTCTGGGATCACAGGGGTCAGTTTTGTACAAGACAGGCACCCTAATTACTGCCATCTTTCTGGTCCCAGAAAAGTCCATTTCCAAAGCTTTTTACCATTGATTATAGACGGAAGAATTTTAACAGGATTCTTTTATGCTGTGTGTTGGGGAAGGGGTTGGAAGTGTATGTCATGAAAATGTTTTCATGCATTTTATAGTTTGGTTGCTATAATGACTATTACTATACATTATAATAAAGAGAAAACAAATTTGCTGAATTTAAGAGGCAGATCACAAGAGAACTTACAGCTAGAGAATTTAGATCTGGTATGTTTTAAATGCCTAATCTGTAGATGTGACTCTTCCTTCCTTCCTTCCTTCCTTCCTTCCTTCCTTCCTTCCTTCCTTCCTTCCTTCCTTCCTTCCTTCCTTCCTTCCTTCCTTCCTTCCTTCCTTCCTTCCTTCCTTCCTTCCTCCCTCCCTCCCTCCCTCCTTCTCTCCCTCCCTCCCTCCCTCCCTCCTTCTCTCCCTCCCTCCCTCCCTCCCTCCCTCCCTCCCTCCCTCCCCCCCCCCCTCCCTCCCTCCTTCCTTCCTTCCTTCCTTCCTTGCTTCCTTCCTTCCTTCCTTGCTTGCTTCCTTCTGGAAAATAGTCTTAAATTCAGTACTGTTGTTTTAGTTGTGACATATTATTTCTTTGTCCAGTTTTAGAATTTTTTTTAAAAAAGAAAAATGTTTTTAAAAGTACATACAAGGGGCCAGAATGATAGTACAGTGGGTAGGGCATTTGCACGCAGCCTACCTGGGTTCAATACCTGGCTTTCCATATGATCTACTGAGCTTGTCAGGAGTGATTCCTTAGCGCAGAGCCAGGCATAAGCCCCGAGCACTGCAGATGTGGCCCAAAAACCTACCAAAGGGGGTGGAAAAAAAAGAAAAAAGAAAAGAAAAAAGAAAAGAAAAAAAGAAAAGTGCTTTCAAGGGACCGGAGAGATGGCATGGAGGTAAGGCATTTGCCTTGCATGCAGAAGGACAGTGGTTCGAATCCCTGCATCCCCTATGGTCCCCTGAGCCTGCCAGGAGTGATTTCTGAGTGTAGATACAGGGTAACCCCTGAGCGGTACTGGATGTGACCCAAAAACCAAAACAAAAAAAAAGTGCTTTCAAAAGTTTTCAGTGGATACCGTATTTGCCGGTGTATAAGACGACCCTTCAATCCATGAAAAACTTCCTAAAAGTCTTAAAAGTAAGTTACTTCTTAAAAGTAAGAGGTGTGCGGATCGCTCGTCCCTGAAGCTGGAACAAGTTTCAGCATGCTGTATACCAGCATATAATATGACTCCCGGCTTTTAGGAAGTTTTTCATGGGTCGCAGGGTTGTCTTATACGCCTGCAAATACGGTATTCTAAATAGAAATAGTAGTTCAAAATAAAGCATAGAATTGTAAAGACTCAGAAAGCAACATTTATTTTTATTTTGTAGCCGTTATATTTTAGCGTTTCAGATATTTTAAAAAATCAAAGGAAATAACTTACTATGAGACATATACATTTGAATTACAGTACTTTAGAATTTGTTTCTTAATTGAACACTAGAGGGCCCTACAATACTTTATTGATAGTGATATAGCTGCTTGTAATGTATGTAAGTTGGGAGTGCCAAATATATTTTCTTCCTTAGAATTACAAATAAAATATTTGGACTAGTTTTGTATATTATCATATAGGCCAGATACCTAGGATCATCAAGGTTTGTTATTTTTTAATCTTTTGCCATCAACTAGCATATCTTAATTTTGTTGTTTATGAGCAACAGTAATAACAAGTGAGGAGAGAATGGTCTTGGAATAAATGCATACACATTTACATAAGGCAACCATATTATACTTTGTGTGTGTGTGTGTGTGTGTGTCTGTGTGTGTGTGTGTGTTTGTGTGTTAAGGTATTTTCACATAGATGCAGTAACAATAAAAATTATCTTTGACTGCTCTGGACTTGATTGAAGCAAAGAAATGTTTCATCCTGTCCCAATTGGATAGTTGAATGAATGGAAAAAAGTCATTCTGCATCAGTAAAATATTCAGGCTGTTAACAATTAGAGGACCTCAAGACAGAGGCTTTAGAGTATGATAGTAGCGTTCAAGTGAGAAAATCAGCAGACAGATTCTAGCCGGGAAGGTTAACTGGACTAAGGACTATTGTTGATAGCATCTAAAAAAGCTCAGCATTTTAAGTAAGTAGCTTTGGTTGAATTTTTATTTCACCATATACATTTATTTCTGTGTTATCTTTCTGGATCATTGTTTTTACTCCTGTTTGCCCTGCCTGCTGAGCTCCTGGGAAATGTACTGTGTATACCTACAAGGTATCCTGAAAGAGGATAGTGTGACAGAAAGAAGAGGCGATAATACATAATACATTCTGGGCCAGAGCTATAGCACAGTGGGTAGGGCATTTGCCTTGCATGAGTTCAACCTGGTTTCGATCCCCAGCTCCCTGGCATCCAGATGGTTCCCTGAGCCTGCCAGCTATGATTTCTGAGCACAGAGCCAAAAGTAAGCCCCAAGTGCCACTGAGTGTGGCCCAAACCCCCCACCCCAAGACTTTGAGCTAGAGATTAGATGTTTAAAAAAAAATGTTCTTTAGATACACTTTACATAGAAAAAGCAAAATGTGTGCACATACAAAAATGATTATCTAAAAATAATAAAATAGTACATTCTTCCTTAGGTTTATTTTAAATTGTTTTTCTTAAATCAGTGGCAAAACTTTGATTCTTGATTTTAAATTTTGTTGTAGAATTAATTTGTTTTTTTGAATAACAGTGGTTGCTTTTTATTGTAGTTAGTACTTTTTTACTTAAAGTTATTACTGATACAGTATTTCCTATCAAAATTATTTCTGTGCTTTGCTACTTTTCCTCTATCATTTTCGTTTTTTGAAAGCCGCATTTTATTACTGTATTGGACAGATTAGTCTTGGTTTAGATTATTTCAGTCTGGATATTCTGATCTTTTTGCCTAGATAATGAAATTGATTATTGATAACATTTTTGATTATTTTTAAATCATCATGAGTGTAAAATGGTTCAAATAGTGGTAAGGAGAGTGTGATTTCCAAAGTCATACTATATAGAGTTCACAAATGCTAATTCTGTCAATGTATAACACTTTGACCAGGGTTAAATTGTTTGCCTTGCTTGCAGAATTATTGTAGAGATGTCAATTATTGACCATATTGCAATACTGGAGAGAGTCTGTGAGAAAGAATCATTACTGGCAGATATTTTATAGTATTTGCTATTAAATTTCATGATTTATTATTTTAGCTGTTTTTCAGATGAAGACTAGCTACCTTAACAAACAAGTCCAATTTAGATAAACATTGCAACATAGTTTTAGTTCCAACAATATCTTTATGTGTTTTGGGTAGAGGGGGTTGTGTATGGACTATACTTGTTTGTGTCAGAGCTTACTCGTGGTTCTGCTTAAGTATCACACCTGGAAGGGCTTAAGGGACCATATTTAGTGCCCAGAATTAAAATGGGTTCAGTTGCATTCAAGGCAGGTGTCTTGCCACCCTGTCCTTTATCTTGGCCCCAAACCAACTTTTTAGCATTGTAAATTTTATTAATGCTAAATTGGGAACACTCTTGTTCCTTGACAGGTACTTTTGCTCCACTAATTGGTGGTTCATTCTGAACCAAGAGGAAATTTGGATCACCTCAAAACAAATTTTGTTAATATTAAAGCTTTGATTCCTCATATGAAAGTATTCAGAAATATGAAAATGCTAGTTCTATTCAATACTTGTTGAATGTTAGTTCTATTCAATATTACTTGTGTGTTCTAAAACGGAATAATTAAAAGTAGAATAAATGCAGAGGGAGTTTTTAAAAACAGCTGTAGAAATTTTATTTACTTCTTGATTATAAAGCATATTTTATATCTGTACATTAAAATGATTATTATACAAGGATAAAAATCATAACATGTGAAGATAATTAAAATTTAAATGGTATCTATTTAGGATGCCTTTGATGCTTGTATAGCTACTTGCTATATATGAGGTATAGGGCTAACTTGATTTGTCCTGGGAGCAATGATTGTTAAAGTATCCTGTACATAAATTTGAACCACTAATTCTGTGAATCTTAAATAGTATGTTGATTCTTTATAGATCATCAGGAATAAGAATGACATAAGTTTTTATCTGTTTACTATTTTTGGGAAGGAATTTCTTTTGTTTAAATATACTATATCCTTTATGCAGTAGGGTTTTATTATTAAAGAAAGTGTCTTTGGGTCTAGAGAGATATTACAGGTAGATGAAGTAGATAGGGTCTTGCCTTGCAAGCACCCAACTCAGGTTCAATTCTCAATACAACATAAGGCCCCTTGAGCCCTCCAGGAGTGATTCCCTGAATTCAGAGCCAGAAAGAGCCTTGAGCACCAGTGAGTGTGGCCCAAATACCAATAAATAAATAAAGTTTAAAAAGAAAAAGTCTCTCTCTCTCTCTCTCTCTCTCTCTCTCTCTCTCTCTCTCTCTCTCTCTCTCTCTCTCTCTCTCTCTCTCTCTCTCTCTCTCAAGAAATTGCATTTAGAAGTTGTTTTATTTTCTAAGTGAAAATGCTTTATCTGAGTTTCTGCTGAGCATTATGGAAATTTTTGGTTATTGAAAACAGATACAAGTGAGAAATGTAAGTCTGATGAGAGTACTAATGAGCATGGGGAATATAACGAAAGAATTACTCATTTACTTGGCTATAGATGTTGATTTTATATGTCTACACTATAAATTTAATTCTAGAATGAATTGTTTGTACTTTACCAATATGCTGCCATCTGTTTTAGGGTCTAATGTATGAAATTGTTAAATATTGTGAGGTACATCTGTGGCATTATCATTTACTGTTTCATTTTTCAAGTTTATTCTTACTATTTTACTGTGTATAGAAAAGGAGATTAGAATTTAAAGATGGGATTGTTATTCTGTATTAATTAGCCATCAATGATACCACACGTACATCTTAATATATTTTTATGTTTTTTCACTAGAAAGGAACAATGCAAGAATTGCTAACTGGTATCTTGTATAGTATTTTTTTTTAACACATTTAAACTTGTTATCTTAACTTCTAAAAATTTGGAGATTTTTACATAAAATAGTGTGGTTTTTTTCACCTTCTTTTGCAAGTAAGCTGACTTTATGGGCTCATGTATTTACAAGAACCATATAAAGCCCCTTGGGTTTCAGTTAAAACTTTGTCCCTTCTGGTGCCTCCTCCCCTTTGAAATCTACCTGCTTCTCTATTCATTTGAGTTTGTTTGATATAAAGAAAAAAGTATGTTGTTTTTCCTTTTTTGTTGTTGTTGCATTAGATTGGTTTGGCAGTAAATTCCAATTCAATATAACAAGTAACAGCTTCTCAACTTATTAAAAATAGAATAAACTAGACACTTTCTTTCTTTTTTTTTTTTTTTTTTTTTTTTTGGTTTTTGGTTTTTGGTTTTTGGTTTGGGGGCCACACCTGGCGGTGCTCAGGGGTTACTCCTGGCTGTCTGCTCAGAAATAGCTCCTGGCAGGCACGAGAAACCATATGGGACACCGGGATTCAAACCAACCACCTTTGCTCCTGGATCGGCTGCTTGCAAGGCAAACACCGCTGTGCTATCTCTCCGGGCCTGACACTTTATTTCTTTTTTTTTTGTTTGTTTGTTTGGTTGGTTGGTTGGTTTTTGGACCACACCTGGCGGTGCTCAGGGGTTACTCCTGGCTATCTGCTCAGAAATAGCTCCTGGCAGGCACGGGGGACCATATGGGACACCGGGATTCGAACCAACCACCTTTGGTCCTGGATTGGCTGCTTGCAAGGCAAGCGCCGCTGTGCTATCTCTCCGGGCCTGACACTTTATTTCTAATGGTTATTATGAAGGTGAAACTTGATCACCAAAAACTTCAATTCACTACGTACTTTATCATATTTCGTAAAATTTTGAAATGAACTTGGCCAGGTCTTCTCTATCATGTTAATAGTAAATTCAAGTTTTTATTTTTAAGCTTCTTTGTTTGGTATCATGTTACTGTTGCTTTAGTTCACTGGGTTTTGCTTAATTTGTTTGGGCACAGTTGATGCAGGGTGGTAGTTATGATGACTGGAGGTGAGATATAGCACCATAAAATCTCTCTCTCTCCCTCCCTCTCTCTCTCCCTCCCTCTCTCTCTCCCTCCCTCTCTCTCTCCCTCCCTCCCTCTCTCTCTCCCTCCCTCTCTTTCTCCCTCCCTCTCTCTCTTCCTCTCTGCCTCCCTCTCTGCCTCCCTCCCTCTCTGCCTCCCTCCCTCTCTCCCTCCTCCCTCCTTTCCTCCCTCCCTCCCTCCCTCCCTCCCTCTCTCCACCCCTCCCTCCTTTCTTCTCTCCCTCCCTCTCTCCCTTCTCTCCTTCCCTCTCTCCCTCTCTCCCTCCTTCCCTCCCTCCCCCTCTCCCCCTCTCTCCCCTCTTCCTCCTTCCCTCCCTCCCAACCTCCCTCTCCCCCCTCTCCCTCTCTCCCTCTCTCCCTCTCCCTCTCCCCCTCCCTTCCCTCTCTCCCTTCTCTTAAAATTTTCTTCCTTGAGGGACTGGAGCAATAGCATCTGATAGGGCATTTGCCTTGCACACAGCCGACTTGAATTAGATCCCTGTAATCTTATATGGTCCCTGAAGCCGAAGCCTGCCAGGAATGATTTCTGAGCTCAGAGCACTGCTAGGTGTGACCCCCAAATCAACAACCATCACAAAAAATATACTTTCTTCCCTGAGGCTCCAAGGGCTGGAGCACGTGCTTGGCATGTGTAAGGATCCAAGTTGTATCACAGCATTGTATTAGCCCCCCAAACCCCCAGAATTGCTGGAAAACTCTCAACACTCAAGGCCATTCACTTTCCTGTTAGGGCCCAAAACAGAGCAAGACCGAATATTGCTGGTTAGTCCCTCTCTCTCATTCTCTTAACTTCTTTCCTTCTCACCCCAAGAACCCTTTTCTTAAGGTCTCCATATTTTTGTTTTGTTTTGTTTTAAACCTGGGTTTGATGAACTACTTTACAAGCATATTGACCTCTGGCCACTGAGACTACTACTGCAGTATAGCAGGGAAACATGGGAGTTTTCAGAAAGCAGGGTGGAAGCTGAAATGCTTTTTGTTACTTTTTGTTACTTTTGAATCTCTGAGTGCACAGAATTTAACGTTCACATTCACTCATGGTTGGGACAGATTCCATCTTTTATTGGGAGAATTTCAGAGCCCTTTGTAGGAGAAGGGGGATGTTGTGACTGTCTTTGAGAAGCAGAGTTTGCCATAGAGGTCAGATATTGTTGTTCCTATGATAGTCCTTTATGTTCTTTTTGTTTTGTTTTTGTTTCTTAGCCCCATCTGGTGACTCTCAGGTTACTCCTGGCTCTGGGGTCAGAAATAGCTCCTGGCTTGGGGGATCATTTGGGACGCCCATAAAGAAGTCACCAACTTTACATTGTACTGTAAAAGAATTAGTGTCATTTTCTCATCTAGTGTACTTCAACTCTAGTAGACTTTCCTGGTAAAATAAATGATTGATAAGTAATATATAAGTAAAATAAATGATTGATAAGTAGGCTGATGAACTCCTTAAGGCTTGTTTATAAAAGTAACTTAAATGATGGATGTTTAACATATTAAAGCAATTCTTCACAGTTAAACTATTTTGAGAATTGTGAAAGTCAATTTGCTTTAAATCACTTTGCCACATGAGGCTTTTGCATGACTGAAATATCTGTAATTACTATGTCATTTTTGTCATAGTTGACTTAAAGGTATAACTATAATAGCCATCAGCTAAATTCTTGGTGAGCAGCTGTGTGAGACCAACTTAACAGCTGGGGTAAACCAGCACAGAGTGCAAGAGTTAAACTTAATCATGAGGCAAGTTATGTTATAGTCATTAAGGACTTCATACTGGGCATTTTTGAAATACTTAAGACATTTAACATTGAACATTGTTTTATCTTAAATACTTCCTTAAATGTTTAATTGAAGAATGTAAAATTTATACTATTATTAGCAACTAAACTTCTAAAACACAAATATGGAAATAATATCAGAGTTTTTTTTTCCAATAACAATATATAAAGTAGGGTGCAGATCGATGGGACAGCAGGCAGGCAAGCAGGGTGCTTGCCTTGTACGTGGGCAACTCAGTTTTAACCTCCCTGGTACACCAAACAGTCTTCCAAGCACCACCAGGAATAATTCCTTAGTGCAGAGCCAGGAGTAAGTCCTGAGCATCCCCAAACAAAAACAAATTATACATACATACATACATACATACATACATACATACACACACACACAGAGAAAGAGGGAGATTGAGAGTATTCTTTTTCACTGTTGGGCATGGTAGAAATGAAAAATTGCAGCCAATTGATTGTATTATATGAATTCAAAAAGATTCTCATTGCTTTTAAAATCAAATTTAAAAATTCTTCAATTATTTTATTATACAACAGAGATATAGTTATTACACAGATAGATATCTATTTTTCAGCAAGTGTTAATAAGTATTAGCTTTTATTTAAAACTATATTATTTCTAAGGCTGGAGCATAGTACAGTGGGTAGGGCACTTATCTTGCCCTTTGCTGACTTGTTTTATTTCCAGCATCCGTGGTCCTCTGATTCCATCAGGATTGATCCCTGAGTGAAGAGCCAATAGTAAGCCCTGAGTACCAGTGTGTGTGATACTAAAACAAACACAAAAAACAATATTCCCTAAACTATAATAAAGGCTATCAACAATACATAAAGTTCTCAAAACTTTGATATGTATCTAAAACTGCAAAGGACTTTATTCTCAATCATTGGATTCAGCCACCTCAGTTTAGAAATCTGTAACCCCTGATAACTGCTGGGTATGGCCCAAGCAAAAAAAAAAATTCTGAAATCTGAGACATATTACTTACCTAATAGGTCATAGGTTAACAATGTAACTGAACTAGAACTGCAAATTCTCTCACTATATTTGTATATATATTTATTTACTTGAACTATTAACTGTAAAAATAATTGATTGCAAATAGCTGTACATTTTGGCTCTTGATATGTCTATTATACTATGAGGATAGTTTTGTCATTTTAAAAAACTTGGATGATTTTTTATACTTAAAATTTTTTATTTTGTTCTAGGCAATCAGGCTGTTGCCTTTATTATTATTATTATTATTATTATTATTAATTTTTAATTGAGGCCATTGTGAATTACTAGTCCTTCATAGTTGGATTTCAAGCATAGTGACAGTGATTTAGGGCCATTCCCACCACTAGTGTTGACCTCCCTGTTGACCACACTGTTTACCACCAAAGTTCACAATGTGCATCCCATACCTCCACTCTTAGCCCCTTGGCCTGCCGTATACTTAAATTTTTAACTAATTTTAGCCAGTTATTTAGAAATAACTGAAAATGTATAGTGAATTTGGAAACACCTTAAATGTTCAGTGGCCAGATCTTGATAATATAAATGAAAGCAATTCTGTTACTGTATGTTACAAGGTATTAATGTACTTTTATTTGGAAAATTTTACTTAAACTTAATCATATGTAATGGTTTTATTCTGTAAATGTCTACCTGGGTACCTTTTTATAACACTTGTTTAAATTGTATGTGCTGTTTCAGAACCCAGGATAATTTATCTTAGGTAGTTAGGGACTACTCTTAGTACTTGAGTAAGGAAAATTTTCAGGGGCCTGAAACAATTTCAATGGGTGGGGTATTTACCTTGCACTCTGATGACCCCGGTTCATTCCCCAGCATCCCACAGAGTCCTATGAGCCCACTAGGAGTGATTCCTAAGCACAGAGCCATGATTAACCCCTTAGTTCACCATCTGTGGCCCAAGAACAACAACAAAAAAAGAAAAGAAAAAGAAAATGTTCAGGGAAGTATTAATATGTTGTGACCAGTTGAATGCTTATATGTACATATCAAATCTTCCTTGAAATCAATCTTCCTTAGATAACACATTTAAGACTTTTAGAGCTTTTTAAAGAATTAGTTTGATTATATTATTAACTTTCATAAAATATTCCTATTCATTTGACTTAGACTTTTATGAGTAATTGTAATTAGACATTATGAGTAATGAAATTTAAAAGGAATGCTATATATTTAAATATTTTTCATACTAAGTCTAAACTGAAATAATAAAGTCACAGAATTTTATTTTTTGCATTTATAGTATAAGCTTGACAGTTCATTATCATTAAGCAAATAATTTAATTTTTATATTTACTGCTATATAGAAATAAACTTTTATATATGAATTGTATAAGCTAAAGAGATACTCCCAATACGTCTGGTACCTAACATCTGAGATGTTAGTAAGGAGAAAAGCATTGACTAAATATAGTCACTAGCTACAGTGACTAAATTATGTCTCTACATTCCTGAATAAATTGAATATGCTGTATAGTAGCACATTTTCATTTTAAATAGATATTTATTTTTATTTTTCACATTTCAGTAGTGGTAAAGTTTTAGCATCTTAGTTTTTTTTTTTTTTTTCTGTTTCTCCAAAAGAGTAAGCCACTTGTTGATTTAATTCACAGATAAGATGGATAATAAGCTGAGCTTAAGGGGCATATACTGAGGAAGTTATATGAGGCTTTAAAAATTCTTGATATCAAATAATTTATGTTTAATAGGTAAACCTTTATGTTTCAAATGACCTTTTTATCCAGTTCAAGAATAATTCAAGAAAAAAAATAATTCAGGAAAAATGGAAAAATCTTTGTATTGATCTTTGGCCAACAATTAAGTCCTAGCTTTCCATATACTAACGAATGAAAGAAAGTTGAAATTTAGAATAAAGATCTTTTGTGTGGTTGTTACAAGAGAATGTCTTTTTGTTATTGGCTTTGGAGTCACACTCAGTGACGTTCAGGTGTTACTCCTTGCTCAGCACTCAGGAATTGCTGAAGAATTGAGGTACCAGTATGTCAGGGATCAAACCCAGGTCAGCTCTGTGCAAGGCAAACACCCTATCTTCTGTATATTTTTGCTCCAGTACCCAGGAATTTACTGTATTATTGAACTGAAAGACACTTTAGAAATACCAAAGTATTTTGGTATGATGCAGACTTTTAGAATATTAGAAAATGTGTTAGGTATGGGGCCGAAGTGATAGCACAGCATGTCTTGCATGCTGCTGAGTGGGAAGAACCCAGTTTCAATCCCCAGCATCTCCTATTGTCCCCCTCCCCCCAGTCTGCCAGGAGCGATTTCTGAGCGTGGAGCCAGGAGTAACCTCTAGCGCTGTCAGGTGTGACCCAAAAATTAAAAAAAAAAAAAAAGAAGAAGAAGAAGAAGAAGAAGAAAGTTTGGTAAGTAGGCAAAAAATTGCATTTTATAATGATCTTGTCTAGTTCATATTTTCCAGCACTGAGTTGTTAGGTAGATTGTCAGTGGTATGTAGTATTTAAAATGCAAATATACTACAGCTAAGATAATATAGCTTCATTTCTACTAAAATTTTAAATAGAAGTATGATGCTATTTCTATATTTATAGATGATTATGGTTATAATTCTGTATATTTCACTTAACCATTAACCACTAACAATCTGGTGAGGTAAGTCCTGTGTAGAAGAAATCGAGATATGGAGATATTAATTTAAAGCCACTACTAATTAGTGGTAGAACCAGGCTTTGGAATAAGGGCAAGTTGCTTGAAGTGCCTGATGTTCCTACTCAATACTTGAATTTTTAAAAAAAGAACTTGTCTTTTTTGAAGAGTTTTACTGTGGTAGGGGATTAGTGGCTAAAGCAATAAGTATTTTTAGAAGTAGAATTGAGACTTACATTTTTAAACTTTTGATAATGGGACTAATTGATTAGTACTTATTTTACTCAATCACTAGTAATGTGCCATTTTTACAAAGCGATCTTGTTGAAGACACATGATTTGATTTGTATTTGCTTTGTAATAGTTGTAATTCTCTGTACTATCCAGTTGAGGGCAGCTATTTACTGATTAAAAACAAGTAGGTTTAGAAGTTACAGCTTTGTATTTCACAAAACTTAGTATCCCATTTGATATACAAAAGTATCTTAGTTTTTAACTATACTTTCATTTTCTATTATCACCATAAATAATTTATTAAAGATAATAAATTAGTGTCTGTTTTCTAATTATTTCTGTCCTTTTAGGAAAATGAGTATTATTGATTTTCACTTTATTTTTTTATCATTTTATTCCCCTTAGTATTAGACTACAAGGGACTAAATTTTTACATTTAATATATCTGCATGACACTGTACTTTTTGTTGAGTGCTTTTAAATAGAATGCAAACTTAGAATTTTCTGTATGTTTTTGTTAGATTAAATGAAAATTAAATTTGATCTTGATCTAATTTATTCATTTTTATAGCCACATGGGTATTTTAATCTTGTGTTGTACCTTTCGTTTTTCTTCATTGAAGTGATAGTTAAGTAATAGATTCTCTGTGAGAGAAAGAAGTTTTATGGGGGGAAGAGAAGGACACACTGGTAATTCTCAGCCAAATGGGCCAGCAGATCAGTGCAAGGGTCCTGCAGTGCTTGAGGGTACATGGGCTTACCCCTTCAGTGCTAGGCTCTCCAGGACTTTGGGTAGTACTCAGGGGACTAACTATGTGGTGCAAAGGATTGAACTTGTTTGTATCCTAGCCATAGTACTATCTCCCAGTCTACAAAGGAAGAAATTATGTGGGACTATGTACTTATGTATCTCTGAGGTAGATTTTTTGAGAGTGAAATGGAAGTCTACATAAAAGTGTATATACAAAGTAACCGATGGATTTTGGAGAGAGGATGTCTTAAAAAATGACATTAGAGAAGTTTTCTGACAAAGAGAAAAGGACACACAGCCACAGAATGTTAAGAATATAATAAAGTGATCATTAGAGGAGATGCTGAGACTACATTGAGGATGGAGACGTTTTTCTTTTGTATTTGGGCGGTACCTGTCTATATTAGAGCTTACTACTAGCTCTGTGATCAGGGATCACTCTTACCGTTGTTCTAGAGACTATTATAATGTCAGTACTAGGTAGGGACTAAACCTGGGTTGGCCATGATGCAGTTGCTCTGCCAACTAACTGTACTCTCCCAACCCCATATCCTAAAAGAAAATATATGGTTTGTGGGAACTATGACATGGTTATCTCCAATAACCGGTTTCATTTTTCTACCATGTCAGTTCACAGATTTTCACCATTCTCTCTGCCTATCTCAGATATGTTGGCTTTGTGTGTGTGATGATTTTATTCCTAGACATTTATTTTTATCAAAAGGTTGTATCTATTGTAGTAAAATATCCATGACAGAAAATTTACCACCTTAACCATATTTAAATGTACAATTCAGTGCTATTTATTGCACTCTTGAGGGGTAGGGGCAGAGAGATAACTTAAAGGGTTGGGTATGTGTTTTGCTGTAGAAGACCAGGTTTGAGTCTTTGCCACTACATGGTCCCCTCAACACCAGCGGGAGTGACCTCGAGCATTGCTAGCTATGATCCAACCCTACACTCTAAGTACATTAATAATATTGTGCCACTGTCGATTTTATTCTTTTCCACCAAAGTTTAATTCCAGTTAAACACTTACTCATTTATTCCCTGCCCCCCTGGGAACCAGTTGTCTCTATTTTTTCTCTGTGAATCGATCTTTACTTTGAATATTAGGTAACTTCTATTAAGTAGGTTAATGTAATATTTGTTCTGAAATTTCTATTGAAATTTCAGGTAGTGCATCTCTAAGATTTATTTATGTTGCAGCATGTGAGAATGTCCTTCAGGCTGAATTGCACATATGTGTGTTTGTATTTATGTATGTTATGTATATTACCAAGATACATCATTTTATTGATGGTACAATCATTTTAGTGATTATTTCAGTTGCTTCTATCTCTGGGCAATTGCAATTAAGGTTCTAGTTTGCACACTTGTACCAATATCTGCTGGACTCCCTATTTACCTTTATCTGGGAGTTGTACATTCAAAGGAGGAATAATTGAATCTTTTTATTTTTTTTTAAACTACTGTGCCATTTTCCTCAGTAGGTCCATCTTTGTAAAATTTTCATCTGTGGAGGGTAAGGGGTTTAATTGTTCCATATTTGCCCAACACATTATTTTCTGAGAGTGCTTTTCATTGGTTCAAATGTGAGTAGTATGGTATGTCATTCTGGTTTTGATTTCATTTCCTTCTTGCTAAGTGATAGATTGAGCTTCTACTTCTTGGTCATTTGTATATATTCTTTTCTTTTTCTTTCTTTCTTTTTTTTTCTTTTTTTGTTTTTTTTGTTTTTTTGTTTTTGGTTTTTGGTTTTTGGGCACACCCGGTGGCTATGCATTCAGAAATCGCTCTGGCTTGGGGGACCATGTGTGACGCCAAGGGATCGAACCATGGCCTGTCCTAGGCTAGCACAGGCAAGTCAGATGCCTTACCATTTGTGCCACCGCTCTGGCCCCTGTATTTATTCTTTAATAAAATTTAGTTGTCTCTTTTTGTGTAATGGAGGATTTTGTGTAGTGAGCTTTTTCTTTTGACCATGTTTTAAATTGTGGTATGAGAGAAAGGTTGTACTTAAAAATAAAACATCATGGTTGAACTCAGAGTTTTTCTTGTGTTTTGGACTAACTTCCTAACAGTCCACTTTATATTGAGCACAGTGATATCTCATTAAAAGCCCCCACCCCCGAAAAAAGGAATCACCATTTCTGACATCTTCCTTTTTAATTCTGTGTGATGCCAAACTCAAGTTTCTACTAAAGAAATCTATAAAACTTTGGGAAGGAATACAAGTAAGATGACTTGGTATTGGAAGAAGAAAATGCAATGGAAGGAGAAAATAGTTAATTCTTTAGTAATATGAATCATTAATGCACATTATCTACCATCTAGTAGTGCTTTTGTCACTGAGCATTTGTTCTTCATCACAGTACAGTTTTGGGGTGTGAATATGAAATGTGCAATAGAAGTTAAGACTGACATAAGTGGTTCATTTAGGAGAATGTTTGAGATAATGCTGGGAGGATTGGAGTGACTTTTAAGAGAATATCTCCAGACAAATCTAAGGCATTGAGAAACCATTAAAAGCTCTTGAAAAGTAGATTTATACCATGTATCTCTGGGTTTTAGGAAGCTTCATCTACATACTATGTCGGAGAAATTAGGCACTAAGGATTTTCACTGAACTGAGTAGCTAGTATCTGTTTACTATAGTTAATTATTATAACAGGTGACAATTACTAATAAATACTTTAATATATCTTTAATGAGTTACATCACTATTATCCTTTTAGGTAGAACCCCTGAGTTTCCCAAACATAGAGTCTGAATGGAAATTTACAACAACTAGAAACTATATATGTAGAAAAAGGAAAGGAACATATTCAGTATATGAGCACTAATAAGTATAGTGTTCATTCTGAGCATATCTTAGGTCGATCAGATCTGTACTTATTTTTTTTTTTTTTTACCTTGAATAGATATTACCACTTGTTAAACTTAAATTACAATTCAGAGCATTTCTCAAATAGTAATGCTGGTACTTGAGCAGAGAAGGAAAGTTTAATAAGACATGTGAAAATACAATGTTCATCTTCTGGGTTTTTGCAAAGAAAATTTGATTTTGTAGGGAATGACCTGGGTTAGGAGCTGGGGAAGTTTTGAAGGGGACCCTGCCGCTGAGGCCTGCTTTGGTTGTCTTCACATTACTGACTGTATGGGAGGTTCACCAGCTGTTTGACTGGCAGGAGCAGGAGCTTTCACTTCAGTCGTTTATAATTCCTGGCTATTCTAGGATAGTTTGCACTTCACCAAGCCTCAGACAGGTCAGGACATTTGGTAGGAGAAGGTTGAACGGCAAAACTGCAGGCCTAGAATTCCCAGCCTTTTTCTTTTGAAATTTGTAAACAACATTTTTAATTTTCTTGTTAGAGTTTTGGGTCATGTGCCTATTTTTCATGTAGAGAGCATTTATCAACCAAGAGGAGTTTTAAAATGTCAAAACCAGGAAAAGCTCCCCTAAACCATGGCTTGGTTCCTGTTGATCTTAAAAGTGCAAAAGAGCCTCTACCACATCAGACTGTGATGAAGATATTTAGCATTAGCATCATTGCCCAAGGCCTGCCTTTTTGTCGTAGACGGGTAAGTCTTACCTTTGAAAAATAGGAATATTTAAATGATGTGTTTTTGTGTGCTTTAGTGAAAGAATCCTGTAAATTTCAATGGGACCTGTATAACTAAAACCACCAATGTATTACATAGCTCTCAGTAGTTATCTAAGCACTTTTTTAAAATTTGATAGAGAAGTCCAGGAGACAAGGCCACCAGTCCTACCTTTTGTTTCATTTAATTTCCATTAGAATCTTTTTAACTTACTAAGATTTGGTAAATGTAAAAAGGTATGTTTTGAAATGGGTTTATCAAATAATAAAAAATCCAAAGACAGTTTTTATTTTGTGAGAGAAGTAAAATAAAATGGTGCTAGTCTCCTTATACATGATAAGCATTGCAGCATTTTTAACACTTTTTAAAAATACTATTCTAAGATTCCTAATTTTATCTGAACATTTCAAATTTATTATTTCTAAGTTGCTTATTTTTTCATTTCAGACTTAATGTGATGGACATTACTTTTTGCTGTTTTATAAAAAAAGTTATATTTTGTGTGACATTTGCAATATAGTTTATACTGAAATATTTTTGAATTAACAGATCATTAAAATGTTTAATCTCGCCACAACCTTTAAGCTATTTTTCAGGATGATATCTTTTAAGTTTTAAGTACAAATATTAATGGTTTTGTTTTATATTCCTAGTTGCTGTGTGCTGCCATTTTGAATTATTAACTTGTGATATATATTTAGAATTAAATGTTTATAATCTAAAACGCTAAACTGAAACCAAACCAAAGTTACAAAAAAATCCAAAATATAAAACCAGCCTCAGATTAAATGGGTATTTGCATATACTAGTGCTATTTGTGTTTTAATTTTTAATTTTTTAGAGGGGAAATAGCTTATTAAATAGATGAACTCATAACACCTGAAAGATGTTTTTACTCCTTAGTAAGAATTTTTATTTGCTTGGAATTTAACCGTGTTTTTTTTTTTTTTAATCTTTCCTGACTATCTTTATTTCTGTTGAGTAGTTTTTGCCCCTACTCAAAACAACATATTAAAAAAAAATGAATGAGGTTTATTTGTACAATAAAGGATTGCAAATAGAATAAACATGTCCATTAGCATCCTCTTACTTTTTCCTTTATTATATTTTTAGAAAATGTGAATTTTTTTTCTTTGACTTTGATAACTTCTGAGTGAGATCACTCCTCTGATTTAAGCATTTACACAGAGGCCTCTGATAGCTTTAAAGTCATTAGGAAACAGATTTATTTAATGCTTCTTTAGCAAGTCAAGTTTTCAATACTTCTTGAAGGAAAAAAAGTATTTTAACTGAGTGTTAAGATATGATAATTTTTTCCATTTTAGTGATTTTTTGCTAGACTGGAGTGCAGTATATAGTAGAATTCATTGTGCCACAGTGTTTTCTTCCTTTACCTTATTAAATGAACATTATATTTAAAAGGCTTAAGATTCTATAAGAAAATTAGTAGAAAATAATAGAAGGCTTTTTGAAGACTTTTCAGATTGCCTTTTCCTAGGTTACTGTATTATATGTAGTTATGGCCTTGCATTTGTCATAGCAAGAGAAGACTATATATGAAAAATAAAATTTATAGTAGAATATTTTTTGGAAGGTAAAGGCCAAAATGAGCACATTTCATTTTAGACTGCCTTCCTGCCAATAATTTACTATTATGTAACTCATTGACTGACTACTAGAACTATCAGAGTAAAAGTAATTATATCCTCTCAGTCCCTCTCTAACCAGTTAATTTAGGAGGCTTTAAATTGATTATCATGCTCTCAAATTTAATTTACTAACTACCTTTTAGGAAGGTTAATGTATGTTTCTTTATCAAAAGTTTAAAGCAGACTTTTGATATGATGATAAAATTATGTTACTTGTCAAACATTTAGTTTACTTTTACCTTATTTTAATGTTTACACTTCTTTAAAGCAGATGTTGTTCACTGATAGTAGAACATTAAAGGAGATAGTCTGTATGTTGTTATCGATTGCTTTTGTCCAAATAAATATGAATGCAGCAAAAATTTAATAAGACTACATGGTCTTTTGAAAAACACAATATTGTCCTTCCATATATCTTGTATGTTAATATGGTTAATGTTTGTACAATAAAATAATCACTTTGTGGAAAAAATACTATAAAATAGTTTTTAATAGCTACAACTTGAATTACTATTTTCAAATGATTTTGAGAAATGATTTTGGTATTAAATATAGTATTAGTATTGATGGTTTGATTTTTGTATAAAATTTTCATCTCATGTAAGTGCTATTATAAGTTAATAGCAGTAAAGAAATAACAACAAAGGGGCGGCCAGAGCGATAGCACAGCAGGTAGGGTCTTTGCCTTCGTGCTGCTGACCCATTTTTGATTCCTGGCATCCTATATGGTCCCCCGAGCCTGCCAAGAGTAACTTCTGAGCACTGCCAGTATGGCTAATAAATAAATAAATAAATCTATTAATTAGTTAAATTATACTGTTTTTTAGTATTAAGATCTTTGTTATATATATTTACTCAGACACTCTTAATTTTCATATCATCTGGAATACTTGTTAAAAATATTAAATCCTAGGGGCTATAGAGTGGGTAACGCATTTGTCTTGCATGTGATTGACCTGGGTTTAAACCCAGGCACTCCATATTTGGTCACTCAAACATCACTAGGAGTGATCCCTGAGCACAGGAGAAGGCAATGCCAGCAACCCTCTCACCCCTGAAATAAACCATACCACATGAAATAATATTCCTGTATTTCTTTTGGATAGTCTTAGTAAGAGATGGGGAGTAAGGCTTGAGCAGAGTCTACAATTTTTTTAAAGAGGTCTTAAGGATAGGTTGGAGAAATAGTACAGGGGTTAAGGCACTTTTGTTGCATGTGGGGGACCCTGATTTGATTCCTGATACTACAGATGAGCTCACGGCACAAAGGCTGGAGTAAGCCCTGTATGCCACAGGGTGTGGTGCAAAAACAAAAGTCTTAAGGAAATTCTTTGTATCAGAAAGATTAGGACTGTTAATGGAGCATGTAACTTTGTTTAAATGCTGTGATTGTCATTGAAGAACAGAATTTAGAAAATGTGTTTAATTCATATGATTGCTGGAAAATTTTTTTTGTTTTGTTTTTGTTTGTGGACCATACCTGGCAGTAGGCAAATGCCTTACCCCCTGTACCTGTTCTTTAGCCCCTTTGTTTCTTAAATCACACCTTATTTTCTTCACTTTAAATATATATAAAATAAGGGTCCATCAGATGGGATGCTAAAGCTTATCTGACAGCTGTTTTAAGTATTTTGAAAATATATACTTCAGTGCTGTAGGTTTTTAACCATCTGTTTTTCTTACGCTGGGTGTGCCTATTCATAGGGATACTTCCACAGATACTGTCCTTTCAGGGGCCAGTGCTGGGGGGCCATTCTGGACTGTCATTGCTGGCCTTGTGCTCAACCATTTGAGCTGTTTCCCTGGCCTACTTGGAAAGCTTTTTAAGGGACATTAGAATGTCCTTTTAGTTATTCTTCAGTATGAGTCTTGGTAGAAATTTCAAGTGATATGAAATTGTTGGTTTATATGGGACTTTTAAAAGGAAGTGGTTTTAAAAGGTAGTGGTACCAGTTTATAGAGTTTCTAATAACATAGCACAGTATTACTAGAGTACCTTTCATATTTTTGATTTTGAACCACATATAGATTGTGGAGTGTAATATAGTGACTAACAGTGGAGTTGAGCTTGCTGATGAGCATGGTAGGGAACTGAGGTAGGGACAAGGGCCTTGTTTACCAGAAACCTGAATAGCTTAGACAACAATGAAATGTAAGGCTATGATTTCTAATAGCTAAAACCAGCTTTATAGTGTAGCAATTACATTCTATATTAGCTTGTATTCTAAATACCATATTTGAAATAATCTTTTCTCTAAGTAAAAATACAAATAGAATATTTGTGTCACTTGCAAAAATGTTGCTTTCACTCCTTTTTTATTGTTACAACTGTGGGCTAGATTAACTCAAAAAGTGCTTTCCAAAATTTCTGCACAGGGCAGTGACAGTATTGGTTATTGTAGGCCACGTAGAAATACTAGACCAGTCACTCAGCTCGACTGTTTCAATGTGAAAGCCAACTAGGGACAACACTTAAATGAACATGCAAAAATATGTTATGCAGGGGCCGGGAAGGTGCACTAGAGGTAAGGTGTCTGCCTTGCAAGCGCTAGCGTAGGATGGACCGCAGTTCGATCCCCCAGCGTCCCATATGGTCCCCCCAAGCCAGGGGCGATTTCTGAGCGCTTAGCCAGGAGTAACTGCTGAGCGTCAAACGGGTGTGGCCCCAAAACAAACAAACAAACAAACAAAAAAACGTTATGCTGTTTGAACATAACTTTATTTACTAAATGGTAAAATACAGAGTTTCATGAAAAGTTTCATTACTTTACATTTTTGTAAATCTTTTTATGTAATTGTTTTGCTTATATCTAAGTTTTAGCTCTTAGTAAATATTTAGAATGAGGTTGTTAGAGCCATGTCTTTTATTTAAGAGAGTCTTGTTACTAATTCTGTAGATAAACAGAAAAATCTTTGTTTTTATGAGAATTATGAAAATTTTAATATAGCACTTTCTGTTGTTCTTCTAAATGTGTATAACAAAATATTTTTGCTTGTTTGTTTTTGGTTTTGGGGCCACACCTGGCTACTCTGAAGAGTTTGTTACTTCTTGCTCTGTACTAAGAAACTACTCTTGGCAGGCTCAGGGGATATGGAGATGCTGGGACCTGGGGATGCCTGGTATTGAACCTGCGTTGACCACGTGCAAGACAAACTCCGTAGCTGCTTTGCTATTGCTCCAGCCTCAACATATTTGTTTTGTGTTTTTTTGGCCCTCAGCTCTTTCTCAGGGTGGTGCTTGGGATTATGTGGTGCAAGATATTAACTAGGTTTCCTTCAATCAAAGTTTATGCTAATGCAATTACTAATTGCTCATATTTAGAGAAGAGCCTATGTATTCAAGAGATTGTCCATCTATTTTAGCATGTTCAAACTTCAGTTATTTAAATGCCAGCCCAGCATTATATGTTAGGTAATGCTCTTGATTCATAAGTGAAAAACTCCTCTCCTCTCCCCTCTACCCTCCGCTCCCCTCCCCATCCCTTCCCTCCCCTCTTCTCCTTTTTCTTCCTTTCTTTTCTTGTGCACCATTCCTGGAAGTATTGCAATACCAGGTCGATGTGTGTAATGAATGGAGCAGGCCTCTATTCCATTATCGAGTGCCAAAAATCAATTTAATATATTATCATCAGATGATATATCAGATATTAAACTGATAAGAACAGATACTACACTTGATCTTATCCAAAGACCGAGAAGCAATGAGAGCATAATTTCTTGATTTAACATTTTCTTCTGAAAATTTAGGCATGAACTTTTAATTTTTTAAAATGAGAATTTTCTGTAGTAGAAACAGAATAAATATGTAAATATAATAAAGTATCAACTTAGTTAAAAGCAGTAAGATTTTATCACAAGAGTAAAGATGCTTAGAAATTGTTTACTTATCTTTAAACAACATTAAACATCCCTCAGACTAGCTTTTAATTGGTATAATCTTTCTGGGAAACAATTTAATATTATTCATGAAGCATCTACAAAGTGTTCCCTTCTTTTTGGCAGGACGACTCCTGAGCAGTGCTTAAGGAGTCCAGGGGCTACTCTCGATACTCAGCTAGTCCTTTAGGGCTTCAGGATATGGTGCTACTCCAGCCACTATGGAGTCACATAGAAAGGACTGGGTAGTAGCCTCCAGGAGCCATATGTGATGACCAATTAGGAATCATGTGGTGTCCAGAGATGAACGCAAGTCTGCTGCGTGTAAATCCACTGTACTGTCTCTGGCCCAAGAAATAGACACTGAAAGAGCTAGCAGCTTTTCACAGTCTACCCAGTTAGTCTATACATTTTTAGAGTTCAGAAATTACCTTCTGCCATTTTATTCTTCAAGTGATACACAGGAGAAAGTATAAATATTTGTATGACTGATTTATTGAAGAGTGTGTTAAACTTGATAAATGGTTAAAGTAGTTTTAGTGCTGTAAAGATTTGGCATGTTTTTGTTTACTAAATGTTTTTTAAATGACTGTGCAGCTGTGATTTTGAATATTTCACTTTCTAAATTTAACTAAACTCACATACCGTTTGACATTTAATTTTAAAAGTAATTACTACTTACCAGTTTTGAAAACAGAGAAGCAAACATAGGGTATGGTCATTGAGATGGTACTTTGAATGTCAGTAGTAGTCAAGATTGTCAGAAAATGCTAAATCGTAAAGAAAAATTAACAGTACTTTGGAAGTTAAAAAGAATAAATAATATAATCAAAAGATGGTATGATCAAGTTTAGAGAAAGATTTTAAAAGAGTGCTGTTTTTATAAGTGAATAAATGAAAATATACTTTTCTTTTTTTTAAATATGCTTTTCTTAAAATTGTTTTCCCCATACATATATTCCATTAGAGTTGGGGGTGGAGAGAGCTGCAAGAAACATTTCAGTTCATAGGACATCTTTTGTTGTCGCTTTCATTTTAATTAAAACATAATAGGCCCTGCCAGTCTTTTTCTTCTTTTCATCCATACGTTCCCCCATTAGTCTATATACAAGGGGACATACAGGCCATAGCTCTTGGTGCTGGTAGGGAGGTAGACGGTGCTGAGATGGACCCAGGACCTCCCAGGAGAAGACATGTAGTCTTCCTCTTAAGCTATAATACTTTCCCAGCCTTTTTCTCCTAAGGAATCAAACTTCAAACATCATGCCTAAATACAAGTAAATAGAATACAAATGTTTCCTTGCAATGTTGTTCTCTGTATTGTTTGTACACTGCACTAGGTATAAATAAAAAGATGATTCAGAGGACTGTGAACAGGCATAAATGAAAAATTCCAGTCCCTTAACTATCCTGTTACGTGAAAAGAAAAACCATAAAAGAAACCATATAGAACAACAAGGTTAATTACTTCCGTGAATCATGCACAGGATGCTGTGAGAGCATGAGAGAATAAGCCTTACTTATTATCATGAAGAATTTTATAGTAATTGAGTCAGACATGAAGGATATTTACTAAGCAAATGATAGGAGAAATGATGGACAGAAGGAATCATTTTAATCTATGTTATTCACATGACTATACACAACTGCATTTATTGTATCTTGACAAGAAGTTTATAAATATCAGCCCAAAAGTATATATTAGTACTTAGAACATAGTTGGAAACTTAAACACTGTGATCTCCTAAAGCTTATATTGTTACGGAGATAGAAAAGTGAGGAATCTGCAATGTAGACAGTTGTATAACTTGCCCCCAGAAAGTGATGGATGGGATTCTCATAGGATTTTATATTCGGGACCAAGTGTCCTGAAAGCTGTGATATGCTGATCTAGGTAAGCAAGGGTGTTTGAAATGCTCTTGATTTTCAGATATTTTAGGTGTTAATTTTTGCCAAGGAGTTTTCAATATGTAAAGTTTTTGCATTTGAATATTTAAAAAATGTAAAGTTTGCATATTTAAAATCCACTTAACTATGCAATGCTCCCTTTGTTTCCACTCTATTTAGATAACCCCTGAGATTCACTGGGTCTGGCCCAAAACTTAAAAAAGTAAAAATCATTTAAAAGTAAAAATAAAAATAAGATGGCCTTAGTCTCTACCTTTAATAAGTACTTGCTTGACCTTTTTCTTATTAAACGATGTCTTTCTTGTAGGTCCTGCCTCAGTTATTAGATACAAACTTGAAAAGCAAATGCTAGCATGACTTATAAATCTGCCACTACATTGTGGAATAAACCATTGCAAATTATCTTTCTTGTTGATAACAATTTGTACATATTGCTTGGTAATTTGACTTCATAGGGTAAGTATTTTTTTTGTAGGCTATGTTTCACAGAAACTAATTTACTAATATTAAGTCTTGACACAAGGAAAATAGACCAAAACTATGTTAAAAATAATCTTCATGTTTATCTCCTAATATTCTGGTATGATAAATAAGAAATGAATTAAGACCAGAGAATCGGTGGGTAGGACAATTGCCTTGCACATGGCAACCTGGGTTTGATCCCCACCTCCCCATATTGTACTCCAAAGACCATCAGGAGTGATCTCTTAGTTCGAGCCAGAATCAAGCTCTGAGTACCCTTGGGTATGATCCCAAAGCAAACCAAAAAAAAAAATTTTTTTTAAATGATCCCACGGTCTTTTTTGTATATATACCAGAGATTCAGCAAGTGTCAAAAACAGAAAACACTTTCAAAGTAAGGAAAATCTTACTCTAATTTACATAATCATCTTTTCTGAATATTCAGCAGAAATACTTATGTGAAATGGGAAGTTTTCTGTGGTACAGAGTATGTACAGAGTATATATCTTAAATGCTAAAATGCAAAAGTCAAGAAAATGCAACATACATTATTCCAAAATTATGAAATTTCATAAAACTTTGAGTTTTATAGCTATCACCAGTATTTTTAATTTAAAAAAATTTTTGGTCATACCAATGATGCTCAGGTCTTACATCTGGACCTGTGCGTAGGGATCACTCCCGATTGGCTCAGGAGTTGAATGTGGGTGCTAGGAATTGAATCCAGGTGGGCTTAGTACAAGAAATAGCTGTACTATCTCTTTAGCCCTGCCAATAACAATATTTATGTTTGTGCTACACATTGTGTATGTTGGGTTAAGGGGTTGGGTTATACCCGATGATACTCAGGGCTTACTTCTGGCTCTGAAATCAGGAATCACTCCTGATATATATACTTTTTGAATATATACTATAAAACACATTATATAAATATATACTGTGATTGATTTTCCTGCTTATAAAGGACTCCATAGAATAAATACAGTGATTATTTGGAGCTTGTTATTTTTTTCCAGTAGTTACATGGAGTTCATGCTAATAGACTTGTAATTTAAATAAAGGATGAGAGCCCCACTTTTTATTTTCTTTTCTTTAGTTTTATTTTCCAGGAAAATTAACTCGAGTAACTTTCTTTATGGGTGAGGCAGGTGGGTGGGGGTAAATTTGGACTGTACCCAGCAGTGATCAAGGATTATTCTGGCCCTTTGCTCAGGGGTCAGTCCTGGCAGTCTTTGGGAAGGTCTCTTTGCAATGCTGGGAATTGAAGTGGGCTGACTAAATGCTAGGCAGATGCCTTAACGGTTAAGGCAGAGAGGCTTAACCTGTCTCTCTGGCCCATAGTAAATTACTTTTAAATTTTAAGTTACTTGAAATTACTTGTAGATACAGAAACTACTTTGTGTATTGTCCTATAACAGATGAGTAAGACAAGCACCTTCCCTTTAGAAGGCCACATGTGCCTTTTTTTCCTCTGATTTATCCACATTCTGACAGCCACATACCTGAATCAGAGGATTCATTAATTAATAGATTAATTCATTCAACAGAAAGCATCTACTGATTGTCTGCCACAATTCTGAGTTCTTGAGATACTTTGAGGGACAATGCAAAAAAAAAAAAAAATCCTGCCTTTTATATATAATTTAAACTTTTAGTGAGTGAGTACAATTGAGTGGAAAGTCTCCTGGCACCATAAAAAGACCTTGGGGTGTGAAAATGAGCGTGTAGGGAGCCTGTAGTTATTCCAACATGATGGTATGCTTTAAGGGCAGAGAAACCCTGTATCTCGTAGGCCAAGGAAATTCCTTTCTAATTTCCCCAATATTTACTGTGCCTATTAAAACACACACACAAAAAAAAACTTTGCCACACCAGCCCTCCTTCCTTTTTTCTCTTTCTCTCTTTCTTTCGCTCTTTCTCTTTCTTTGTTTCTTTCTTTCTTTCTTTCTTTCTTTCTTTATTTCTTTCTTTCTTTCTTTGTTTCTTTCTTTCTTTTCTTTCTTTCTCTTTCTTTCTTCTTTTTTCTTTCTTTCTTTCTTTCTTTCTTCTTTCTTTCCTTTCTTTCTTTCTTTCTTTTTTCTTTCTTCTTCCTTTTCTTCTTCCTTCCTTCTTCCTTCCTTCCCTTCCTTCCTTCCTTCCTTCCTTCCTTCCTTCCTTCCTTCTCCTCCCTCCCTCCCCCCTCCCTCCCTCCCTCCCTCCCTCCCTCCCTCCCTCCCTCCCTCCTTCCTTCCTTCCTTCCTCTTTCTCTCTTTCTCTTTCTTTCTTTCTTTCTTTCTTTCTTTCTCTTTCTTTTCTTTCTTCTTTCTTTCTTTCTTTCTTTCTTTCTTTCTTTCTTTCTTTCTTTCTTTCTTTCTTTCTTTCTTTCTTTCTCTCTCTCTCTCTCTCTCTCTCTCTCTCTCTTTCTTTCTTTCTTTCTTTCTTTCTTTCTTTCTTTCTTTCTTTCTTTCTTTCTTTCTTTCTTCTGCATTCTTGTGGTTATTGTTTGGTTGTTGTCTTTGTTGCTGTGGTGCTTTTTTTTTAGTTGCTAGTTGTTTTTTTGATTGATTTTGTTTTTAGTGTTATTTTTTGTTATGTTTTTCTTCTTTTTCCCCTTCTTTTAAATTGATATTTATAACCTCTAGATGGTCTCCTCCCAGTTTATTTTCTTTTTTTTTTCCAAACAGAACCACATAACTTGAATCATCTTGTACTGCCTCATAAATTGAGGGAGGAAATAAAAACGATGATACCAGGACCAAACAGTCATATGAACATTGAGTATAAATGAAAAATGATCAGACATGGGACCAGAGTGGTGGCGCTAGAGGTAAGGCAACTGCCTTGCAAGCGCTAGCCTAGGACGAACCATGGTTCAATCCCCCGGCGTCCCATATGGTCCCCCCCAAGCCAGGAGCTATTTCTGAACGCATAGCCAGGAGTAACCCCAGAGTGTCAAATGGGTGTGGCCCAAAACCAAAAAAAAAAAGAAAAAGAAAAAAGAAAAATGATCAGACTTAAACACCAAACCCAAAGTCAACAGAATCAGTACTCAATCTACAAGCTATACAAAGGGGACCAGTTATACTAGCAGTCGGGGGGGGGGGTGGGGCGGCAAATTAGGGGGCTATGGGATGGATACTGGGAACCAGGGGTAGAGAGAGGACAATACTGGTGGTGGGAATGCCCCTGATTCAACGTCACTATGTACCTTAAATATTACTGTGAATGATACATAATTTACTTTGGTCACAGTAAAAATTATTTTAAAAAAATTAGTGAGTAGGAGAAATTCACCCAGGAATGGACATGTTTGGTCTGCTCTAGTTTCCCATATAACATCACACTCTATTCAGTTGTCCACATTTATTTTTTCTGGGGAGGAATCTACTGGTAACATATGGGTTCCATGCAGTGGTGGGCTCAAACCTGGGTCTCCTGCATGTATAGCATGTATTTTGCCCATTGAACTATCTCTGACTCTACTTTTTATTTATTTGATTTTTGTTTGTTTATTTGGTAGGTTGGTTTGGTTTTGGGGCCACACCTGGCGGTGCTCAGCGATTACTCCTGGCTCAGAAATCACTCCTGGCAGACTCAGGGGACCATATGGGATACCAGGAATTGAACCCAGGTCTGTCCTGGGTCGGCCACATGGAAAGCAAATGCCCTACCGCTGTGTTGTCGCTCTGAACCCTCTACTTTTCATTTCTAAGTCAATATGCATTATAATATAATACTGATAATATGCATTATAGTTCCTTCACATGGATATATGGATACTACATGTACATGCATATATAAGTACATATGGAAATATACTATTCACCTGACTTGACTTTCATATGTTGATAATTTCTGAAATGTATGATCTACTAATTTTAATATATTGTTAGGTAGCATCTGCTACTGTTAGCAAAATACTATTTTGAAACTAAAGGATTTAATGATTTCATCCTATTCACTTTATATGTTCTTGCAAGAGAACTTTTTTTCATTAAATTTTTAAAGTAATACTGCATTTTAATATTATCTAGAATTTTTGTGTGCATCATTGAAAATCAGCATGAATATATAGGATAACGTTTTAATACCCTATGTAACTCACCATGTGAGTTTCTACCTGAAATGATCCCGAATCAGAATTTAGAGTCTTCACTTTTGCAGCAGGTTTACTAATTAATATGTATATGAAAGACTACATCTTGATAGTACAGCATGTAGAAAGAATACTTGCTTTGCTCAAAACCAACGATTCTTGCCATCCCATATGGTCTTTGAGCATAGCCAGGAGTAATTGCTGAATACAGAGCCAGGAGTAAGCCCTGAGCACCACCAGATGTGGCCCCAACACAAAAACAACAAACAAACAAAAATATGTATTACATATATGTCTGTTGCATAAAAGCCAAATGAAAACTATAATTTAGGATGGATGTATTTATTGTAGGTATAATCCCGATTCTTAATGTATTAAAAATAAAGCTACTCAATTACTATTTTGAAAAGACTGCTGTTTGTGGTAAAGTCGTTCTGTATGTTAGAAGAGTCCTGGTTGGGCTGGAGAGATTGATTGTACAGCAGGTAGGACACTTGCCTTTGCATTCTGCCAAACAGGATTTGATCCCCGGCATCACATATGGTCCTTCAAGCCCACCCTAGATGTGATTTCTGAGTGAAGAGCACTGATGGGTGTGGCCAAAAAATAAATGAAAAAGTGAAAAAGAGGATTCCCAATTAGTAATTTACCCAGCATTTATTGATGTAGACTGTGCCTTAATTTACATTTGCAGTGTTTTGTCCATAAAACATGATAGAATTAAAGTGGATTTTTTTTAAAGTAAAAATAATGTTCGGGGCCGGGTAGGTGGCGCTGGAGGTAAGGTGTCTGCCTTGCAAGCGCTAGCCAAGGAAGGACCGCGGTTCGATCCCCCGGCGTCCCATATGGTCCCCCCAAGCCAGGGGCGATTTCTGAGCACATAGCCAGGAGTAACCCCTGAGCGTCAAACGGGTGTGGCCCAAAAACCAAAAAAAAAAAAAATAATGTTCGGTTAATAAGTTTTTTTTCTTGTGACTTTGGAAAAGTCAGTGTATTTATAGATATGTATAGACTTTATTGATGTTTATTTGGCTCCGGAGGACAAATTCAGTGGTATTTCTCAAATGTTAAGATGTTAATATTGGCCTGCAAACACATGACTATTGGCGCATCTGTTTATTGTTTGTTTTATGGTATTTTCATATAATGATGAGGTATTGTATTTTTAGAGGAAAAATCTGTGGTAATATTAGATGAAACTCTGTTATCTTGAATTTATATTTCTGGCCCTGAGAGGGGATTATAGTTAGATTTTAGGATATCATTGTTAATACTAGTTTGAACATGGAGGGGCAGTAGAGTACTGCTTTTGTGAATGGTGTATGAATTTTTGTATTTTAAAAATCTGTTAAAAATTACTCTTCATGGGGCTGGAGCGATAGCACATCAGTAGGGTGTTTGCTATGCACGTGGCTGACCCAGGACGGACCTTGGTTCAATCCCTGGTGTCCCAATTGATTCCCTGAGCCAGGAGCAATTTCTGAGCGCATTGCCAGGAGTAACCCCTGAGTGTCACTGAGTGTGGTCCCAATTCTCCCCCCCCCAAAAAAAAATTGCTCTTCTGAGAAAGTAGAATTATTTTCATTAAGATGGAACAGTTCTTAAGTTAGGTGCTAATATATGATTTAGACATTTTTATACTGTGTAACCTCATGGGTTTGATTTATATTTAACTTTGAGATGTTTAACTAGTCAACAGCAAGCAATTTTAGAGTTTGTCAATAAAATGATGACAAGTGATTCATAAAAATAAGCACAATCTTACATATATTCACTTTGTATCAACCTTTCAAAAAGGATATTTCATTGAGTAGTGTATAAAAACAAAGTCTTAGTTCTCCAATCTGACAACAAAACAAATTACTAAACACCATTATTTAAAAACATTTAATTGGCAACTATTATTTTTTTAAGTATTAGAACATTTACGGTTATTAGGAAATTCATAGTAGCCTTTTATTTTAAAAAGACAATTTCTGGGGGCCAGAGTGGTGGTGCAGCAGTAGGGTGCTTGCCTTGTATGCGACTGACCTAGGACAGACCAAGGTTTGATCCCCCGGCATCCCATATGGTTCCCTAAGCCAGATCCAGGAGTAACCCCTGAGCATCACCGGGTGTGGCTCAAAAAGAACAAAAACAAAAACAAGACAAGTTTTGGAGCTGGAGAGATAGTACACGAGTTAAGATGCTCCCTTTGCATGAAACCTACCCCACTTAGATGCTGGCACCATGTGATGCCCCAGCATAGCCCAGAGGCCCCAAGCACTGGCTAGTGTAGTCTGGGAGCCACTGAACACTAGAGGTCTCTAAGCACTGCTAGATGGCTCTGAAAATACTCTGACTTGTCCCAGCAGATTTACTTCCCTAGTATCCTCTCATTGAAGTACTAGCCCACTTGGTGAGTGGCTCACAAATACTCAGTCACCAGAGAGCTCAATGGACTGAAAATACTGCTTTGCAGGTGGGAAGCCATAGTACTTACTACCTGCTTCCCAGAGGGGCAGAAAGAGAGACACCTCCATTTCCAACTCCCCACCAGGCACAGAGCTGGGAGTCACCCAGATCACTACCAGATGTGGCCCAAAACAACAACAAAAATTCCCAATAATTAATTTTCTCATTTTCACCTATCACTTTGATTTGTTCATTAAGTCATATGAGCTAAAGAACTGCTTGGAGTAGGGGGTGTTCTGTTTTTGAGTGAACACCAATACAATCTTGCTTAAATAAAGATTTTATATTAAAAAAAACTTTGTGAAGTTTATCTTAGAATGTCAGAAATGCAGAGTACTTGATTAAAGGTCAAATGAAAGGATGTTTGTGAGCTGGAGGAATTAAGGTACAGGGATTAAGGTGTTTTCTTGCATCCTATTGGTCCTGATTCAAATCCCTCACACATATATATGGTCCTCAAAACAGAGTGGCAGGAGTCAAACCTGAACATAGAGTCCTGGTTATTTTTGAGCACCCCAGAGTATGTCCCAACTCCCACCCCCCAAAAATGAAAGTTTTATTGTGTAATAGCAAATAATTGTAATAAAGTTTACACAAGACTTTTAAAAGTTGGTGAGAAGTTAAATTCTGATAAAAACATATTTATTTTAGTATTTTTAAATTTTTCCTCCTCATTGTGAAAGGAAAACCACAGCACCAATTTTGATAACTACAAATTTTTCTTTTCTTTTCTTTTTTTTTGGGGGGGGCCACACCCATTTGATGCTCAGGGGTTACTCCTGGCTGAGCGCTCAGAAATTGCCCCTGGCTTGGGGGAACCATATGGGACGCCGGGGGATCGAACCGCGGTCCTTCCTTGGCTAGCGCTTGCAAGGCAGACACCTTACCTCTAGCGCCACCTCGCCGGCCCCTACTAATTTTTCTTAAGCAGTTTTCTAATTTAATTTTCCTAAATGGAAAGACTAGACTACCATACCAAAAATGAACAATTTATTTCTACTTACATTATGTAGATTCATTCAGTGTGGCTATCATATATGTTAAAATTATAACCCCATTATGTTTTCATAATTAAAAAAGTAGCATGCATCATCTTAATATTTTGTTTAGGGCTCACCACGTATACAGAATAAATGTCGGATTCAAATACTATTAAATTAACAAACTTCGGTTGCTATAAAAGTATTTAAAACACCTTATTGATTCATATACCATGTTTGTTGCAAAAATATCTGGCACCCATTTTGGTCATGATTCTAAGTTCTGACTCCCATGTATTTTCCGGATTTCCCCCAAATACTCTAAAAAAGAAAAACCCAAAACAAAACAGTGGGAAAAATTTGCTAGCATTTTGAAAAGTAATTTATCATAACAGCACCTGAGATACTATTATATAAGAACTGAAACTTGTGAACATTTAAAACATTCAAGAGTTAAGTCACATAATTCGCAAAAGCTGTTAGAAATTTGGGTTCTTTTTTGCCACCCCTTGCTGCTTTGCCTCTTTTTTATTTTTAATTATTACAAATTCCGTATTTAAAACACTCCAGAGCACCCTCTATACCCAGTTTACCCAGAGCTCACCCTCACCACATTACCACCTCTACCGAACAGCTTATCTGCCCTGTTCCCGCTGCAACTGCTTCATTGAGGGGAGGCGTTGTTCTGCCGATTTCATATTAGCTTTGTTATCATGCAGCATTTTCAGCTGCTCATACTCATTACCATACAGCTGGTATGTAGAGAAGAGAAGGAAGCAAGCAGAAGTTGTACTGGCTATAAGAATAAGAAGCTCTGTTGCAGACAGGGTGCTGGCAGATGGGGCATGTGTTTGAACAGGTTTTACTAATAACAGAGTGCATTAAAAATCATTCTGAGAAAGTCTAAGGTCAACGCCATGAATTCAGAGCTAGAGAGGTTGTTCAGCTTTTTGTAAACCTTTTTAGAATATTAATTAACTCTGATACAAAAAGTAATAAATGACCATAACCTCTCCTAGAACTGTTAGCATGTTTTTTAGAAGGCTTTCTCATTAGTATAAATTCAAAAGCATTGATACTGTTAGCTAGTGTATCATCATATTCTGTCTTTTGTTGTCTTGATTATATTTGCTTAAAATCCCACACAGTGTATATACAAAAATGTGTATGGTTTGAGAAATGTTACCATATTCTTTAGTTTTACTGTGGAATATTAGAATACTTACTAGAAGATAAATCCAAAGATTTGGAAATCTATAGGTATAATAGTGATTGCATCTAAGATTGAGATGAAAAATATGTTGTAGTTGCATTAGAAGCGAACTAATGTGAGTGCCCTTATCTGCTATTAAAATGATTACTTGTGTATTTATAGGCCTCAAACTGAAAGGAAGTAATTGAAATAATATTAGTATTTTTTTTGTGTGGTTTTTTTGGGTCACACCCGGCAGTGCTCAGGGGTTATTCCTGGCTCCAGGCTCAGAAATTGCTCCTGGCAGGCACGGGGGACCATATGGGGCGCCGGGATTCGAACCGATGACCTCCTGCATGAAAGGCAAACGCCTTACCTCCATGCTATCTCTCCGGCCCCCAATATTAGTATTTTTAAAAAGGCTTTTCTGTGGGTGCTTAGTCCTATTGACACTTCTCCATTATATATAGCATCTTTTGTTAAATTCTTCTCAATTGGGAATGGTGATAAAAAGCAGTAAAAGCAAGTAAAACTAGACAGTTAAATATACAATGCTGTGCTCAGTTTAACGGAACACATTTATTCTCTTCTGAACCATTAAAATACATATGTATATCTGGTTTAATTTTTAGCTAACATGATGTTTTCAGTAGCTTAAATCTTTTAGATTTTCAGAAAAATGGACAAAGCAAATACTGTTAGAGTAAGACCTATTAATAAGAGGCCAGAGTGATAGTGTAGCAGGTATGGCATTTCCCTTGCACTTGACTGATCCAGGTTGATGCCCTGCATCCAGATGATTCCTTGAGCCAGCCAGAAGTGATTTCTGAGTACAGAGCCAGGAGTAAGCCCTGTGCACCGCTAGGTATGAACCCTCGTCTAAAAGCTTACTAATAAAATCATTTGAGTGGCATCTATGAAAAATGGTACAAATTGATAAACACCATTAAAGCTACTTTTGAATATATTATTTTCGGGACCAAACCTAGATTTGCTCAGGGCCTACTCTCAGCTGTACACAGTGGTTACTTCTGGTGATTCTCAGGGAGCATGTGGTGTGAAGATTGAACCCAGTTCTCCCACATGCAAAGCATGTGCTCTATATATTGAGCTTTTTTCTCTGCGTGCCTTCCCCCAGTATAATACTTTTTGGTTAGAAGGAGCCAAACCTGATGGCGCTCAGGCTCTCTGCTCAAGGATCATTCTTGATGTGGCTTATGACCATTTGCAGTGCTGGGATTGTCCCAGGATCACCTTATACAAGGCAAATACCCTACTTTTGTACTATAATTGTAGTTCCTGTATATTCTTTATCATAACAAACATTTATATTCTGCTGGTCATTTTTAAAGGTACAGTAAATCCTCAAACAGAGTGAATATTTTTGTGGTAGTGCTGGCATGATGCTGCAGGTGATAACCCAGGATCCCATATATGTAAGGCATGTGCTGCGCTCTACCATGGATGATATCCTGACTCAGTTTAGTTTTTCTATCAAAACTCATTGCATTGGAGCCGGAGAGATAGCATAGAGGTAGGGCATTTGCCTTGCATGCAGAAGGACAGTGGTTCGAATCCCTGTATCCCATATGGTTCCCTGAGCCTGCCAGGAGCAATTTCTGAGTATAAAGCCATGAGTAACCCCTGAGCGCTGCTGGGTGTGACCCAAAAACCAAACCAAAACAAAACAAACTCATTGCATTTTCTTTTCCCTATCAAATTTCATTTCAATTTTTATTAGTATTTTAATTGTATAACTGATAAATATCTAGAAAATTTTATTACTTTACCCAGAAGGGAAAATGCATATATAAATGTATACAGCATTATAATAATGCTATATAAAATATAACATGAAAGAATATTTAAAATCTACCTATATTATATGTATTTTTAGACCATTTTATTGGAATACCAGGGTTTACAGTACTGTGAGCTAGCCTTTTTTGGCATTCATCATTCTAGCATCACACCCATCACAGAGAACCCTGCCTTCTATTATTCCCCAACCCCCATGCCCCAAACATTATTTCAACCATGTAAGCTCATTTCTGTAGACAAATGTCCCTGTTCTGATGACATTGGCCATTAGTTGTTCCTTTACTAAGTTTCTTTATATCCCACGTATGAAGCATTTTTAAAAGTTTATAATATTGTTTATTATTATTAATAAGCATTTTATGATACTACTATATGTACAAAGTTAAACTCCTAAAATTATACAAAATAGGAAATAAATTGAAAGTTTTTTATTGTCTTACAACTATATAATTTATTAAGAGTAAGGAGAGTATTAAAAAAATTTAAAGGGAAAATTTGACTAGACCCAGAGCTTAAGTCTACTTTATCCTAAAAAGGAAATATTGGCTTGATGGTAAAAATATTACATTACAGATAATGCTTAAGTATCTGCATTAATAAGTAAAATTTTAATTAAAATCTCTAGATTTGGAAAAATAAACAAAAATAAAATCTCTAGATTTGGAATATTAGATAGACATATAATATTCAGTATAAATTAATTTATTATTGAAAAAGCATAAAAATTTTAGCAAGCTAGAAAACATATTTCTTAATTTAGTATAGAGCAACAGTTATCAATGTTAGTGAATACCATACTCAGTGGTAAAATGCTGAGAAGTTTGTGTTGTCTTTTTAAAGAAGTTCCTTTAATTCTCCTTGCAAAACTGGTTTTGGTGCTATGACTTCCCTTAGCTGTTGCCTGTCTATGAAGCTTCGTGTAGTTCCTTCAAATGTAATTGATAATCTAGTTGGATAGAGTATTCTTGGTGAGGTGTTCATTTCATTGAGGCGTTTATTTGATTTTTTTAAAAAACTATTCCACCTTTCTCTTTTGAGTCATAGGAACATAGGAACTCATTTGATAGATTTGCTGTGACTCTGAAGGGCTTTTCTTTGTAGACAAGTCTTTTTATTATTATTTATTATTATTATTATTATTTTTAATCCTATTCCTTACAGTTTTCTGTCTCTCTCTTTGGCTTTTGTCAGTCTGGAGCAGTGTCTGGAGCTTTTCTATTCTGGTCTAGTTTCACTGCTATGATCTCTTCTTATATCTGGGTTCCTATACTACTAACACTGGGAAATTCTTATTTTTATTTTTTGGATTAGTGTTCTTCATCAAATTTGCTTTCCTGTTCTTCCAAGGACTCCACGGAATCTTTTCTCATTTCTCTTAAATTCATGCAATAATTGTCGCATATGCTGCCCCTCTCAATCCCTGTATCTGATCTTGTTGCTGATTGATCTTTTCCTCAGCTATTGTTATTCTGCTACACATACTCCCTTTGAAGGTTTTTTTTTTTTATCATATTCCATACTCTTCATTTCTGTCATTTCTTTCACTTTGGCTTTCATAATTTATTGTGATTTGCTGACTCCTTATGCTATCATTTCTTTGAGTTCATTAAATGAATATATTCACTATGGTGTCACTAAAGTCATTCTCTGAAAACTTAAGGATTTGTTTCGTACTGGTTGGTTCTTGTATGTTTTCACTATTTTCAATTATTGAGCTTGTGGTGGACTTCTCTGTATCTTCCCCCATTGAGTTTGTAGTGTTTCTGCTGTGCTGAGGGGGGGGGAATCTTTGTATTTAGCCTCCCTGGGAATCTCTGAAGGGTTAGACTTGAGCATTGTTATTTCCTTTATCATTTTAAAAGAGATTCATCTTTCTACCTGTAAAGGAACTCACCTTTTCTATTTTGCTGGGTTTTACAAATCATGCTCAAACATAATATTTTTGTTATTTCTGTAGTGTTTTTATATGTATTGATTAGAGTGTGCTTTGTGCTAATTATCTCAAAAAAACATGATTTTTTTTAATTGATTGCCTGATAAGTGCTTGAACTACCTGAGTAGCTGAAGTACAGCAGGAAATAAAGCAGAGGTAGTCATAGTGCTCTTGAGCTTCCCAGGTCTGTTGGGTTACAGATAACTACATGGTGGCTGTTCTTTGACAGCATGTTGTGAGGAGCCTGAGCCATGATGAATAGCTTTTAGATGGGAAGGCTATGTAGCTCTGGAGGCAGTGGTGATGACCTACTAGGCACAGATGATTCATAGGTTTTTCTCTCCAGTTTGGACACTTCTGAACTACAGAACACAATATTGTCTCCTGGATGTCAAGACACCCAACCAAATAGAAACTCATTTGGAACATAGGATGGATCCTCCTTAGCCAAGAAAACAAAAGGCAAAGCTTGCTTTTGTCTTTCTTATCTTCTGCTATCTTCATTTCAGTGGTCCAAGTTCAAAAACTTGGACTCACCTTGGATTATGCCCATTCCTTACTTCATAAAGTCTCACCGAAGCCTCTCACTTTATATATAAGTTAACTGTCATTTCCATCCACCTCTTCTGCATGTATCTTGTTTGTTTGTTTTTGTTTTGTTATTTGGGGGGGTCACACCTGGCAGTGCTCAGGGGTTACTCCTGGCTCTAAGCTCAGAAATCGCTCCTGGCAGGCTCGGGGGACCATATGGGATGCCGGTATTTGAACCTGCATGCAGGGTAAACGCCTTACCTCCATGCTATCTCTCCATCTCCTGCATGTATCTTTTGGTTCACCAGTCATATCATTTTTTCACATGGTCCCTTCTTGCCCATTCTTATTTTCTTATTTCCCGTTTGCAACATTGCATTCAAAATGTTTTTCAAGAGATACTCATGCCCTGCCCCAGATAATTCAATTAGCTTTTCATGTTCTTAGGTAAAACTCAGAATCTTTATGAAGTCTTGCCTAATCTGCCCCTTGCCTGTTTTTCTAGACTCATCTCACACCTTAGTATTTTATTTTGTTCTGTACATTTTATATTTACCCATATCTTATTCTGTCTACTTATTAGCATTTAGCCTCATCTTACATTTCAGTGTTGTTGTTTATTTTTATTTCCCTGAGCATTGCAGCCACAGGGGTTCTCTTCCTCAACCCTCATCCATTTCTTAAGTGAAGAGAAGACTTTTCGGACCCTAGCAAGGTTAGAACCTTAGCATTAGGCACTGCTTTCATAGTCAGACGTACAGAGGCAGTTACCACAGTTTGAGTTTTGCTTGCTTTGAATTGTTCATTATCTTTGTCCCCAACTGCACCACAAATTCCAGCCATGAAGCTAAGACTACTTAGTTTAGCTCGTGTATAATAGGCACCCAAATGTTAGGGGATGAATGTCTGTGGGAGATTAAAATAACCATATAAATGTACATCTATGATGATTTATACAACCCAGAGTAAAGACAAAGATCTTGAAACAAAGCCTGGAAGAACCACAGAGATACACATGTATTAATACTGATGTTTACTGCTAGGAAGCAGTAGCGTCACAAGGATCAAATTGAGATTTATTAAGCCAGCAAATAAATCTGCTTACTTGAATGTGTTGGCAGAAATTTAGAAATAGCTGGCAAGAGTAAAAAAAAATGCCATGTTATGAGCCTTAATGGCATTGATGTTGCTAAGATCCCCGAAAGTAGCTATAGGAAAAAATTTGAGATTAAAAATGGATGCTTTCTTAGAAAAAGTAGGTCTGTGTTGATTTTAAGAAACTGTGAAAATGAGAACCACATACTTAAAATCACATCTGTATATGGTCATCTGTATATCACTCCTCTTCCACTCCCTTGAATGGATGGGTGGAGTTTTAGGCTGTTTAATTCTAACCTGCAAATTTCAAAGTCAAGTAGAACTCATTATATCCTGTTAAGTGTCTGGTTTGGAGAGGCCGGTAAAGAATACTTTAAGCAAGTTCCTTCAGTTAGATGTTCTGTGAGAGAACTTCTCCATAGTGCTTGGATATCAAAGTGAGAGTGAAAGGCCCAGCAGCTTTGGGCCAGAGCCATAGTACAGAAGGGAGGGTGTGCTTGCTTTGCAAGCAGCGGTACCAGGTTTGAGCCTCAGAACCCCATATCCCCCAATCCCTGAGCTCCACCAGGAGTGATCCCTGAGCACAGATCCAGAAGTATGCCCTGGGCACCACTGGAAAATAAAACAAAACACAAAACCCTAAAAGGTTTATCATCCCATTGAAGGGTTCTTCAGATCGAGTTACCTTGGTTTACTTTGCCTACTTGTTGTAGGGAGATACATGTTAGCCCATGAAGGAGGACAGAGTTGTTCTTGGGGGAGTGGGGAAGGAAACATCTTTCATCACTTTGATAGACGTCTTGTCTCCATGGTGCCCTCTGCAGGCTGAGATGTGGGAATGTTTTAACCAAGGGGACTTCATACATACTAAGCTTCTCTTAATATGTGCACAGAATCAAGTGCAGCAGAGGGCACAATTGGCTGCCTATTTCCTTTCTTCCCGTGTCTATTGTGCCTATAAACGATGTCAGCTGCACATCTTACCTTTGTATGCCAAAATAACTCAGCAACATTTTGGAGATTTTTACAACTATGACTACTAGATACGTATGTAGAAAGCCTGTTTGATTTTCTATAAACCAGAGACTAGGATCTTCCTTTATTCAGATCCCAATTATTTTCTTTAATATTTTTAGGACCTCATATAAGTTACTTGAAATGTCTGTATATCTCTTTTCTCATCTGAAAAAGAGAAAAAGATTACTTTTTTTATGGTTGTACTGCTTTGGTGAGCTGGTGAAGTGAAGCTCACAGACAAATGTCTGGCATTAGTAAATATTCCAGTGCACACTTCTTTTTCTTCATCTTAAATTTTTGTTTTTCTGTCCAAAGATCAAACCCATGTTCTAACATAAGCCCAGAAAGTGCTCTGTCACTGAGCTGTGCCCTTGTTCCCTGCTTGGTTTTCTTAGAAGGGTGTCTTTTATGAAGAGCTGTAGGCCAGAAAGAGTCCAAGGAATTGGACTATGTGCTTTACAGGGGCTCAGCAACATCTGGTCTGCCAGCCACTCCCAGAAGCAACCTCTGAGCTCTGAATTAGGAGTAGCCCCTAAATACTCCTTGTGATAGTGGGGTATATGGGGATGAAGAATGGTGTAGAATTGCTCATCTAAACTTGAATGATTTATACATTATTGATAATGGGAACTGAAGGAACAGTCAGAGACCTTGAAAATTCATAGATTTGGACAGGCTGGAGAGATAGTACAGCAGGTAATAATTACCCTACAAATGGTCGATCCTGGTTTGGTCTCTGGTGCTGCTTATAGTTTTTCAAGTATCACTGGGAGTGATCCCTGAGCACAGACTCAGAGGTAAGTACACGCTAAACACAATTGGGTGTGGCCCAAAAATCAAGTAACTTGTGTTGATTCAAGCTATTTGTTTAAAATAATTACCACAATTTCCTAAGAATAATCAGGCTCTATATATTATGTTATTGATTTCATTTATTAATTGTTTTAACTTAGCTTAGTTTTTAATTGATTTGTCTGTTCCTCTTAAGTGAGAGTTCTTTTAGAATAAATCACATATTATGCTCCTTTTTATATCATTTTTCACTGACTTTGGCTTTCAGAAACCCAGGCTATTTAAATAATTTTTGAATGTGGTTCATCTAAAGCTATAAAAATAAACTATTTAGTTCTTTTTTATCCTACTTAAAAGTAGAAAACCATTACATAACTTAAGTTCATTTGGATGAAGCTGATTATATTTTAACAGAATTTGGGGGATAGCCTCAACATAATTGGTTCACATAGAAATTTCCTTTTAATGTGACATTTTACATACTTACATATATTTATGTACACACAAATATAGTGAATTTCACAAAATTAAATTCCTTGAACCTTGAAGTGAGTGGATGGGGAGTGTATTATCTTACTCTAATGAAATGTTTGTCAAAATTTATTTTGATAAAAGCTAGTTGAAGGTCTGGAGCTTAGCACAGTGGTAGGGCATTTGCTTGCATGCGGCTGATTCAGGATGGACCTTGGTATAATCCCCAGCATCCCATATTGTCCCCTGAGCCAGGAGCTACATCACAGGGTGTGACCCCCCAAAAAGCTAGTAGAAAACATTTCATTTTAGTCTTTTTTATTTACATTGCTATCATGATTATAAGTGCACCTTCATTTAATATCTCTCAGAATCATTCTTGGAGTTGGAGAGATAGATAGTACAGTGGACAGGGCACTCACCTTGTACACGGCTAACCTAGATTTGGTTCCTAGATTTGGTCCCTTGAGTCTCCAACCAAGAGCCACAGTAAGCCATGGGTATCTCCCAGGTATGGCTCCCAAACAAACAAATCACCAACAAAAACTTATTCCTAATAATTTTTATCTCTTGCTCTAGAACAACTTTAAAGTCAGTCTTAAAATGAAGAGGGAAATGTTTACTTGTTTCTTTCTCCCAACAAGGAATAATTTCATATTATCCTAAAGCAGGCATTCTCACCCTTGTTTCGACTGTGGCCCCTTCTGACCTTGTTTCCTTTCTGTGGCCCTTGTCATCCTCCTCTCTCAAGCTGTGCTGCAAACTCCCTCCCACCCTTGGCCCCACATTCACATGAGATTCACTGTGGTCTCTTATGCACAGGGGCAGAGGGAATCACACAGGAAAGTTCTATTTTAAAATGGTATTTTCTAGTTAACATTGATATTTTATGATCTTTGATAGATTTGCACTATCTCAATTTTTTTAAATGCTTTAGAAGTTCGAACACATTGATGCCATTTTTTAAATAAAGGTTTAATTTTGGAGAGTCTTTTCAAATAATCATTTTTCAGTTCTCAATAGGCCAGCTATATGCATGGAGCTGTTCCTGATGAGGTAAGAGTCCACATTTCCCTCTCCAGGCCTGTGCACATCTGGCAGGAAGGAAAGCTTAGGACGGCCGTCCTACAGAAGGAACTACTTAGAGTCATTAAGCTAGTGTGACAAACTTTTCAAGTTCATTTTTAAACATTCAGAGACTAAGTATTTATAGATAAATCAAAATTATGTGCTAAACTATTAAAGAACTTTTTAGTTAAGTGAAGTTAAAAATAAAACATTTTTCTTGGAGTAGTTTTACTAAGATACCAAAGTGCTGCCGCCATCAACCAAGATTTTGAAGTGTTCTGAACCCACTAGTCTTACAGTTCACCGCAAATAAAAAGATGATTATAGATCAGATAGCTTTTCAAATTAATAGTTATTTTGAAAATGTTTCTGTGGCAGGCAAAAAGATGTCAAACCCTATTCAAAACCCATCCCTTTTCAGCACAATTTCTTTGTCCTCAAGTTTTGTTTACTCAGTCTTTTGGACTCTCCCAAGAAGGTGGGGAATCATAGAAGCATTATGTTAGTCATCCAAGGCTTGATTCTTTCAAAGCAAAGAATGCATTTGTTAAATTATATATACAGTAATTGCTTTAAAATGTAAATTGATGTTTCTAAAATGAATATTTAGAATCCTTTCTTTTAAATGTAGTGAGGACATGATTACTAGGTTCTTCCCTATTCTCTTGACAGCTATATCAACCATGTGAATAGTTAGCAAGTAGGCAAGTTACACTAAGAGACATAAAGAATTGAGTAAATACCACTGTGATATACTTTCTAGAGCAAGAACTGATGTGAACATTTCATATAGTCACAATAGGGTTTCATCTGTGTGTATATGTACACTTAAATGTCTACTCATATATTTTCAAAAAGACCATATTCTTTGTAATTTTTTAAATTTCAGATGCCTTGATATTATATATAGTTATCCTCTCCCTAGTTCTGTACATGATGAACAATTCCCATGCTTCATCTTGAGTGAAATTTATTCCTTAGAAGGTGGTATGTGGCTGGGGCCTAGAAAGGGGACAGTGTATTGGGAAAAAGAGCTGGCAGTGGGTCAAAGTAACTTATTTTCTAAATAAGCCATGCATTTTTTTTTTTTTTTAGCAAAGAGGTGTTTTTGGTCCATCTTGATGAGAATCAATGAATCATTTCCCCCACTACTGCCCTTAAATTGTGTGTGTGTGTGTGTGTGTGTGTAATATTACATAATTTTTACTGTTTTTTCATCTAAAAAGTAGGGGTCAGATCAGATATGTGAAAATGTTTATTTAAGAAATCTCTTCTTTCTCTGCCACTCCCCCTGAATTGAAGAGTCCAACCTACTTGTTATGTATATGAGTGTATGAGTGCCTATTGGAACAGAAGGAGCCCTTATTAGTTAGTCAGAGTTTGTAACTAAAATAAAAACTCAACAGTCTTCACACCCACATGGTAAAGTTCTTCTTGTGCAGAGGGACATATAAGCCCTAAAATGGAAGAATGAGTCATTTTTGGTACTCTTCAAAAGCAGGGAGTACTTTTGAAGAAACCATTACTAGTAAGTTAAAGAATATGCTAATGATAGTGTGACATATTTGGACTAGGAGTTAAAGTGTGGCCCATGTTAGCCTCTGCTAAGCCTTCTAAGATAGTGACGCTAGAAATGTTCGGTGTATTTCACCTTAAGTTAAAGGTTATTTCCTCATATGTCTTGGTCCACTCAAAGCGTTTCCTTCTATCTTTCTAAGCTTTGGTCTTTTAAACTGAGAAGAAAGATAGTATCTGGTATGAAATATAATTATTTGGTTGATTTATCTATTTTCTGTTCTCCATCACTCCCCAATTTGGCACTTGCCATCTAGTGAAATAGGGTGAGTCTCTGTTAGTTCTTGTCTTGCCAGTTGAATTTTAAGCATCTTGGAGAAATAGAGTTCTTGTGAGATATTTTTATCGTCTTCAGCATTTTACAACTACTGAGTTATTTCTTGATGAAAACCTTTCTCTCAATTTCTTTCATCTTTCCCCCATTTATAATATCTTTGCCACATTTTTCCCATATGTGAAGAATATAATTACATGGACCTCACAATTCTGTGAATTGAAAAATCAAAATTAAGTTATAGTTTGCATACTTACAAACTGTAAGTATTACATATAGCTATTGTATACAGCTCTTACAAAATATGACCCTTTTTTTAAACAAAATATTGTTCAACTTGAACTCTTATCTAATTGAAAACATTTACAACAGTGAATTTGGGGGAACCAGATTCTAAGGTTCTGATATAGTTGGCTGTATCATACTGAACGCAACACTTTGTTTCTACCTACCTGACTTTTCTTACTTAAAACAATGGGTAGGGTATTCATGAAGATATTTATTATGTTTTGGCATCTGCTTTGTCCTAAGAGTGACTCAAGTCAAGCAGGTGGCATCACTACATTTGTGCAAATAAGAAACAACTGCTACACTGAAAGGTCAAGCAAGCCCTACCGATATTGCACTATTAATAGCAAAGCTAATAGATTGGATCTCTTATGGTCCTAAACTCATATTGTTAACACAAAGTGGGATCAAATTAAAGGGCTCCAAGGTCCATTCTGGTTCTCAGCTCTGTGACTTCCCACTATTAATGTCTTTTTGTTGTCCCAGTGGGTAAACTTGGTCCTTAATCTTTTGTGCTTTTCTCAAAACTTTTTTGTCCTGACTACTGACTACTGGCTAGTTAAATTAATTTTATTCTAAAATTTTAAATATTTCTAGAAGTGAGAAGGTGTTTAGTGTTCAAGTACAAGATTGGTATGCATACCTATAGAAATCGTTTTCTCTTGTCAGGTAAATATATTTAACTAAAAACAGCAGTAGTGAAAATGAATTGGAGTAAAGAAAGGGAGAAGAAATAGGATTATAAGCTTTAGCACTAAAGAAAAACTTATTTCATATTTTATATGAGTTTTTTTTTTACTCATGTTTGCTTTTTTATTTTTTTCCTGAAGCATACTTTTATTTTAGATTTTTACCATATTTCCATTTTTATTGATGGGATTCAATAGAAAACTAGGCCAAAAGTCCTTAGAGTTAAATGTTGAGAGATAAACTCAAGATGCTTTGTCTGGATTAATTTGGATTTGATGCCTAAGATTTGTTTTCCAGATAAGCTCGGGGAAACTCCAGTATACATGCTTTGTTGTCAAGATTACAACACTGGGGTTGGCACCAGTACAGGGTGGAGGGTTGCTGACCCTGGTGTTACTTTCCTATATGGAGTTCTGTTAGATGGACACACCAGCAAAACTCTCCTTGCCATTTGTTTCTGCATTGATACAGCTCTGCATTTCTGTGTCAGTTTTGTGCCTACATGGATGGATTTGGTACATATGTACGTTTCTACATGTGCTTACCAGATTACAAATTTGGCTCTATCTGAAGCATGAGGAGGGAAAAAAAACCTGACTACTTGAATTAGCATCACAGTTTATTTTTGTCAAATCTTCTAGGCTTGCATTTTGTAAGATGAGTTATAAATGCCTTAAACTTAAAGAGAAGGAAAAGTGCCCCTTTTACAATTATAATTACTTAACAAGTTTTCAACCAATCTTGACTACGATAGTTAGAATTGTAGTTTGGTTTGCTGAAAGTATAGAGTTGCATGTGATTACAAACTCTCCTCAATCTTCATCTTGCACAAGTTTATTTTAAATATCACAATTATTTGGTGTTTGAGATATTTCTAATCCAATAATATTTTGGTATATTTTGGCACTTTTTGGTAGGTGAGTTTAAATGCTACAAACAGATCACTTTCTTTTAGGAAAAAAATACGAATGATTTGTGTTCATTTTTATATCTTATAAAGACATACAGTATTCTCTATCCTCAAGTAAATGCAATGTGCCTGACACATATATAGTAGGACTAAAGAAACCTTGAATGTGTGAATAAATGTGGGAAACAGCTTATTGATAAGGGCTTCACCTACTTACATTAGGAAAATTATAAATCTAGACCATATGTTCTATTTTTTCTATAATGCCTGTGATAGGACAGGTTTTTATCTTTATTTTTATCTTCTTATGAACTTTTTATTATGAACTCTAAGGAGTTAATGACATGGCTAAGTAACATTTTTAGAAGTTTGCTTCAGCTTCGACATTCTTGCTATTTCATTTTTGTTGAAATTTTGAGCTTTCTGTAATCTCAGGTCTATGCACAGGACAAGACTGAACTATAGTAGGTGGCTTTTCTAGTGTAATAGCATTGTGAAGAATGTTATGAGAATAAAGAAGATCACTGGCACAAAAATACAAACATGTTCTTGTATTCTAGCTAGAAGGGACTTTTTTTTAAAAATGTAAGATAATTTTAATAAAGAGTAGATTCCATAGTGTCAGAAACTAATTATAAAACAATTGATTTAGTAATACACATTTTAGTTTTTTAAATACAATGTCTTGTGTGCTACCATTTATTCCATGGTTTAAAAATACTATTTGTTATGTATCACTTTTTGCTGTCTTAGAGTAAGATGTGAACCTTCAGAGTAGATAATAGGGAAAGAAGGATGTATAAAAGTTATGACAATTAGGGTGATACATATAATCATAGCAGAAATAGATTTAAAATGGAAATCATCAACTGAGAGTCAGCTAAGAAAAAGTTCTCTGTTAATCACTCTTCCTCTGTTGTGATGCCGTATATAGAGAGAAATAATTTTTGAAGGTAACACTGTTCTACTCTTTATGTCTTTCTGACAGTTTCCATTAAATGAAGCTTGGTTTCTGGCCTTAACAAGTTATCTTAGTAATAAATGAAATGTTACTTGCCTACCAAAGAGAATAGATATACTATAACATAGTCTTTTTTTCATGCCATTCTACCATAAACTTTAGTCTCTCCAAAAACAGGAATGTGAGAATGATTTTGCTTACTTCATATTAGATTCCAATTTTTGTTAATAGAACTTGAGAATATTGAAAATTACATTTTGTTGGGGGGGGTCACACCCGGCAGGGCACAGGGGTTACTCCTGGCTCTACACTCAGAAATTGCTCCTGGAAGGCTTGGGGGGGGGGGGGGGAACCATATGAGATGCCAGGATTTGAGCCACTGTCCTGCATACAAGGCAAATGCCCTACTTCCATGCTCTCTCTGGCCCTGAAAATTACATATTTTATATGTACGAACGGACTTAAGTTGACTCATTCTTTAAAACTCAAATTAACATGAATAAGATAGTTGGGAGAATTATTTAAATATTTAGAAAACAAGTATGAAACTTAAAAACATACATATGTTCTCATTTAAAGATGAAACAAACTAATAAAAAATTACCAGGTGGGAAACCTGGTAGATTGGGAATGGGGTGGTAGAAATCATTTCAGTATATGCTTTTGTTTTTACTTTTTAAATAAAAAAAATTTTATTTTTATATTTTTGATTTTGCCTACCAAAATAAAACATGAGTATTCATACCTACATCTAAGTATATATGGGGAATGTGTTTTCTTAAAAATTTATAGCTATACTTAAAAGCCATGTAACCACAAGAGCATTCCTTAAAGTTTGCAGAATTACGTTATTTTCTTTAAATATCTTGTTTTGAGACAGTGTTCCAGTTTACTGAAGTTGGTCTGTCTGCTCCACTGAACTAGCTTCAATTTGGAAAAGCTAATTCTCTTGCAGTAAGAACTAGACTACCATTGGACTTCTAGTTGCCCATTTGGTCTCTGACAAACTAATTTTCATGGATAGATAGATTATAGAGAAAAATTCAGGCATTTATTCTGCATTGAGTTTTTAAAGGAGGCTCAGAGTTGGATGGGGACACTTTTTATTTTAATCTTGATTATTCTGAAATCCTCAATTAAAAGATTTGTAGATTTATACCTACTAGTTGAATTATTTTTCTAAAAGTAAGAAAATGCTATTTAGAGGCAATTTTCTTTTGCAGTAAACAACTATTGAGAAAACTGACAGTGACTTCTGTTATGCTTTTGTCCATGTTGTTTCTGAAGGTAAAGATTTAGTTAAGAATTAGTAGAATTTAAAAAAGATAAACATGTACAGAGTTTAATGTCTTAGTTATAAAGGTACATATATCTTTACAATTTAATTCTACTTTTGTATTCTAAATCATTTTCCTAATGAAAATGATTTATTGTCATAGCAGCTTATTAAAATATTGTCCAATTAGTTCCCCTCCCAAGAAACTGTAGTCATACAACCCTAGATGCACAGTTTGCTTATAATAAGATTGTTAATAGGGAGGGTAGGAGTTAGTTAACTAGACCCTTAATAATGGGCCCTTTTAGTGCTAGGAATGTATAATTGCCTCCCTAAGCTAGTTGTTGTAGCAAGTTGCAAGACATAATATGTAGATTTGTGTAGTAGGAAAAAAAATTTCCTTCAGGCAAACTTTGGTACCTTTATTATAAAATACTATTTTAGTGATTAGCAATATACATTGTCAGAATAATTTTTGGAGGTAGAAATCTAGTGCTTACGCTGATACAATTTGATTTATAAGTAAATTCTAGTTTTGTTTGGCGAGATTCTAGTGAGCACACTTTCTTCTCCTTTTGAAGAAAAGAGAACTCCTGGCCACAAACTTAGTCTAACAAGTCATAGTAGTTTTTTCATTTAAAAAAATATTTTCTCCTGACTCATAAAGAAAATAAGTGTGTAATTTTCTTCAAAACTATGTTTGACTAATAAACTGGAAAAGCCATAGGGGATGTTTCCATTAGTTTTAATGTGTGAAATATACAAGTTGAAATGCAATTTATAATGTAATGTCTTCCAGTCTATAATGCTTCCAACTGCTTTATTTTAGTGTGAATCCCCTGAACACTACTACCGAATGTCTCCCTTTGGGGTTACCCCACTCTCCCATACAAGCCACTTGAACTGACTGATCTGGAGGACAGTGGTACAGGGAGATAGCTTGCTTCACTTCTGCTTTGGGGGACCCACGAAAAATATAATCCTATTTTCTGAATGTTTTGGGAAGGTCTTATTTGGAGGAAAGGATGCTTGCCCTTTAAAATTCTCACCCAAATGCAGATTTTGCAAAATGCAAAAATCACCTCCTGAAAGTTTGAAAGGGGCGAGGGAGGAGGGGAGCTGGGGTGTGGGGGCGGGCCCAGCACTGCCCACCGCCTCCGTGTTTCGGGTGCGTGTGTGCTTACGGGCTCCCTGGAGCGGATCCCCATATAATTGATGTGCAGTCTGCATTGCTGAATCCTGGACTGCACCATTCTGTGTTCAAGGGAAGATGTAATCTGATCCCTCTGCTGCTGAGGGAGGAATCTGTTCAGTCAAGGCTTTGACAGGGCAGAGTCTCCTCCAATAATCTGCTCCCTTCTCGCTCATTATTCCCTCGAGTTCTCCCCAGTCAAGCTGCATGTATGTATGTGCGTCCCGAGAAGCGAGCGGCTTGAGACAGAGCCGCGTTTGCCTTGCCCGTGGAGTTTGCTGGCCGGTTCTGCTCCCTGATCTTCCTTTTCTGACGTGCCTGAGCATGTCCACATTAGAATCTGTGACATACCTGCCTGAAAAAGGTTTATATTGCCAGCGACTGCCAAGCAGCCGGATACACGGGGGCACAGAGCCACTGAAGGGGAAAAATCCAGAAAACATGGGTTTCTACGGCACACTCAAAATGATTTTTTACAAAGTAAGTAATCTGTTTTCCTGCCTGTGTGGTGTGATCGTGTCTGTGTGTGTGCCTGGCTGCCAGGGAAATCGGGAGCATCAGAGATGGCTGCAGTATCCTCTAATTTTGGTGGCTGGCTGGCTGCTCTGGTTTAGAGCCGAGATGTAAGCAAATAATGGGAAGGCAGCGTGTACTGGAGGGAGAGCTCTTCGTGCAAGAGGAAAGGGGGCATTTCCAGCTGAGACATTTGCACCAGAGATGCATACAGACTTGAGAAATGTGGCTCTGTTCAATGCTGACCTGGAAATACTCTCCTGACTTGGTTTTGAGTGAACCCTTGCCTTTAATTTTTTTCCTTATACCTTATATACATACATATACATACATTTTCTCCCTTTCCTTTAGCTGATGCTCTTAAAGTGTGGAATTTGCCAGACTGCTAGGGTTTATATTTAAGAAGATCACCATATTCACTTTCTGTGCCCCTTGAAATTTGCAGAATTCATTTTTTACTTCCAACGTCAGTACTTAAAAGTCGACAGTATAATATTTTAAAGAGTTCTCTAGCTTTAAAGGACATGCTTCATTTTCTAACATAGTCTGAAGAGAAAGGAAAAATCTTTTCTCGGGGTTTCTTATATGAATTTTGGGGCATTTTTATTCATTGAAGTGTTCTAAGATGGAAATAAAGTTTGCTTTTAGTGGCAAAAGGCATTTGCACCAATGTATTACAAGACATCTAGGGAAGTTCTGAAAACCAGTGCTATAAACTTAATTAGGATGAATATCTAAGTTTCTCACATAATTTGAAAAAATAGGAATCATGGAAACGGTTTAAAAAAAAACTAGATTTTTTTTTAGGTGATCTGTTCTAACTGACCTTCCTGGTAGATCCATTTGCATGTAAGTGTACCTTTGTGCCTGTAATTGACATATATGCAAACATGTGCCTGCCTATATATTAAGCTTTTATGTTTTTATTGAAATTATTTTGAAAGAAAATATGATTTTGAGAGAAATTTTAAAACAATGAGAATAGAAACTATAAGACCTATGTTGTTCCAGTAAGATATCAGGAGCCAGGGAATAAATTGTGCAGGAGCGTATTTGTACCTCACCTCTAGCCCCTAAGCTCATAAGAACATCCCTGTATTTCTAAAGTCCTTTTTTTTTTTTTAATGAGGATAAAAATATAGTCTCTATGATTGCATGTTGATGGTTCAGAAGACTTTTAGAGTCTCATTGGTTCTCTATCGTGTCATGCTGTATTATATTTCCATGTGAAGTAATGGGTAAAAAAAATTAAGGGTACTTCCTGCAAGGCAAGGATTTTCACTTTATAAAAATGAGGCTAGATAGCAATCACTCTGGGAGGGGTTGTCTGCAATTTTTAGTAGTCTATAATTAATTAGCAGACATACAACCTGAGAAGGGTTGTTGAAATAGAGAAAGTTGCATCTTATCCTGTCCTAATTTCTATTTTTTTTCCAATATAAATATAGTTAGATAACTCCGATTAGCTGGTGGTAAAATAAGAATTAGTAGTTCTGTATTGTTGACAAAATGCAATTCTGAACATGCAATGTAACGCAGGACTATAGATGTTTTATAGAGCTTCCAAAGATGCCTAACTCACTCTTTTGAGATCTTTCTCTTGTTGTTTTCTGAATTTGAGTATTTTGTCCTGAGTATATGCTAATAAAGCTCGAATTGGTTAGTGTCTTTTCTTCTCTATTGTATCACCCCCAGACTTCTCCCTTATTCATGGACTTACTTCTTTTTCTGTCTTCTTTGCCCACATTCATTGCTTTTTCTTGATATAGCTATTTTCCAAGATATGCCTTCTTAGGTTCATTTTCCTTCATAACACGTAATTTTACATTCAGTTATATTTTCTTCCATTCTGATTATGAAATTTTGAGCTTTTTTTTTTTAACTTTAGTTGTCTAAGTAAAAGGCATGTTATCTGGCACCTTACTGTGTGGTGTATCTGACATTTCCCCTCCCATGTTGTTTCTAAAACTTGAAAATTGGAAAGAATTGCAAAGATACTTTCAAGGGATATATATATATATATATTTAAATGATATCATCTATATACATATCTATATATCTATATACATATCTATATATCTATATATAGATATGTATATAGATGATACCATTTTTTTAAATCACTGCACGGTATTTGATTCTCTGGATAAAGTATTAGGGGGAATGGGATGTTACCTTTCTAGTCCGGTTAAGCGTGAAGCAAAGTAGAACTAACTGTAGATGCTGTGAAACATTTATTTTCCTCATTAATAGACTAAGCATGTGAAGCTAATAATTGAGTTTCTCAGTATTATTAATGCTAACATTGAGATTTGCCAGTGGACAGATTTTTTTTTTAATTTGTCTTATCTGTTTTACCTTATAGATGAAAAGAAAGTTGGACCATGGTTCTGAGGTCCGCTCTTTTTCTTTGGGAAAGAAACCATGCAAAGTCTCAGAATATACAAGGTATTATTAAGTATCATAACTGAATTTCTCGTGATCCTCATATTTCTTTAAAGAGTTAATTGTTCTGAAAGCATTTCTTTTAGCTGATTCTTACAGAGTTATAATGCCAATATGATTGGTGGTTTAATACATTGAATACCACTGAAAATGGGGAAATACATTATTTTCAATAGGGAGAATGCCTGCCATACTAGTATGCTTTATATTTTGTTACTAATACAGTAAGTAGGCACAAGTAGATATCGATAGTATGTTGAAGTAGACACAAGTAGAGGTTCTTTTCTAAACAAAATTTTAAAATTTTAAGAAAGTCTAGAATGTAAATCCTATAATGTTGATATGAACAAGTATTACTTGTTGCTATTACTGTAGCAACAGCTATTATATATTCAGAATTGAAATACATTTATTAGCAGTGAATAAACTTCATAATGAATAAATCTTATTTCATGAAACTGCTGTTAGAAACTCCCTTTTATTTGCTTGGTAGATCTTATGTTTTTAACACATACATTTCTACACCAGTAGAATAGTTTCCATAACAACTAAACACAATTGTAGTTTTGTTGCCTGTTTCATTCCATCATTTTTGGATTTAGCATCAGTATAAAACTTCTCCCACTCTCACGCCAATTAGGCTAACTTAAGCACAAAAACCAGACCCAGCCAATTAAAAATGGCTTTGGATGATATTCGGAATGTGGTATTTTAGAATTTAAATGAGAAAAGTATTTATTTTAAAACTTTTTCCTCTTTTCTTTTTTTTTTTTAAGTCTGTTATACCTTCAGATAACCTAATTGGAAGTTATAATTTTAAGAATTTTATGACGGTGCTATTTTTTTCTTTTCCTTAAATGTTTTGATTTAAAACTATTGTTTTATAATATAACAGTAGTGTAACATTACTGAGTTAACCTTGAAAGCAGCTTTTTTCTATTTATATTTTTTAGTTTTCCCCTTTTTTCATAGAAAACATTTCTTTTAAGCACTCCTATAAAATTCAGAAATCAAAATAATTGAAAAATTATATAGACAAAAATGCATAGATAATACAAAAGAGAAAATACAGTTAGCTCTAAGTTATTAGGAACCATTTCTTGTTATTTGTGCCCCTTCTCTCATATCTTACCCTTTGCTTTTGACGATTTCACTGTGTTCTGGCACTTCCACCAGAGGGTGTGGAATGATAGAAAGACAAGTGGAAGTAATCACTGTGTCTTAGCTGCTGCTTCCACTCTGGATAAAGTATTTCTGAGAAAGTTGGGTTTTATATTGAAAATATGCCCTCTTTTAAATGTAAGAAATCCAATCAACCATACAACTTCAAAGTTCGATTAAAAATGACTGATAATAGGATGCAGATAATATTTATTTCAGTTGGTTTTTTTTTAAGGCACTTTATAGATGGGGGTGAATTTTTACCAATGAAACATTTATAATAAAAATTGTCTTTAAATGTTGGTCACTTTTGAATATTAAGAAAGCCCCTAAAATGGGAAGTATTATTTTTAATATTTTAACATAATCTTCCTGAAGCAATCCAGGCAACATAGTGGTTTCTACATCTTTATGAACAATTTGTCAGTTTCTGTTTGGTACTTTAAAAGTATTTTTGACATTTTGAATAAGACGAAGCATAAGATTTTTCACTGTTTTCAAAAGAAAATTAGTTACAGGCACTTTGAAGGAGAAAGAACTTTCATAGAAAAAAATTGTTACATTTGCTTAGTATTAAAGATGGTCTTAGATGTATAACATAAAAGATTGAAGGTGGTAGATAAGAGTTCTCTGTAAAATATGGTGATTGAGATATATTTTTAAGCAAACAATTATGATTTACTGGATAGAAAAATTTTGGGAGTTGTTTCATCATAATATATTCGAGCTTCTTACTAAATTGTTAGACTACGGTTAGTATATTCTTTGGATTTAAAATATTGTATTATAGCTCAGTAAATTATCTTGTAAATGTACCTTTCCAATCCTAAATCTCCCTTCTCCTTTTTCCCATATGTCTCTGAAATAGATATATTCAGCATTTACTTTAAAATAATTATACATTAAAATTATAAAGTAAAGCTTAATATAGGAAAGCAGTTATGATCATACTTTACTACTCTTAATCATCTATGGGAGAGTTAAATAATTTTAGAAATGGGCCATCTAGTCTCAGTCTATTTTACTATTAATTTCAGAATTAAATTTCAGGTTTATTTTTAACTTATCCTACAGCTTGATTTATTGGATAAAAGTGTTTGATCACCTCATTTATTTAATTTTGCATATAACACAATAAATTATCAATACTTGTTCAATTTATGTGAAATATTTTTAATCGAGACTCAATCCTATAAATATTATATAGCCTAAACTATAAGTAACAATGGAAAATTGAAAAGGAACAAATATTTTAATACTTTAGAGGCATCTGGGACCAACTTAATGAATAATGTCAATAGTAAGTGCAATATTCAAGAACATATGAACATACTACTAGTAATGCAGTGATATTTTTAGTGTTAATAAATCTCATCATCCTGTCTATAAAGGAAGTTTTAGCTTTCATTTGATTACTGAAGACTGAATAATAATAGAAATAGGACATATCTTCTACAGAAATAATTTAATATTATTTGTACATATCAGCAACTAGCTCTTTTTCCATGGAGATTCTGCCATTTGGTAGTGATTAGTATCACTGAATATTAGATTGTTACTATGTAGCAGGGAAATGTCTTAACTCTAAGGCTAGCAGAATAGATTTTGTGTATCCTTGATCTCTGAATATAGTAAATAATTTGTTAATAATTGAAATTGACTAAAACATTCATCTGAACTAATAAATACCCATGTATTTTTTGCAGTACCACTGGGATTGTACCATATTCAGCAACACCAACAACTTTCGGAGACCTGAGAGCAGCCAATGGCCAAGGGCAGCAGCGACGCCGGATTACATCTGTCCAACCACCTACAGGCCTGCAGGAATGGCTGAAAATGTTTCAGGTGATATGTCTAAGCACTGTACTTGAAATGCTTAGCTTAATTGTGGGGAATGAGGGCTTTTTCAGCCATAAGAGGAATGAAGTACTGTTACATGCTGCACCATGGATAAAACTTGAAAACCTTATGCTAGATAAAGAAGCCAGACAAAAAAGGGTGCTTAGTTACATGAGCAGGCAAATCCATAGAACCAGGAAGAAGATTCATGGTGGTGAGGCAGTAGGGAAGAGCTATTAGAACTCACTCCAAATTTCTTTGGGGGATGATGGAAATGTTCTAGAATTGGCTAGTGATGATGGTTGCACAGCATGGTGGGTATGCTGGGTACCATTGAAGTGCCCAATTGAAATGGTGGATGTTATGTTCTATGCAATATATATCAATAAAAACGTTATTAAAAACAAAGGAGGTCATCTTAATTTTTAACTATTAATCAAGAGAGTCCAGTGCTTATTTTGTAAGCATACTTCTGCATTTTTATTGCAATTTAGATAATAGGATTTATTTTCTTCTTCATGTTTCTTTTTCTGGGGCTGCTGTCATTATCTTCTGAACCACAGTGCTTGGAAGTTAAACATTTAGGAGTAATACAAGAACTCTGCTAATTAGTCACTGTTGGTAACTTACCTGTCATTGTGACCTGAGTAACCTCTAAGGGCTAATGCTGCTTTCTTTTCCTTATGTAGGATTGACTCTGTTCCACTTCCAATCACAGCATTTTACTAGCATTTAAATTCTTTGGCCATTTCCAGGGAAGATCGACTATAACCCAAACTGGAATATTATGAATTTTATAAATCATCTATATTAAAGTGATCTATCTTTTGTTCCAGTAAGACAATGCATAATATAAGCCATATTTTTAGCAAAATAGTTGGCATGGATTAAAAACTTGCTTAATTGTTCTTTGCAGCTAATAAATAAGTTATGTAAAGTTGAAGGTATCTTTGAGGTTAGCAAATGACTGTATTGTCTTGCCTCCAGAGGCTTGCAAAGTGTTGTTTTAGAATTTATATAGAAGTAAAACAGTTGGAAAGACTTTGATCTCATGAATATTTCAGATTTTTAAGGTATCATTTATTTAAAATCTAATGAAAGAATCCTTGAGCAAAAACTAAAATACATGTACATATACACAAAACATACCTTTGTGTTGTTGTTATTGTTGTTGCTTTGAAGCGTAGTTTTTAAATGGATGTTAAAAAAGTCCTTTCTACCCTTTAGATGATTATTGAAAATGAAGATAGGACTTATTTTTCTTTTGGTTGGTTTCTTTCTTTCTTTTGTCAGTTCCTAACTGTAAGGTTAAAGCAGTGTTATACAGCATGGGTTGGATTTTCCTGGGTGGGATCATTTTTAGTTGTTAAACACACACACACACACACACACACACACACCCCTATACACACACACCTACACACCTACACACCTATGTACCCTACATCCCCCCTCACAGACAACACACACCCTACAGTGCCTAGTGGAGAAACAAGGAAGTTGTATTTTGCTTCTTGTATAAACCACAGCAATTGCAAAGCATCTGCTCTCGTTTTTTCTTTCTATTTTTCATTTTCATCATTTCTTTTCGTAGTATCTCTTTCCTTCTAATTTAGGTTTATGTGTCCCCGTTTCTGTAATTTAAATCAATTTCTTTCTCTCCTCTGCACAACCTCAGAATCCTTTTTTGTTGGGGGGGTGTCTGTCCATTAAAAAACTACTCATCGATAGAAATGAAGATATAACTCAGGCATGTATTCTGTCTTAAGGATATAATCTGAACACTTGTGTGTTTCTAAGTCAAGGCAGGATGTGGTATATACTGAGCTTATATGTGACTTGAGGATCTCAACACTTGAGAGTAGTATAGAAGCCAAATTTATATTACATTTATAAGAAAATGCCAGCATGATTTTATAAATCAAGTGCTGGATTAGTAATAAATAACATCAATATAGACAACCTCCAAAATGTTTATTTCATATAAAACGTTCTGTTTTGGGGTATTGCTCCCAAGGAATCCTCCCCAAAGATTCTTGGCTAACTAGTCTGATGTTTGAGTCAAGGATGTATTGATGCTCAAGTTCTCCAGTGTCAGGGACAACCAGGGCTGCCAAGTGCTCAGGGGACTTTAGGACTGTGCCCAGAGATTCTTGGTGGGCCATGTGGTCCTGGAGATTAAACTGGGGTTGACCCCTACAAAGCAAGCACTCTTAACATCTGCACTCTCTCACCAGTTTTCAAAAGCTTTATTTCTTACCAGAAGATAAGTAGTTCCAGGCCAGATGTGCCGTGGAACCCAGATAGCAATAGTACAGTGAGTAGAGCACTTGCCTTGCTACTTGGTTCAGTGCAGCACCCCATATAGTTCTCTGAGTAGTTTCAGGAGTGATCCCTGTGTTTAAGAATAAACAAGCCTGACCACTGGAGGTTGTTCACTCCTTTTCCCTAATTTTTTTTTGACTATGGTCGTGATGCAGATACATTTTTTTCACTGTTTCTGAGTACCAGAATCTTCTTTGCTAGCCTAGGCCAACCCCAACCATGCCTTTTAGCGAATTTGCAAACATGGATGTACTTGGGGACAGTTGCACTTTATCCTACAATTAGGCTGTTTGAAGGAGCTCTGTGTCCAATGTTTGCTTGCTTAACTGACTCCTGATTTTCTTAAAAGGCCCAGATTCCATTCACACATACTCTATTTCATTATATCTGAGATTGTAGTTATTATTGGAGGCATTCCCAGCTTCAGAAATATTAATTGTAAAAGATTATTTCCTAGACTTAATGAGATTCAGTAACTAAAAAATGCTAGACTGACTTGGGTTTGTAAAAAAGGTCCATTTGACTTCTTTACACATGAGAAGTAGATGCAGTGAAGAAAACTTACTTTTAGTTAATAGAATAACATCTAAATTTACCCTGCAGTTACAATTACTATGCAGCCTTTTCCCCTCCAGATACATACTCTGTAGCAACGAAATCAACTCACAGCAAAAGGTCAGGTAGGCTGGTAGATCAGGCCCTGGCAGTCCTTTGGGTCCTCTGTCTGTCTGACATACGTGGGCCTCATTGCTGTGTCCTGGCCCTAATTTTGTTATGGCTGGTACCAGAGTAATGCCAGATGAGTCACTTGCTGAAAAGCTTGCTTATCTTGTAGAGAAATATCATTTCATAGTCAAGTGTGGGGAATCTTGAGTTGACTTGTGCGGTTGAGTTGAGGGGTAATTAAACTAGCATGATTTCTGCAGATAGATGGGGGTAGGGGTGAGGTGGGGTTTAATGATGACTTTTCTGTTGGACAACAAGCAAAACGGGAGGACTTTTGTGCTTACTGCTCTGATATTGTTCCTAAGGCAGTGACACAGCATTATTTTGGTTCAGCTCCATCTAGTCTGATGAAGTCCTCTGCATACAACCTATAAATTGAGTAAGAACAAATGATACCACTTTGGATAAAGGGAAATTGAAACAATGCCTCTGCAAAAAGACACATGAAAACTAGAAACAAAGCTCAAGCCCCAGACAATTGGTATCATTTAAATTTTCAGTAGTCATTGGTTCTGCTTTTGCTGGGGGAATAGTAGTATAGGATTAGTATTTTTGGAGAGGTTTGGTTATTTGTTTGTTTACATCATTTGGGCCTAAACAAGCCATTTCTAGATGGTATTTGATTGGAAAATTTTGGAAAGTTAAGGGCACTAATAACTTAGCATTCTGTCATGTTGAAATTCTGAGACATCCTGATAAAATGAGAAATACATGGTATTCAAAGATAAAGCTCAAGGACTGGAGTGATAGCACAGCTTGTAGGAAGCTTGCCTTGAGCGCGGCCAACCGGGTTTGATCCCCGGCATCCCATAAGGCCCCTGATCCTGCCAGGAGTGATTTCTGAGCACAGAGCTAGGAGTAACCTCTGAATACCACTGGGTGTGGCCCAAAAACCAAAAAAGGAAAAAAGAAAAAGAAAAGCTCTTAGTACAAATTTTGGCTCTGCCTCTTGATTATTGGATAATTTTATAAATACTATATCACTCTTTTTTTTTTCTTTTTGGTTTTTTTTTTGTTGTTGTTGTTTTTTGTTTTTTTGGCCACACCCAGTGTTGCTCAGGGGTTACTCCTGGCTGTCTGCTCAGAAATAGCTCCTGGCAGGCACGGGGGACCATATGGGACACCGAGATTCGAACCAACCACCTTTGGTCCTGGATCGGCTGCTTGCAAGGCAAACGCCACTGTGCTATCTCTCCGGGCCCAGTATATCACTTCTTATCTTTACTTCACATTTCATGTAACAACACTAAAATGTCAATAGAGAGAAAACATGCAAATAAGCTATATTTTGGAAAGACAGTGGAGGCTTAATAAAAATGAGTTTTATCTTTTGGTCAGAGAACATCTTTGTCAGTCTCAATTTTATCATGTCTTTACAAAGGTGCTGTTAACACTAGCTTCATAGAAGCAGTATTAATATCTAATATTTTCAATCACAATATATTTGCATTGTGTTGCATTTATCAATATACTTTGAAAAATAGCTATTATACTCAATGTGTTTATTAAGAATAAACTCAAATATTCGTTTTACTTTTTTAAATTAAAACTACTGAAGAATTTAATCAAGTTTTACAATAACCAAAATTGTGCATGTTCCCTGACTTTGTTGAGTTCTTATTTTATTTGCTTGTCAACAAAATCTTAAGTGGGAAATTATGAATTTATTTACAGAAGTGAATTCTGTATTTATCACTTTGTAGTTATATTTGAAATAGTATGATCAAAAATCTTGTGTGAAAAGGAGTTAAAGAAAGTCAGGGGCCGGGCGGTGGCGCTAAAGGTAAGGTGCCTGCCTTGCCTGCGCTAGCCTCGGACGGACCGCGGTTCGATCCCCCGGCGTCCCATATGGTCCCCCAAGCCAGGAGCGACTTCTGAGCGCATAGCCAGGAGTAACCCCTGAGCGTCACAGGGTGTGGCCCAAAAAAAAAACCAAAAAAAAAAAAAAAAAAAAAAAAAAAGAAAGTCTATGTACTTAACCAGAGAAGACTATGAAAATATGTTGTATTTGTTTAGCGTTTTGAGGACTTCCTGTAAAAGTTGAATTAGACTGTTATTAGTTTCTTCAGAAAGCAAAATCAGGACTATGTTCTTTCAGATTTTGATGTCTGTTGAATTTAATAGAGTTGATCCACAGTAAAATGGGCTAGTAAGTAATAGCATAGTGAAATTTCCAGTGCTGGACTCCAACAGATTGGATCTCCATTTGCTGCTTCTGCTAGAGAAGCTAGTTAACACATCTAGACAGCTGCCCCAGGACTGTCCATGTATTAACCATGTCTCTGGAGTGAGGCTTCCAGACTGGCTGGTGACTCACCCACATCAGTACTGGGCGAGTTGTTTAAGACAAACATCTTAATCTTACCTTGACCACTGAATCAGACTCCTGGAGCTGGCTCTTTGATTTTTGCTGGCTCTTTGATTTTTGCACTCAGCTGGCATTTGGAAGTTCTGATGTGGCCCACGCCCCTTATTATGAAGGTGGGGTGTCTGACACAGATTAATGAAGGGAGTAGTCGGCATCTTCCCTAAACTAGTGAAAATCCAACTATGGCCCGCAGGCCACATATTGTATTTATATCTGTTTTGTTTCTTCATTGCAAAATAAGATATATGCAGTGTGCATAAGAATTTGTTCATAAGTTTTGTTTTTACTATAGTCAGACCCTCCAATGGTCTGAGGGACAGTGAACTGGCCCCCTGTTTAAAAAGTTTGAGAGCCCCTGATCCAGACCCTCACTATCCTATAACACAGTGCTCCTTCCTCTCTTCATTGTTTCCTCTACTCAGCTCGTTAGTGGCCTGAAAACAACTACCAAGTTGATGGTGAATTTTCAGATTTGCATTTGTAACTTTGCCCACAAGTTGAGTTTAATTTTTCTCAATTCTTCTCAATTTAGACTATTTTCCTGGCCCCCCCCCATACTTCCTTTTTTCTTTTCTAATACGATTCTTACAGAACAGATTTCAAATGATTATCATTGCAATTAGCCACCACTTATGCAGATAAAGAAAATAAGGTCTTCAGAGGTGAAGTTATGACTTAGTGATAGTAGTAACTCCTGCCAGCCTTGAGTTTTTTGACCCTCCAATTCAGTGGCCTTTCCACTATCCCTCTTGTGAGGATCATATGGGTGGTGGTGAGTCATTCCCTGCAGATTTCTAGGTTGAGAGTATTTCCCTTGCTGTTGTCAGCCTTATATGACCACATACCCAGCCAGTCTCAGAACCAGATGAAGGAAGGAAGACCTAGAGATGGCATGAAATATAAAATAGAAACACTCTTTGGAAATATTTTTGGGACAACCTTGGTATAATATTCTCTTATTTTTTCAGGAGTTCTTCACTGAGTGAATATTTACTGAGTGGCTGTCATGAGGATAGGCTTTGCTTTGAATCTGGGGTCACCACAGTGAACAAAACAGATTCTGAAAGCCCCCCTGAGTACAATTTCCATTCTAATCAGGAAGGGAGTGGTATCTGGGGTTTGGGATTAGTCTACAGTTAGGACGGTTGCCAAGAGAAGAAAGTAGACATGGAGGAATCTGAGAGAAAAGATCCCAGAGAGTAGCAAATTAAAAGGCCCTGTCAAAGCATACTTTGTGTGTTTGAGGCAGAGAAAGGAAAAGCAGAGCCGACCATTTGGACTGGAGCTTGTGCTATGTAGGAGGCCCAGGTTTTGATCCCCTAAGCACCACAAAACACTGAACCAGGAAGGACTCTTAAACACTGCAGGGTGTGTTTCAGCCCTCAGCTCCCTCCCCCCCCCCCCAAGAGATAAGGTGGGAGGGAGAAAAATAATAAGAATATAGAACTTTAGTCAGGCCATGGGGACTTTGACTTTTACTTAGAATGAAAATGGAAGTATCATCTAGAGGGATTTGAGCTGAAGAGTTGAGTGACTTTGTGTAGACAAGCAAGGAAAAGTGGTTGAGGTGGGAAGCTGGGAGGAGGTAGGAACAGTCCAGTGGGAGATCATTGTAACATAGACCAGCAATGCTAGAGCTCAGGTTCAGGCTGTAATTTGGGTTGAAATCATCCCTGGGATTCACTGAATGATCTGAATCAGCTGATGGTGAGAGTGACGAGTCAAGAGTTTACTATATACTGAAATAGGGAGCACATTGGATGTCAGAGAAAAACGGAGAACATGTTGAGCAAGCAATTTCATACACAGCTCTGGGACTCAGGAAGGACAAGGAGGGGGAGAGGGGGAGAGAGAGAGGGGGGGGGGGGAGGGAGGGGGGAGGGAGAGAGAGAGAGAGAGAGAGAGAGAGAGAGAGAGAGAGAGAGAGAGAGAGAGAGAGAAAAGAGAAAAAAGAGAAAAGAGTTGGGACTTTGAGGATACATCTACAGTGGAGACAATCCTCACAGTGAGCTGAGAGCTTATGTCACTGCTCTTGACCGGTGTTCTCCTTTTCAATAAAGGGTCCAAGCCATGTCTGCCTAGTGCATATATCATTAAATCAAGTTAGAATTTAGTTTTTGGCTTATTAACTCTTTACAGAGAAAATACTGTATAAAGTTATCAATTTTGGTGGAGATAGAAAGTCACAACTGGTGGTTTGGGGGGCTATACCTGGCTATGTGCATGGGGGGTGAGGTCACCCTTAGCAGCGCTCAGGGATATTGCTGTTCGTGTCATGCATGCTAAGCTGAGCTCGCTTTCCATACACTTCAAAAGGTTTTGCCAGACAGCCTTTTAATCTGAAATCAATTTTGTCTTCAATATATAGAAAGTTCTGACATAGTTTTCTAACATCCATCTAAGATTTAAGTTATTTATTTTCTGGTTATTCTTCACCTCAAACCCTAAAATTCATGATTATTTTCTACCTATTACCATCAATTGATAATGTTTTTTTTATTACTTTATTTTAAGAAAAGTAATAAGACAGGGCTGGAGAGATAGCACAGCAGTAGGGCGTTTGCCTTGCACAAAGCAATCCAGGACAGATGGTAGTTCAAATCCCGGCATCCCATATGGTTCAGGAGCAATTTCTGAGCACAGAGCCAAGAGTAACCCCTGAGCACTGCCGGGTGTGATCTAAAAACCAAATAAATAAATAAAATAAAAAAGTAATAATACATTAATTAAAAAGAAACATTAAATTTATATATGGCCATAAGTTAGAAATAGTCATCATAACTAGTAACATAATTAACATATGTTAAGTAGTGATATTAAGAAAGGCTTTTTAACTATCTTTGTACTATAGAGAATTTCATTTGGATATATTTATTTTTATGTCAGAATTTAAACAATAAGCACTTCCAAAATTTTTTCTAAGCAGGTATTCATAACATGAAGGATAGTAAGAAGTTGACATTAAAAGTAGTCTATCACATACACAGAATAGTCCTACTTATCTATGGTTTTTAAGAAAAATTAGAGACATTATTGTAATAATGCCCAGAAACCATAGAGATGAGGGCAGGAAGGATCAGCTCACAATATGAAACTCACTACAAAGAGTAGTGGTGCAGTTAGGGAAATAACTACAACAACTATCATGACAATCTTAATGAGTAAGAGAAATAGAATGCCTATCAGGGGTGGGAAAAGAGGAGTGGGGGGCATTGGTGGTGGGAATGTTGCACTGATGAGAGGGGTTTTCTGTTTATGACTGAACCCTAACTACAATCATGCTTGTAAATCATGGTGCTTAAAGATTTTATATATATATAAAAAAAAAGTAGTCTATCAAATGACTTACTGTATGTTATTCAAGTCCAAATAATAAAGTTTGACTTTCAAAATGGACACCATATCCTTGTGCCTGGTATCCATGAATCCTAATTATGGAGAGAAGTGGTGTGTTTCTAAGCTTTACCTTTGGGATTAGAGAGAAAGTCTACCAGGGAATTCACTTGCCTTGTACTCAACCGATCCAGAAATGCATATTGTCGCACTAGAATTGATCCTTGAGAGCCAGAAGTATTACCTGCACACCAACAGATGTCACCCCAAAACAAAACAGAAAAAATGTAAACCAGGTTTTTAATATTGATACTAAATAATCAGAAATGAACAAAGATTGATGTTTTGTCAAAGAGATAAGTTTTTTTTTTTTGCTTGTTTTTGTTTTTGGGCCACACCCGTTTGATGCGCAGGGGTCACTCCTGGCTATGCACTCAGAAATCACTCCTGGCTTGGGGGGACCATATGGGATGCCGGGGGATCGAACCTCGGTCGGTCCTACGCTAGCACTTGCAAGGCAGACACCTTACCTCTAGCACCACCTTCCTGGCCCCCAAAGAGATAAGTTTTGAACAAGAATTCAAACTCCTGAGAGGATGAAATTATCCAAACTTAAAATTAGCCCTTCTAATTAGTCATGTGTTTGCACATACATGTATATGAGTATGCTTTCATTTCTTTGTGTAGACTCCTGCCCCAACTAAAAAGGAATATAAAATGAATGTGCAAAGGCAGTGTTCTGAGTAAAGAGAAATAAAAGAACACTAGTTATTAGAGCTTATGTTTCCTCATGGGGAACAACAGGGATATTCCTCTAGGGTTGTTAGCTTGACTAAATGAGATAATGTTTGTTTAAGCACTATGGAAGTACTACAGTATGAGAGTATTTTCATAATCTACATTTTATGAGAAAAAAAGAAGAGATGAAGTTCACCGTAGCTTCTAAAACTCAAATTCTTTAAAAAGGATTCAAATATGGCTTCCCACATCCTCAATAGGTCTGTTTTTAGACATGGTTTTACTTGTATCAAAGTATATGTTCCTGGCTTAACCCAGAAACGGATTAGCAATGTCCAGACCTTTCTAGCTCCATGCCTCACCTGTTGTCCTCTTTACCCATTTTAGGTTTAAATGGACTGAGTATTCCACAAAGGCACTTCAGTCCACTTGCTCAAGGATTTTATATATATATATATATATATGTATATATATATATATATCAAGGCTATTGTAAATATTTTACATAATTATTGGGATAGGGGACGTAATATTTTAAATTACTCCTCAGGAGTTAATGTTTTTCTAGCATAGCTGTTGTGTGTCAGTGTTCTGTAATGTAAATAACTGAAGTACTTTTAGTTTTTACCTTTATTTGATCTTCGTCATATTCTAATTCTACTTAGTCAGCTACAATTTTCAGCGGTGTTTTAGCTGAAAATTATTTTATATAACAAATCAAAGCCCTTCGAATTTGTTGAAGACACTGAGATATGTTTAGTCTGTATAGCAACTAATTTTTCTCTAAATGATGCTGCCAATCTTCAAACTCTCAGATGAGTACCTTATTAAAACCCTCCAGTCTTGGTGCCTGCTAGGAGTGTAGGTGAAGAAAGATATCTGTCAAATGTCCTTAATAAGTCAGTAATCCAAATTGATGTCTCTGATTATTTAGACAGTGTTTTTGGTAGTAGATGAGCATAACAGTTATAGTAATGTGATGCAAAATTATTCTGCCAAAACTTTGACTTTCCTTAAGACTTTTACATTATAGAAGTAGTAAAGCAGGTGCTTTCCTTTAGTTCCTGTACTATCTATTTGATCCCAAGGAGCCATTTTCATGTTGTTTATAAGTGTGGACTTTTCTCTTGTGAATTTGTACTTTGAGATATATTAAATAATAAAAATGTCTTATTCCTTTTTGATAGAGCTGGAGTGGACCTGAAAAATTGCTTGCTTTAGATGAGCTAATTGATAGTTGTGAACCAACCCAAGTAAAACATATGATGCAAGTGATAGAACCCCAGTTTCAACGAGACTTCATTTCCTTGCTCCCTAAAGAGGTAAGGATTATCAATTATATTCTTCCTTGGGGAGTTTTGAAACTATAACTCAACACCTTCCTTCAAACATTGTCATACTAATTATGGTATTCAGTAGTGTCGGTTTATCACTCTTAATTAGTTTTGAAAGAGGCTGTAAATGATAAACTGTTGTGATTTAGTAATACAATTGTGAGATTAAGTATGCCTGTGGACTAAGTGATTTCTTTCCATCACTGGTATAGGCATATGTGAGGGTAGGTTTTTTAAGTTGTTAGTATTTTTTTACTAAGATATTGAAGTTCAGTCTTTAGTTGTCTTGTTCTATTTATTGTAGTAGTATATTTTTTAACTTCTGGTTTTATTTTAACAGCAACATGTTTTTGTTGTTTGTTTTTCTTAAATCCTTAAGGCAAATAGTTTCATTGAGTTGAGTTTTCTTTTTCTTAGATTTTATACAAAGTTTATCCACAAAGATACATTGTCATAGATTTCTTGTACCAAAAACATTCTTATATAACTGTGTATTTTGGAATTTCTTATGCCCATTTGTTTATATATATTTTGGTTTAAAATGAGACTGTTTTAATCAGGCTAATTGCATATATGGCATTTTTGCCTGTATAAATGAGGTATCACTTATTATGTTTATAGGATTTATAGCTTAATTTTATCAGTAAATGCTATAGCATTAAGTAATGTCACTGTGATTTGTTTTCACAAATTATGTATATGCCACTAATTACTTATCAGCTAAGAAGACAGTGTAAGGTACCAGTGTACCATTGCAAAGGATTCTGAAACTTCAAATAAAAAAACAAAGGAATCAGTATTTTTAGATAGGCATTCTACATATTTTTGAGCATTAGCTATGAATAAAAGGTTCATCATATTTAGTGTTTAGAGTTAGCATATCTTCAAGAAAAGTTGAATTGGGGAAGGGAGCATTTTTGTCCTGAAATTTTTCTTCTTCGGAATGAGTGATATTCTTTTAAAAATAACAGAAATAATTTTATTTATAATAGTTCTTTTGTAACTACTTTTTGAGCTGAAATGACTTATAAAATTGACAGAAGCACTTTTGGCTTCTAGATGGACATTAGTTATAGGAAACTCATATATAGGACTTAGAGTGAATTTATTCACAAAGGCTTCATAGTTTCATTTTCTAACCCCCTTATTTTTCAGTGTTAGCATTTTGTTAACATCCAGTGTCTAATTTATCAGCAAGTCTAACGTGCAATTAAAATCTAGTTTAGTTTGTCCACTTAGCTGTGAGAATGGTAAGATTTGGTTTGGTATTTGCTTATTTGAATCTCCATTGTAACTTCTTAACATAACTCATTTAAAATCTGAGTATGAAAATACTTTCAAAACAGAGTACAGGGCCGGAGAGATAGCATGGAGGTAAGGCATTTGCCTTTCATGCAGAAGGTCATCGGTTCGAATCCCGGCGTCCCATATGGTCCCCCGTACCTGCCAGGAGCAATTTCTGAGCATGGAGCCAGGAGTAACCCCTGAGCACTGCCGGGTGTGACCCAAAAACCACACAAAAAAAAACAACCAAAACAGAGTACAAGTTATTGATAACAAGGGTAAATATTGTAAGAATTTTTTTTAAATAAGGTGTTCTTTTTTGGGGGAGGGTCATACCCAGCAGTGTCCAGGGGTTCCTCCTGGCTCTATACTCAGAAATCGCTTCTGGCAGGCTCAGGGGGCCATATAGGATGTCGGGATTCTAACCACCATCCTTCTGCATGCAAGGCAAATGCCTTACCTCCATGCTATCTCTCCGGCCCCTTAAATACGGTGTTCTTTTAAAAAAATTTCCTGAGGAAAGAGAGTGACCTAATCAATCCTCTGTGTCCTTCCTTTCTTTCAATTTCTAGGGTAAGGAAGAAAACTTTACTAATTTGGAAAATGCTTTATATTATATGAGAAAAAACTGTATAACTCAAACTCTTAAGGAAACTAGCATTATCTTATTGGAGTCTAAGTACTATTATTATTTAACTCATTATCTTTATGTCAGGAAATAAACATGTAATAATTTTCTTATAATTCCTTTTAACAGATGTCAAAGCTTTTTACCAACATTTACTTATTTATCTCAAAAACCTTGACAAAAATCTCACTAGTCTCACATGGGAGACTTGTGATAAACAGCATTATCCTTATTTTGTAAGTAACCATCAAGAAAAGCATAGTAATAAAGTAGAAGATCTAAAACAAAAACCTGAATAAATTTTAACATAAGATCATCCAACATTTTCTGTGTTTTTTATTTTTCTTCCCTTTCATTAGTTCAAGCCACTGAAATTGAGCAATTCTGGGAAAGTCTTAATCATCTTTTAAGCTTACTGTTGTGGTCTTTTATATAGATCATAGAGAAAAGAAAAAAATAACAACTCTCACTAAAATTACAAGGTGGGGGCTGGGAAAAGTAATTTTATTGATTGTTTTTCAATTTAAGAGCTTCTGTCTGAGAGAAGTGGTCCCTAGAAGAATTACTAATCTAGATTTTTACCTTTAAAACAAATGAAAAGAAAAACTGTTGGATATATGTTTGTCACCCATCTGCAAGAAACCTGTGGTTCAGGATAATGTCTTTTCTCTCCTTTGTAAGGAGCCTGCATGACGAATCTTAATTTACTTAATGATCGTTTTTTTCTTCATAATTCACAGTAAGAATGAGTTAACTTTGCTGTTCCCTTTCTAACTCAAAAAGAAAATATTGTTGCCAAAATAATATGTATTCTATTTTCCCCCGATCTTTAAGCCATTTGTGTGTATTATTGTTGGCTTTGAGTTTCTGGTTTCCATTTTTGTTTTACTATATGTGTTTTCTATAATACCTACATGCTTTGATGGAACAGTCTAAAAGCAAATAGTCATGTTTCTGATTTAGGGTTTTTGCTATCACCTGAAGGTGAGTGTGCCAGTTACCTGTGGAGTTGATATTTCAACTTTTGCACTTCTTTTGAATGCATACAGAAATTGTAACTAGAGCATCTTCTGTTTTGGAGGGTTATTTTGGTCAGGGGGAGGGGGCGCCCAGCGGAGTCCAGGGTTTCCTGGCTCTGTAATCAGGAATCACTCATAGTGGACTTGGGGGATAACAGGGGATGCTGGAAATTGAACCCAGGTCTACTGCATGCAAGGCAAGTACCTTCTTGCTGTACTATTGCTAGTCCCTGTACTAGATGAGCTTTTATCAGTAGTGAAGATAATTTTTGCCTGTTGATTTTGGTCTTACATCTTTGAAATCTAAGATGTTCTGGACTTGTTTCCTAGCCTTTACAATTCATTAAATGCTTCTGTAAATGACTTGCCAAAATTGGAAAAATGAAAGCAAAGAATAAAAATCTCTGTACAAACTTTCTAATTATTTTGAGTAGTAAGTAGCTATAAGTAGAAAGAAACTGCCTGGCTATTTTTGAATAGAAGATTAATAATATGGAATTATGAGTTTACTATTAAACTAATACTATACAGAGGTACTAGCCTTTGATTTTTCAAAATTAAATCAATATAGGGTATCCATGAAAAAAAGCATGGTATTGAGATTTATATCTCAACATACACATAGATTTTTGAATATAGCTGTGCTTTTTTATTTTAATGAATCAGTTTCATCATGTTTTCTCTGATCAAAAATAATTATTGCACAGAACTGTTTTCACTGTCATTTTTCAATAGTAACATTGAATACTTATGTTGAAGTGCCTTCTATATAGAGTATACTCAAATATGGAATTAACTGTGAACTATATGGGTACCTATAAACACATATAATAGAATGTGGGAAAGCTTAATTTTTATCATGTAATTCCAATTTGGCATTGAAAAATAATTCAGATTGTTCTTTTACTCTACATGGCAAAGTCCTTTAAAATGGATGTTTGTCTTAATTGCTATGCTTTAATTTGTTAAAACTACTACTGTTTAGATAATTTTTGTTCTAATGTCATAATTTTAAATTATACATTATTTGTGAGGTTTCAATAAGCATCCCCAGAAGCTGTCATTGCTCCTCTTTTCTCTTCCTTTATTCTTGCATTGACTTTGCACACTGGAAAAATAATTGGATGGTTTGCAAGTACTGGAACCAACATTTTTAAATCACTAATATGCTTACCTAAGAATTAATCCAACTAACTATACAATTTTGTCTGGCCCATGTGAAAAACCCAGTGGGCAACATAAAATAAATAGGTCCAGTTAACTCATATCTAGAGAGCCATTTGCTAATTGTCCACTTTTGTTATTTATATTCAGTGTTGTAAATGTTTGCAGAACCCGTCGTCGTAATAGACACTCTGTGGTGAAAACCTGGTAATCACAGAAGTGATCCAAAGTCAGTTTGCAGAATATACAGAAATGATTTCTTAAGTCTTCAGCAACTTAAATTTGGTGATTTGACATTGTAACACAGAGGGGAAAAAAAGAATTGACAGTTAATAAAGTAAAAAAAAATTTGAAATCTGGGGTTGAGAAAGAGATGGGGGGGTTCAATGAATATTCTTGAAGAGGTAAGGAGTTAGGAGAATGAAGTATATCACAGCCAACTAAGAATTTGGGTTGTTTGTTTTGGTTTTTAAAATCTGGTGTGATGTATTAGTTTAGATGGAATATTAAAATTTGCTTTCATCCATAATTTTAGAACTTAGAATATTCTAAGTTAGATTCCTTTATCTATAATTATATCCTTCATCCTGTAGGGAATAGTCAGTCATTATTTTTATGATGTTTAAACTATAAGCATACCACTCTGTTTCTTTCTTTCTTTCATTTTTTTTTTTATCTTTATTTAAACATACTCTATTTCTTTCTTATAGTTGGCGCTTTATGTGCTTTCATTCTTGGAACCCAGAGATCTGCTACAGGCGGCTCAGACCTGCCGCTACTGGAGAATTTTGGCTGAAGACAACCTTCTCTGGAGAGAGAAATGCAAAGAGGAGGGTAAGGTTCGGAATTATGGAGAGAAAATGTTTACACTTGGCAAGGTCTTGTAGCAGACTGACCCCCTTGGTGAACAATGTAGTCACAAATGTGACTGATTTTTAGTCTCTTGTAGAATTAGTTAGGAGTGAAAAAAAACAAGGTGAGAATGATTTAATGGAAATCAAAGCCTGAGGTGAGCAGAACTCTTCTCTGTCTGCTCACTCCACCCACAGCTATGCTCAAGCACCTCTTTACCCGTCTTCAGTTCTGCAGGATTCCCCTTCTTTCCCACCACAGAGGTCGGGTTTTTGAAAACAACTTTTTCCCTTCAGTTCCATTTCTCTGTAGTGAAGGTAGGTATCATCCATAATAGTTATTTTTATAATCCCTTGCCAATCATCTAGAAAAATGGTCTTGGGGAAAATTTTTCCAGTATGATTTGCCTCTGAGCAACAGAACTTTAGATAAGAAATTTAGAGCTGGACATAGAATCTCTCCCAGATTCAGCAGAGGTTCTGGATTATTTGGTCTACCACTCCTTAGAAAACAGTACTCATTGCCTGCTCAACCCCACCCCCAATTACAACTGCTCTGGAGACTGCTTGGGAAGACTCGGAGATAGTATGGTATGAACCACTTTGGGAGATCCTCTTTTGTAGGTCAACCTCGAGTCCAGGGCCTATAGGCACAGCTCCCAGGACAGGGCGCATCAGTGTTGACTTCTGCTCTATTGCTGCCCTCCGGTCTGTGTCTCAGAATAAGTCAGCCCTTCTCTGTTCTAAATCTTTCTACAGGAAGTTGCACTAATCACTATTTTGTAGAATCTGTCATTACTGCTTCAGACTTCATTGTAACGTTACATAATCGAAAAATGTAGTATTTTAAATCATTTTGAAATACACCATTCTGTGGCAGTTAGTACATTCATTCCAAAACAAATACCTTTACATTGCTCTGCAGCCACCCCTGCCTCCACCTCCAGAGCTCTCCTGTCTTCTCCACTGCACCTCCTGGCCTGGGAACGAGCAGCTCCCTTTTCTTCTCTCTGAAGCCCCTGCTGGCCCCCATTTGTTTTCTCTCCTGTTTCTGTGGCTCAGCACCTATAAAGTGGAATCTGACGCTCCCTCTGACTGGGTTACTTTATTTAGCATCTTGTCTCCAAGGTTCATCACTGGTAGTGTGTTCAAGAATTGCCTTCCTTAGTAAGGCTCAGTAATGCTGAATCACACACACACACACACACACACACACACACACACACACACACACACACACACACACACACAAAATGTAATGCTGAATCTCACACACACACAAAATGTAACGCTGAATCTCTCTCTCACACACACACACACACACACACACACACACAATGTTCCCCCTTCATCTGGTGTGGACATGCGAACTGCTTCTAACTTTTCACTAATGCTGTGAACATTGATGCTGTGTACAAATATTTGCCCTAGTTCCTGCTTTTTTTTGTGGCATATCTCCAGATTTGGACTTTTTCTGGATCATGTGGCAGTTCTATACTTAACTCTCTCTCTTTTTTTCACATCAACTATATATTTCAGATTCTTTTCAGTTTCTGCACAGCATAGAGCTGTCTAGAGAAAGAGAAGAATAATGTAGACACATGCAATACAGAATATCTGCTTTGCATCATTGTTTTGTAATAATGCTTAGAAATATTTTAGAGACTGGAGCAGTAGTACAGTGCAAAGGGGGTTTGCGTTGCATACAGCTGACCCAGGTTTGATTCCCAGCATCCCATATAGTTCTCCAACCACCATAGGAGTAACCCTCTAAGCCCAGAGCCAGGAGTAAGCCCTTAGCACTTATAGGTGTGGCCAACAAACAAATGAATAGAAACATTGACATCTTTTATTTCAGTGACTATGAGGGGAAGGATGGGATAAATTATAAAATTTCTGTTTTGGGTGAAGGTAGTTAAACTTTTCAATTTTTTAAAACTAGGTATTGATGAGCCATTGCATATCAAGAGAAGAAAAGTAATAAAGCCAGGCTTCATTCACAGTCCATGGAAAAGTGCATATATCAGACAGCACAGAATTGATACTAACTGGAGGCGAGGAGAACTCAAATCACCCAAGGTAATTTTTATAGGAAACAGAAATTGTACCTGGTTCCTGGCAGGCACTCTTAACCCCACCTGTCCTGGAGGAAAAGAAACTGAACCCAGACCAGACATTTCCTTTATTACTCATTTCTTTAGTCTGAGAATTGTACTTGAATATAAGATTGGCTGAATTTTATGATGTTGAATTTTATGTTGTGTGTATTCAACCTCAGAACTTGGTCATTTGATCTTTTTTTTCCACTGACCACATGGTCTGAATATGATTTTTTTAGGTATACCCCACTTTGTTGGATGATTTAACACTGATTTTTATCTTAACAATTTCAAATTTATTTAAAAAATAGCAGAATGTTTAGAATTCTAAAGTATATTTTTATAACTAAAAACTGGGGTAGTAACTGTTCTATTTTTAAGTAGATATTATTCAACTTTTTTACATTAAAATTATTGGTACTCTGGTTTTAGTAGTAGGTACTTTTATTTTTATGCAACAAAATGTGCATACATTCTTTTGATCTGAAGTATAAGTAAGAGATGATGAAACAATAAAATATTTGATTCATCAGTCAGCAAGGATGATACTTCAAATTTTATATAAATTTTAATTCTAGAAAGCATACAGATAAGTATACAGAAAATATACTCTCTCTTCTTTGTTGCCTTTCACCACTATTAAAAAAAAAAACGCCATAATTTAATAAAATATTTCTGATCTGTTCTGCAGGTGCTGAAAGGACATGATGATCATGTGATCACATGCTTGCAGTTCTGTGGTAACCGGATAGTTAGTGGTTCTGATGACAACACTTTAAAAGTCTGGTCAGCAGTCACAGGCAAAGTAAGCACTTCTTGCTACACTTTCCACTGTATGTAAAGCTTTTCTCTGCTCATGAACAAAAATTTGGTGTAATTTGGTGGGTGATTTTTGTGGAGATAGGAAAACTAGTACCATTCCGTTATATGGAAGAATTGTTTAGCATCCTAGCCCCACTCCCCAAACTAACCTCTAACATTCAATGGAATAGGAACATCTTACTTTCTATAGAAGGGAAATGTATGTATCTTTATAAGAATCAACTGGTAGGGGCCAGAGAGATCGCATGGAGGTAAGACATTTGCCTTGCATGCAGAAGATCGGTGCTTCGAATCCCAGCATTCCATATGGTCTCCTGAGCCTGCCAGGAGTGATTTCTGAGCAAAGAGCCAGGAGTAACCTCTGAGTGCGGCTAGGTGTGACCCAAAAAAACAAAAACAAAAAAATTGAGTGGTAAAAGGAAAACAAGGTTTCCTATTTGATTAGCTTGCTTTGATAGCAAGAATCAAAAGTTTCTAATTGAGCTTTTTTCTTAAGAAGATGATATTACTCATAAGAATGCCATTATTCTTTATTTACATAGCTGGTTGGGGGGGGTTTGTTTGTTTGTTTTGGTTTTGGGGCCACACCAGGCAGTGCTCAGGGTCACTCCTGGCTGTCTGCTCAGAAATAGCTCCTGGCAGGCACGGGGACCATATGGGACACTGGGATTCGAACCAACCACCTTTGGTCCTGGATCGGCTGCTTACAAGGCAAACGCTGCTGTGCTATCTCTCCGGGCCCTGGTTTTGTATCTTAGCCATTTTTAAGATGTGCTTTATCTTCACCTTGACTTAATTTTTCTCACCTTAACTATATAAATTATATCTCCTTTCTTTTTTCAAAAAATATGACTGAGGCATATTGGTTTTTCTTTGCAGTCTGCTCTGTTGATGACCTGTCTATAATTTAGGAGTTAATTAAATTACATTATTAAATTACATTACTGTGGACTTACTCAAGCTCTGTCAGATACACTTAAGCCAACTAAGTATTTGAATAGGAATTTGAAGGGAAAAACAGTCTATTCAGCCCAATTGATTTATATATAATATTATGCCTACTGGTTCTCTAGCAAACACTTATTTTCATTTGTCCAGAGGAGAAAATGTTCATGAATTAGGTAACTGAGCACTAGAAGGAAAGTACTGTTGTGGGTGGGGAATCTGTCTTTCTAAAACAATGTCTTACAGCATGTTGACTTGCAGTCAAGAATGCTAAAGATTTTGAAAGCAGCCTCATATTTCCATAGTGTAGTATTCGATTTGGACTTACTTCAGGGCTTTAGTGTCTGCCTCTACTTGTCTAGCAGTACCTTGTCTGGCTCCTAACTGCTGCCTTGGGGCAGGTTCTGATGAATGTGGAATGTCGTCACACCCAACAGTGTTGGCCTTTCCTTGAGTCTCTTCCCTTCCAAGAAACCAAGTTGTTCTTCTAGTTTGATTACATCAGAGTGGCCAGGCCAAAGCTGTCATGGTTTAACACTGAATGGCTTCGACATAACTTTTCTCGGTGTGCTGCTGAGCACACCACAATAACTAGAGGGGGTTTATGTTAAATGGATCTGTAAAATGATTTCTTACACACCACTTGTACAAACGGAGTAAATGCTTTTTAACTTCATAAGTTATGTAATGTAACATTAACTATTAAACGTTATGTAAATCATTTTCCATTCTATGCCCAAGTAACCATCTTGTTTTTCTAGTGTTTGAGGACATTGGTGGGGCACACCGGGGGCGTGTGGTCATCACAGATGAGAGACAATATCATCATCAGTGGCTCTACAGACCGGACGCTCAAAGTGTGGAATGCGGAGACAGGAGAATGTATACACACCCTCTATGGGCACACATCCACTGTGCGCTGCATGCACCTCCATGAGAAAAGGTGAGGTAGCTCTCAGGCCAGGACCCCTCTCTTCCTGCGAACTGAGGTCTTTGGTCATGTTTAGTTCATGTCATAGACAGAGAAAATATATTCCTAAACTATACTTTCATTTACTTTGATTCCTAATGGAAAGTAATAGTGCATTTTGCTTAAAATGGAGGATTTCTCTTTAAATTTTCTTTCTTGTGAAGTATTGCTTCCTTCTTAATACTCTGCTCCCCAGTCTTGCTTGATGCCTTACTTTCTTGAACTACATCTTAAGAAGAGAATTACCTCCTTTAAAAATCATGTTGCTGGGGCTGGAACAATAGCACAGTGGTAGGGCATTTGCCTTGCATGCAGCTGATGTAGAATAGACCTCGGTTTGATCCCCCAAGCCAGGAGCAATCTGAGCACATAGCCAGGAGTAACCCCTGAGTATTACTGGGTGTGGGCCAAAAACCAAAAAAATAAAAATAAAAAAATAAAAAGCATGATGCAACCTATATTCATTGCAGTGCTGTTTACAATAGCCACAATCTGCAAACATCCCAGATGCCTGACAACAGATGAGTGGCTAAAGAAACTGTGATATATATATACAATGGAATACTATGCAGCTGTCAGGAAAAATGAAATCATCAAATTATCCTATACATGAATGGACATGGAAAATACTATGCTGAGTTAAGTCAGAAGGAGAGAAATAGACACAGAATAGTCTCATTTATGTATGGGATTTAAGAAATATAAAGACATTTTTGTAATAATAACAGACACAATAGAGATGAGGGCTGGAAGGACCAGCCCATGTTATGAAGCTTACCACAGAGAGTGGTGAGTTTAGTTAGAGAAATAACTACACTGACAACTATCATGACAGTGGTAGTGAGTAACAAAAATAGAATGCCTGTCTCAAATATAGGCAGGGGTTGGGAAGGATAAAGATGGGGGGCATTGGTGGTGGGAATGTTATACTGGTGCAGGGGAGTATTCTTTTTTATAACTGAAACCCAACTTCAAACATGTTTGTAATCATGATGCTTAAATAAAAATATTAATTTAAAAACCATGGTGCAGAGCTGGAGATATAGTTGAGAGTCAGGGGTTTGCCCTGTTATATGGCCAACACCTTTTTAGTCCCAGTACCACATACCCTTAGTCCTCGGAACTACCAGGAGTGATTCCTAAGCACAAGTGTATGTAGCCCAGAACCCAACCCCAAATCATGGCGGGTGGGTGTGTAGCTTAGGACATCACTGTTGTGAGGGCCTGGGTTTTAGGGAGTGTGGAGAGGAACATTTTTTTCTTTTTTCTATATTTTAATTTCTGTTAGAAAAGGACAAACTTATTCAGACTTTGAGTCTCTCAGTCTCTTTTAAATTATCCTTCACGCCTGTATCATATCCCCTATTTCTAAAACCAAGGCCCCTGTTTTTTAATAGGTTATCCTACTACCTGCCACCTGAACCCAGGACAGAACTTTCAGTCATGATCTTCCCACCTGCCCCTTCCCTTTGGGGTGACTTGTAATGCTCACCTAAGGAAGGAAGAAATTCTTCATCTAGTTTTCATAATTATTTCAACTAAGCCAGACTTGTTTGCTTTTTTTCTTATCAATGATTCTGCTGTTGCCTTCATTTAGTTATTTATTTTGGTTTTTAGGCTATATGTTACTCTGCTCAGAGGTTCCTCATGGTTCTTGGCTCAGGGATCACTCCTAGCAGCGATCAGGGGACCATATTAGGTGCCAGCGACCAAATCCTGGTCATCCATAGCTAGGCAAATACCTGTCCTGTCTCTCTGGCCCCTGCTCTTGCTTTTGGATCTTTGTGCAGAAGACCCTTCTATTCATTTCCTTTGTGTCTTCATGGTACTCCAGTTAAACCAGTGTTTCTCAATTATTTTCTGTCATGTCCCCCTAGGAAGAAGAAAACATTTTTTCACACCCCCCGCGTGACTGTAAATAGTATCTTTATTTTAAAAAAAACTTTATCCTGCAAAACAAAAATATATAAAATAATTTGAGCTGATTTTTTAATCAGAGGTGATGTCTGGATTAATGGCTACAATGAGCACATTTTGCAATGCATAGCTTTTCGAAGCAGGTTTGAAGTAGGACACAGCAACTCTCAGTTCCAGAGATGTACAGAGACATAAACACGGGGCTTAGCTTGTTATGACAGTGTTTGCCAAGGTCAAACGCGCCCCTCTTTATGGAGCCTCATGCCCCGCCTGGGGGCTCACCCCACTATTTGAGTAGCCCTGAGTTAAACAAATATGATTCCTACTTCATCAAAAAAAATGTCTTCCTGAAGGGTCCTTACAGTGAATCCACTCCAGTCCTTACCTTTAGTTCTGTCCATTGTGTCTTATTTATTAAGAACCATTACATTAAGCAGACTTCACCAAAGATTTGTAACATGTGAAGAAGGTACTTTTTCCCTTGTAATTTGAATATACTGTGAATAGAGTGCTTTTCTATTAAAAAAAGCAGGGGGTTGGAAACTGGAGCCCTTGCACTTTCAGTTTTCATTATGTTCTAACAAGAATCTCTCCCTGCTTCCATTTTGCTACTCCTCCAAATGTGGAAATTATGGCATTTTTCTGTCTCAAGAGTGACATAAAAATACCTGAGTTTCTAACTCTCCTTTGTAATCCAAAAATAATTGCAGCATTTGTATCATTCTGGTCTTTGGAAAAATAGAATGTTGGTTGTGTTAGGCCTCATGTATAGGGTTGTTCTGTTGCCCCCACATGTATGTCTCCTGAAATCTCTACATCTTAATTCCCCATAGCACACTGTAAAAAATGCACGGTATTTGTCAGAGGAAATATCTAGAAGCAATTAATCAAAGTATATGATATAAAGCACATCCTCATTTAAATTCCAAATTCTGATTTGCTAAATAATTTGTATTGATTTTCCCCCAATACCTCCCCACTCCCATCACAAAAGGAATTACTGTTTCTAGTTAACAAATTTGGAAAATGACAGAAGAAAAAAAAGGAAGAAAATTTCCATTTTTAAAGTAGTATTCATCCAGAATTCCCCCATTAACATTTTATACATACTGTTCTCATTAGCATTTCATTTCCAAAATCAGCATCCTGGTGGATATATTTAGTGCTGGCTGTTGCTTGCTTAAATACAATACAGTATTTTTAAACTGTTCTGGGGACCACAGAACTGCAATCTGTCCTGGGAACAAGTGAGACAGCATCCTGTGCTCTCGCACTTCCCATCCCACAGTAACTCCATGCTTGTGTTGATATTTGTGTGATATATGCACGGTTTCCATAGGATTTCTTTTGGAAACAGCATCCCTGGCTAAGAAGTGGGGGGGGGGGGTTGAGTGAGCACTGACTTTATAGCCCATGTTTTTTTATGTTATGACAGTTCCTGATGAACTTTTTCTTTTTTTCTTTTCCCTCCAGAGTTGTGAGCGGCTCTCGAGACGCCACTCTTCGGGTCTGGGACATTGAGACAGGCCAGTGTTTACATGTTTTGATGGGTCACGTAGCCGCGGTCCGCTGTGTTCAGTATGACGGCAGGAGGGTTGTTAGTGGAGCGTATGATTTCATGGTGAAAGTGTGGGATCCAGAGACTGAGACCTGTCTACACACGCTGCAGGGACATACTAATAGAGTCTATTCATTACAGGTAAGAGGTGGCCTCTCTCTAACCCTTAGATGATGCTCCACTGATGAATCAGAGCATTGTTTGCCTCGGATAGTCACTGTGGGTTTGCTGATCCAGTAGAGCAGCTGGTGCTCCTGCTTAGTCCTTCAAATTGGCACCAGGTGGGGTGTGTTTTGAAATTATTTCAGCGATTTGCTGCAATTGGTTGGTGATCCCTTTTTTCTTGGAAAATAATAAATATTTGTCTTGGAACCTGAGACAGGGCAGACCTGAGTTTGGCTCTGTTAATTAATGGGTAGATGGTCTCTCAGGAGAATAACCTGGATTTTAATAAACTCCTTAGCAGAGGATTAATTTGACCAAAAGCTGCCCCCTTGCCTTGATAGCTGGAAGTTGATGGAGCATGTAATTGTGATTCTATCCCCATTCAAAGCGAAGTGGCGCCGTTAGCAGTGAGCTGCTCGGCACACAGTTCTCCTGGAGTGGAGTCCAAAAGAAGTCAATTTGGCGACACTGGCTTTGGGTTCTGTCTGAGCCTGATTACCCCGGCACTGTTGGCCATAATGTGAGATCAGTACTTCGATTAAACCATGGGTCTCAAACTCAATTTACCTGTGGGCCGCAGGAGGCAAAATGGGGGTGATCCTTGAGTGCAACGTCAGTAGTAAGCCTTGAAATTTGGGGGTGTGTGACCCAAACAACTAAAACAAAACAAAACAAAGATACCTCTAGGGCAGGGCCACAAAATGTTGTACGGAGGGCTGCAAATGGCCTGCGGGCTGCGAGTTTCAGACCCCCGGATTAAACTATAGACAAGGACCTTGATGGTCTTTCTACAGGACAGCACTTTCTATGCAGCAGTACTTTCTATTACTTAGAGACTACTTGGACAGTGCCCCTCCCTCTCCGCGCAGTCCACACAGTGGTGCTCCTTTCCTAGGTTTAGGGTATTTGCTTCTTAACTGATGTCGACTGGCCAGATCATGAAATGTTGACATATATCATAAAGTTGTTTGTTAAAGTAGAAAATGTTTTGAATTTAGAAGAGAGAGAATTATTGTGGTTGAGTTTACATTTATGAAATGTTCAGAACCTTTAATGATGATACAACCATAAGATTGAATGAGGGAGCAAGGTAATGACTTGATTATAGTCTTTGGAACTGATAGATGTCTATTGCATTTGGGCATAACTGGGAAACCAGAGATTTGTTTTTGCTTTCAGAGTGCTCCCTTTTCTAGCACCAGATAGAATTCTGTTGGTACACTTGCACTAGGTCCTTGTAAATGAAATTTTTATTTTGCATAGTTTCTCTTGGTACTTACTTTTAAACATCAGAAATATTTTATGTAGCCCCTTTCATGCCTAGGGTGTTGTAAGCACATTCTTTATCACAAGCTCTATCTCTTAGTTTAATTGTTTCTGCATCTAGTTTGAAGCCACTAGCCATTAAAAAATTAGCATTTCTAATAGATTTTTTTCCCAAGAGCATCCATTGCAGATTTGTGCGATTACTGTACTTTCTCTGAGGACCTCATTTTGTTCTTGCTGTTATCAGTTTCCCCTGCTTTACCCTCCTCCCTTGTTAGTATTAAGGACAATAAGTAGCAGGAAGAGTAGCTGTCTTTCTCACCTAGTACACTGTGTCTGTTTTAGTTTGACGGCATCCATGTGGTGAGTGGCTCTCTTGATACATCAATTCGAGTTTGGGATGTGGAGACTGGGAACTGCATTCACACACTGACAGGCCACCAGTCTTTGACAAGTGGAATGGAGCTCAAGGACAATATTCTCGTCTCTGGGAATGCCGACTCCACAGTTAAAATCTGGGATATCAAGACAGGACAGTGTTTACAAACATTGCAAGGTATGTATTGCCCACCAAACTTGACTGGTGTGTGTTAAAAATGACAGTCATACAAGAAAGGTGAAGCTTTCACCTCATGAAAAGAATTCAATGGTATGAAATGAAAATGCTTACTTGGAAAAAGCTTATGAGCACTTCCACTCCTAACTTGACAGAACTAGGCTACCCCGGAGACAGTATTTGAAGTTTTGTTTTTAATATACCATTGTTTAATCACTTCCTGCGCGTACAGTAAAATGTCTAACCTTGAAGAACGTCGTAAAGGAAGATGTTGGCTAACTCACAGAAGCAGCATATGCATGTTCTTTTCTAAGTGATCATGTTATTTTGAACTGATAGCCCCTTTTTTATTTGTTTGGCCACACCATCCACTGCTCAGAAATCACTTGGGGATTCATATGTGGTGTCAGGGATCAAACCTATGTAGACTGCACACAAGACAAACTGTACTGTCTCTCCAGCCTATGAAAGTTAAGTTAGAGTTACTTGATGGGGGCAGGAAAAAGCATTTTTGCTTCTCACAGAAAGTTGCTGTGGTCTCTCATTTGACCTTCAGCCATCTGCCTGACTCTTATGAGGAAGAAGTAGCAGGCAGCCAAAGTAGGGCTGCATGTGAAAGCCACACACACTGAATGAAGCTCATCAGTGTTTGGATCTTAGGCCCCAGTTAACCTTTTCTTCTTGATCCTAATCTTGTCTTCCTTGAGGCCATCTGGTGGTTTCTGTTGCAGCCTTTATACTCTTGGTTTTCTTTTTTTCCTCAGTGGTTTGGAATGGTGTCCTCTTGGTCATTTAGCAATAGGGTAACAGATAGCTGATGTTCATTTGTCCACCTGCAGTGCACAGGATGCTGGGCTCTCTCACCAGAAGGAAAAGGCTCTCATTGACCAGCAGAGATGACAGTTGAGGGGTCAAGGCACTTGCCTTGTGGGCTGCTGACCCCCAGTTTGATCGCCAGCACTGCCTGTGACCCTCCTGCACACTGTTAGGAGTGATCCCTGAGCTTTGTTAGGTGTGGCCCAAAATTTAAAAAAAAAAATAGGAAGGAGGAAGGAAAGAAAGGAAAACATTCCTTTACACAACTAGGAAGCACAATGTGGGCCTGGTAGCTTCCTGGAAGACAGAATTGGAAATGATTGTTTACCCTACAAATAGCTATCAGGTTTTCTAACTTCCCTGCTGATCCTTACGACCTCAGTACTGTTCTGATACCTGCAGCATTGGAAATTTTTCACTCACGATCTGGTCTAACATCTGAGTGGGCAAGTGCCAGGTATGGAGGTGGGTTGGCAGTATCTGACCCTCTGACCCATAATGAAATCTCTTTGGTTTCTGCCTTAGGTCCCAACAAGCATCAGAGTGCTGTGACCTGTTTACAGTTCAACAAGAACTTTGTTATTACCAGCTCAGATGATGGAACTGTAAAACTCTGGGACTTGAAAACGGGTGAATTTATCCGGAATCTCGTTACCTTGGAGAGCGGGGGGAGTGGTGGTGTGGTATGGCGGATCCGAGCCTCCAACACGAAGCTGGTGTGCGCAGTTGGGAGTCGGAATGGAACAGAGGAAACCAAGCTGCTGGTGTTGGACTTTGATGTGGACATGAAGTGAGGAGCGCCAAGAAAAGTTCGTCCACTCGTGTAGGCGATAATCTCCCTACCCTTCCCCCCTGCGGAAAAAAAAAAGGAAAAAAGGAAAAAAAAAAAAGAAAAAGAAAAAAATCCCTTGCTCTCAGTGGTGCAGGATGTTGGCTTGGGGCAACAGAGCGCAAAGACCTACAGACCAAGAGGCGCGAGGAAGCGGGACCGACACTGAGTGGAGGCGGCTGCCGGCGCACTTCGGCCCAGGCCGGCTCACAAAGCAGACTCTGAAATCCAACCAGGTGCAATTCTTTTTCTTTTCTTCTCCAGTGGTCATGGGGCACTGCTGACATTCAAGGTCCACTCACAGTTCTCCCCCACGGAGACCTTTTTTTTTTTTTTTTTTTTTTTTTTATAAGAAAAAAAATGCCGCAATAACATCAACAGCACAAGGACAGGTTGACTTTTTGATCAGAGAGAACATCTGCTACAACAACAACAAAAAGTCATTTTTCTGGAGTGGAAAAGCTTAAGAAAATTACTGTGAATTGTTTTTGTACAGTTATCATGAAAAGCTTTTTTTTTTCTTTTTGCCAACCATTGCCAATGTCAATCAATCACAGTATTAGCCTCTGTTAATCTTTTTACTGTCGCTTCCACATACACTCTTCAGTGCACATGTTGCTCAAAAGGGGGCAAGTTGTCCTGGGTTCCGTGAGTCCCAAGGTGGATTGAAGTCTGATGCTGGTGCTAGAAGTAGGTCTTCAAACGTGGGATCGTCGTCCCAGCCTGTACTGTACTCCCAGTGGCCAAACTTATTTATGCTGCTAAATGAAAGAAAGAAAAAAAAAGCAAATTATTTTTTTTTATTTTTTTTTTCTGCTGTGACGTTTTAGTCCCAGACTGAATTCCAAATTTGCTCTAGTTTGGTTACAGAAAAAAAAAAAAAAGACTTTTTTGCCACTGAAACTTGAACCATCTGTGCCTCTAAGAGGCTGAGAATGGGAGAGTTTCAGATAATAAAGAGTGAAGTTTGCCTGCAAGTAAAGAATTGAGAGTGTGTGCAAAGCTTATTTTCTTTTATCTGGGCAAAAAATTAAAACACATTCCTTGGAACAGAGCTCTTGCCACCTGTTCTGTGGAGAAACTTTTCTTTGTGAGGGCTGTGGTGAATGGATGAACATACATAAGAAACTGACAAAATATTTTAAAAATATATAAAACACAAAATTCAAATAAAGTTGCTGGTCAGTCTTAGTGTCTTACAGTATTGGGGAAACAACTGTTACAGTTTTATTGCTCTGAGTAACTGACAAAGCAGAAACGAATATTCCGTTTTTGTAGTAAAGGCGTCACAAGCAAACAAATGAATGAAAGTCAAATGGTTTGCCTCATTCTCCAAGAGCCACAACTCAAGCTGAACTGTGAAAGTGGTTTAACACTGTATCCTAGGCCGTCTTTCTTTCCTCCTCCTGTTTATTTTTTTTGTTTGTTTTTATTTATAGTCTGATTTAAAACAATCAGATTCAAGTTGGTTAATTTTAGTTATGTAACAACCTGACATGATGGAGGGAAACAACCTTTAAAGGGATTGTGTCTATGGTTTGATTCACTTAGAAATTTTATTTTCTTATAACTTAAGTGCAATAAAATGTGTTTTTTCATGTTAGTATGCCTGTTTCTTCAGTCAAGGTACTCATTCTACGAAGTCAGTATTTGGGGTTTTCTTTTAATATTTATGTATTCATTAACAACCGACTTCATGTTTGATTTTTCCTCTTTTATTTCCACCCCTCCTTTCCTTTTGGTGATGCTGTGCTGGTTGACAAACACTGTGCCATCTGACAGATGCCAGAGGTTACAGTGTTTGCCCACTCAACTGTAGTCAACGTCAAAGTTTGCACTCCCTCCTTTCCTTTTGCTGCTTGCCCAGAATCACATCTTTTTGGGGTGCTCACAGATACCAGTGTGCCAGGGATCACTGACAGCAGGGTTAGGGTAACATTGAGGTGGACAAACAGAACAAAGGGGGCTCCTCCAAAATTGGAGAAGCTTCGAGGATGGTCATAACTAAAGGCCCTAGGAACACTTGGTAAAAGCTGTCCACCTTGGGCCCGGAGAGATAGCACAGCGGTGTTTGCCTTGCAAGCAGCTGATCCAGGACCAAAGGTGGTTGGTTCGAATCCCGGTGTCCTATATGGTCCCCCATGCCTGCCAAGAGCTATTTCTGAGCAGACAGCCAGGAGTAACCCCTGAGCACCGCCGGGTATGGCCCAAAAACCAAAAAAAAAAAAAAAAACTGTCCACCTTATGACTACATCCTGAGATTTTCCAGGCTTTTTCTCTGGCATTCCTACCATCTCCAGGAAATGAGATCTGAGTGCTATGCTGAGGAGGGTCACAAAGGGGCTGCTAGAGTTGGTTAGTTGGTTTGTCCTGTGTCAAAAACTCAGGCATCGGGATCTATCACACCCTTCAAAAAAGAAAGACATCTTGGGCTGGAGCATAGCACAGTGGGAAGATGCTTGCCTTGCAAATCCATCCAGCCAGGTTTAAACCCTAACATCCTATAATATAGGATAATAATATAATAATGTAATATAATATGGTCCACAGGCACTGCCAGAGTTATTCCTAAGTCAGAGTCAGGAGTAACCCTTGATCATTGCCGAATGCAGTCCCAAAACAACAAAAAGTCTAAACATGAAAGCAAGGTTTAGGGAAGGGCACAAACCAAGTCAGGAGTACTTTCAGCACTGTTCTAATCAAGTACATTTTAGGTGATTAAAAATGCAGCTGAAGTGTTAGCAAGCTCAAATTTGGGTGCACACCACTCAAACACTTGAGAGAAAAGGGTTATTGTGGAAAACTTGACAGATGTAGGGATGTGAGAAAATGGAGGACTTACCCCAAAACTATCTTCTTCCCAGTTTAGGGCCAGAACAAGTGAAACAGGATTGGCTATATCAGGGAAGCAAGAGGAAAATGGACTACAGAGTGGGAAGAGAGGCTCATCCTGGCTGTGGCTGAAAGGGCCCAGGTGGTGGGGTATGGGAAGTCTAGTCCTTGAAAAACTGCAGCTTAACACTCTCCCTCCCCTGGGGGCTGCATGATGGCCTTCTGGAGCCTTCTGAGGGCCTACACAGCTGTCCCTGGTTTAATGACAGTAAGGCGTGAGCCTTCAACCCAAGGCCACAGCTGAGTGAGAGGCCCTAAGGCCCATAGTCTCCCCGCTTTGATTAGGCCACAAGTCACCTAATCATCACAAAGAAAAGGTCCCCCATTAGATAAACCTAGACTCAGTCCCCTCATGTGTTAAGGTTGCCTTGGAAGTGAGTCAGAGGAGCTATTTCTCATTGTCCTGAGTGTGAATTCTTCACTCCTGAGACAGTACTTCCTGGAGCCCACCACCTTCATTCAGCCCACTCACCAGCAAGTCCCAGCATGGGTTTGAGCTCCAAGCTGCTCCCCTGAGTCCAGCACAGCATAGGCTCAGCACAATCTGGAGGAATAGAAAGGACATGGAAGCCACCTTAGGATGCAGATCCAAGAGAGCAGGTGAGCACCCACATGGCACCATGGTTCCCAGCTTTCCTCCACATTGAAGGTCAGTGTGCCTCAATTAACAGGGCAGGCCCCCCTCTAATAATGCACTGGACTGGAAAGAGTCACACGAGCTTTCTAGTTGTCATTTGGTCTAGTCATGAAGCCCTTATCCCATTTCTAGAGCCAAGTTTGCTCCTCCCTGGTCTGGAGAAATTGTTGCTCCTAAGGCCTGAAGGAATGCACTGAGCGCTTACTTTGCAGCTACTAAAAAAGCTAAGAAGGAGCAGATAATTGTAACTTTCTATACTTGTGAACAATGAATGTATGTGACTCAGGTATGTAATGTAAGTAGCATGTGTGTCCACAGGCTCACATCTGTATAGATCAGTTTACATTTTTTGGAGTACAGTCACATACTCATTTGAAATCTTGTATCTGGTGTGCAGTGCCTGAGTGACCTGGCAAAACTTCAGTGTATTCTAAAGGAATGGAAGTATCCCATCTTTGAGGGAATCCTGCATCACAGCCCTTTGAGAAAGATCTACCATGTCTTACTGTCAGCATTGACATCTGCAAACTGGACTCCAGTCAGGTCTCTCACTTGGATATGGCAAATTCCAAGCGCAAACGTTGCCTGAAACTGAAATTCAAATGAAGACCCAAAAATAACCCATTAAAGCTCATAGCAGATGCTCAGTAAATACTGGTTGAATTCAACAGTCCCATTTTAAAAAAAGAATTGGAACTATGTGTGATGATGTCATTTTGAAATGCCCTTCTTGAGATTAAATAACCACAGCCTAGTTCCTAATTTTCAGCTCGCACACAACAGATTCCAAACCACCTCCTCATTTAATTTTTTAAGCCATTTAATTAAAGCCATTAACTGTTCTAAAGCCTTTATTGCTTACAGTTTTTCTAGTCAGAAAGTCTGTGTTGATGAGCGACTGCCATCAAACCTCAAATATTTCTCTGACCTGAAGAGAATGATTGGGTCAAGGGTAGCCTCCACACTCAAGCCCCGCAGCTGTGTGTGCCACACACCCCTCTCCTTGAGGTGCTCACACAACATTGAGAAATGGAGGCAAGAGGCACTGAAGAAGAGACTGCCAAGGAGCTTCCCTAGCCCTGAAACCTCTTCTCTTCCCCAGTAGCTGCAGAGACAAGTCTCTGTGGAGCAGGTCAGATTCATCTCCCACCCTGTCATTCCCACCCCTAGATTAAAGCAGGCAGGACCATCTCCCTTTCTCATCTGATGTATCAGTCAGTTGGAGACTCCATCATGCTATCCCTCACAGCAATTCAAGAGCCTCCTGTTTGCAGAGCCATTTGTCATTCTCCAAGGAGTGAAAATGGTTTATTGGAGCTGATGAAAGAACAAATGTTTCTCAAGAGGTGGTTTTCATATCCTCTGCCTTTGCACATCTTGAAGCTAGACTGTGTGTGTGTGTGTGTGTGTGTGTGTGTGTGTCTTTGCACCTACCTATGCAAGAACATCCTGAAGCTTAGAAATAAATGTCTTGTCTTCACTGAGTCTAAACTCTTGAAGCCTTTTCCTTCATCTGTGCAAAAAGAAAGGGTCATGTAAAGGGTCCGTGGTGGTCCAAGGAGATCTGAGTCTTTTGTGATAATCAGTGGCCTCGTCTGAGGAGGACATTCCTGTGTCCCCCTTGTTCTCAGTCAGTGTCACAGTGGCTGCCTAAGCCAGCCTGGCAGTGTTCTCTGGCCAGCTTGTCACAGACAGAAAGATAAATCCTAGTGGTGCCCAAGGGAACAAAGTCCTGGCCAACTTCATTGCTACCCTACCTCTTTTCAGGTGATGGAGACTCCAGATATTTAAAGGTAATTTCAAAGATTTATCTGGAAAAGAAACTACCAAAATCTGAGAATGCACTACAAACACACCTTTCCCCAAAGCATCAAGTCTTAACCAGTAGATAGGGCTCCTAGGAAGATTCAAATGAAAACTGGGCCTCTTCTCAGCTTGCAGTTGGGTATAAAAATAAGATCTGTTCTGGTGAGATGACTCTCTCTAGGATTCTTTTTTTTTTTTTTTTTTTTTTTTTTTTTTTGGGCCACACTCGTTTGATGCTCAGGGGTTACTCCTGGCTATGCTCTCAGACATCGCCCCTGGCTTGGGGGACCATATGGGACACCAGGGGATCGAATTGCAGTCCTTCCTTGACTAGCGCTTGCAAGGCAGACACCTTACCTCTAGCGCCACCTCTCCTGCCCCACCTCCAGGATTCTTAAGGGCATGGAAACATTAAGTGTACATTTTGATCTTCCATTCTTTGCTTTGGAAAAACCTATGATGATTGTTTGTCTTGGGATTTCATTTCATAGGCTCTGCCCAAGAAAAAGTGGAAATCGCTCTTACAAATCTCATATTCTGACATAACAGACCAATAGAAATTAGATCACCAGGCCAGGAGTGTAACTCCTCAGAAAAGCCCTTCCCTTGCATATATGAGGTCCTGAGTTTGATCCCTACTTCTGCCTACTCATACAAATAGTTATATATCCTCTTTTATTTGGGGGGGGGGGGGTTAACACCTGGAGACACTCGGGTTATTCCTGGCTCTGCGCTCAGAAATCACTCTTGGCAGGCACGGGGGACCATATGCGATGCCAGGATTCGAACCATCATTCGTCCTGGATCTGCTGCATGCAAAGCAAATGCCCTACCTTTGTGCTATCCCTCTGACCCCTTTTATACCCTTTTATAGGAAAGCTTATAGATTATAAAAGGCATCCTATTCCCCATAAGATCGGTATTGGTAGAACTTTAAGCTTGTATTGACGAAGCACCATTAAGACTACCATATCCTCCTAAATGTACCCAGCAAGACAATATTGTCTGCCAGAACTCTATGCTTAAGAGATGCTCTCCAGTATTGCACAGTGTAGGAACAGTTTACCTTAACCAGGCCAAGCCTCAGTTCAGTTCAAAGGTTGAAAGTTGAATTATATAAGGGTCAGATCTGGATTTGGAGAACCTGAAGCTTATGAACTCAAGGACTCTCTTTAAAAAAAGAAAATCTACAAAGTGAGATCCTAAAGTGAACATTTAGAATGCTTAAGATTAAAGCAAATTACTGAAGACTTGAAAATGTAGATTCCTTCTTTCTAAGCTCTCTTTAGGCAATTACCAGAATTGCTTAATAGAAGTGCTTCTGATTGCAGGATTGCAGTTCGGAGTCTTCTCACCCAAACTACAACTCCCACCACCCTTTGCCTCTTCCAGGAATATGTACGAGGATCCTGAGCTTAGTTTCATCCATTTCAAGGAAAATCCCCTTGGACCTCCCTTGGCAGAATATCCTCATCTATCAAGAGGAGCTATTATGAAGATTACACAAGACATTGTATGACATGCTCTTAGCGGAGTGCTGGAATATATACTGCATATTCCTTACAGGGCTGTGACTGTTAACAGGAATAAACTCTAGAGGCTCATGCCATGGCATTCTGTAAAACTTAGCATGGTTAAAAGTATTTTTAAATCATTATTCATTTTATTTTAACCATCCTGACATTATTAGAACCATTTTAAAGATGAGGAAACACAGAAGTTACTGATGTGTAGTAAACCAAGCAATGAAGACGTACAAGTCACTATCACAATTATTATTTAGAAAGACAGTTGCATGGGCCCGGAGAGATAGCACAGCGGCGTTTGCCTTGCAAGCAGCCGATCCAGGACCAAAGGTGGTTGGTTCAAATCCCGGTGTCCCATATGGTCCCCCGTGTCTGCCAGGAGCTATTTCTGAGCAGACAGCCAGGAGTAACCCTGAGCACTGCCGGGTGTGGCCCAAAAACCAAAAAAAAAAAAAAAAAAGAAAGACAGTTGCATTTATGGTTTTGTTTGCTTTAGTTTAAGGGCCATACTCAGCTTTGCTTAGGGCTTACTCTTTGCTCTGTGCTCAGAGATTACTCCTGGTAGTGCTCAGGGTACCATATACCATGCCAGGGATCAAACTGGGTTTAGTCGCAAAGCCCTATTGTCTTGGTGGCCCAGTTTAAATTCCATTGCATCCACTTGTGTGACTGGAGCGCTAAAATGAAAACCTTTCTGAAACATTCATGCTGCAACTGAGCAGCATGCTAGAAACACCCGGCAGGGTCTTGGCTGATAACATGCTCAGTGAATAGAAATCATTGAGTCTCTTCACTAAACCCATGGACAGTGAAGAGGGGATGGTGAGTTTCAGGTCATCATTTCAGGCTTAATCTGGAAGAGATCTGGAAGCTTCTCCATCATAAAGCTCACACTTTGTCCCAAATGTACCAGAGTAGACACCCCAGTGAGAAGGTAATTTGCAGTCTAGTTTCAGAGCATCTCATCAAACAGCAATGGTAGAGCAAGTACCTACCAAGTAGGGCACTTAACTTGCACATGGCCGGGTTGGGTTTGATCCCTGGTACCCATTATAGTCCCTTGAGCCTTGCCAGGAGTGATCCTGAGTCATGTAGGAGAACTTGGTGATCCAAATAGTGCATGAGAGGAGGCAGAATGGGGAGGTGTGGAAGGGTGGAGATGTGCTAACTCATTCCTTTTCCCAGGCCAACTCACATCTTTCCCCAGAGAAAACCAGGAAGTAAATACTCCATACCTTGGCTCTGGACAGGTTCCTCTAAGGAAGCTTCTACCATCCCATCCTTAGCAACTCTTATACAGAGACACTGCCCCAAGATTCCCACACACACACAGTTTCCTGTCCACTTTTTAATGTCTAAAATATGAAAGCATGTCCAGTAAGTATCACCAAACAGCAAAGAAAATCTTCAATTTGAAAGACTAAGCCTACTTCCCTCTCACCAAAATCCGGGAGATAAGCTTTGAAAAAGAACTATAGTATTCAGGGATAAAACACTGCATCTTTTAATACAGAAATAGGATGAAGTTTTTTAAAAGGCCTCATAGAAACTGAAATGTGATAAGACTTCTTTTTCTTTTTCTTTTTTTTTTTTTTGAAGAAAAGCTTCAATATCAAATAAAAGTTGAGGAAATCAAAGGTAGAATAAGAGATGGAAATTCAGAGAAAATGTAAGGAACTTAGAGGGTCAGTCTGGGACATGTAACATCCAAGTGTCAGTGATTTCAAAAATATGGAAGAAATTATTTTTAAATTATTATAAGAAAAATTAACAGAATTGAAAGACAGGAAACCTCTCAATAAGTTACATGCCATGATTCTTTATGAAATTTTGAAATACCTGGGCTAAAAAGAAGCCCTACAAATTTTGGAAACTTCAAGAATCAGACTGGGCTTTTCATTGGAAACTATTTTGTTGTTGTTGTTGTTGTTGTTGTTTTGGGGGCCACACCCTGTGGCCCTTAGGGGTTACTCCTGGCTCTGCGCTTAGAAATCGCTCCTGGCTGGAGGGCACCAGATGGGATGCTGGAGATCAAACCCACATCCGTCCTGGGTCAGCCAGATGCAAGGCAAACGCCCTACTGCTGTGCTACCACTCCAACCTCAAGACTCTAAGCTTTTCAATAGCAATGTCAGATGCTAGAATATAGAAGTCAGAATTCTGCAGCTTCTTCCCAACTTAGAATTGCATAACTAGCCAAATTAATAAAGGAAGAGAGGAAGAAAGCATATTCTCTAACTTCTAAACACTGCTCTTCACAAACACTTCAAAAGTTTGAAGAAATTATGACCCAAATAATAGAGCACAAAAGGAGTCAACAGAGTGTGCACAAAATGGGAGTTAGCCAGGACAGGGGGTGGAAACTGCTACAATAAGAGAGCTGGTTTTTTGGTTATGAGACTCTTGGTGGAGTGTGAGCAGCAGGAGCTTTAGAAAAGTTTCTGGGACCCAGCACAGTGTCTTGTCACTCCCATGAGAGCACACTGAAAGACAACTTTAGCATGGAGGACATTGCATACAATGTTTAGAAAACTGAAAATGTTTCAATATATTAAAAGCTCTGCCACAGAGAAAAATGAGGCAATTATTAATTTAAAATGCATAGCAATGTTAGCTCTGCAAGTTTACCATATTTATGTAGCCATAAAAATGTAAATATGGATGAGCAATGTTGCTAAACTGTTGGGGAGGGGAAGGAGGTGGGGGAAAAGAGTTAAATCCTCATCTACTATAATTAGAAGTTAATAATATCTAAAGTAAAGAAAAAAACAGTAAGAAAGTGATAGCTTGTTATAAAGAGACTGTGGAGAATGAAAGCTTCAAGAATTGGGGCCCAGCACTGGCATTGGGTGAGTTTCTTGAGGCTTCTGCCCAGGCCTTCCTTCCTCATCCAGATTCCCAAAAGTAACACAGCAGGGAGGTCTTTTGCCTTGCACATGCTTGGCCTGGGTTTGACCCCCATATGTTCCCCTGAACCCACCAGGAGTAATACCTGAGTGTACTGTAGAGACTGTTATACTGTAAGAATAACTCCTGAGCATTACCAGGTTTGGCAAAACAAACAAACAAAACAGCCAAAAATCCAGATTCCTAAAGGTTTCCTAAAGGATCCTTTCCAGAAGATCAGCAAGTTTCTCCCATTTGAAACTCAGATCAGGTCACTTGTCTGCTGAGATCAGTGGATACCCTCCTTGTTTTCTGAGATCTTAAGTGACTATTCATGAATTTCATCTACAATGTCATATACCTGGACTAGCAGCTCTACTACCTCAGGGAGTTAAAAACTAATTCCTAAGGCCTGGGAGAGTACAGGGTAAGGTGTTTTTTCCTTTGCATATAGCAATCAGAGTCCAACCCCAGGCACCCCATCTGGTCCCCAACACTACCAGGAAAGATTCCTAAGTGCAGAGCCAGTAGTAAGCCCTATCCTCCCATAGGTGTGCCCCCCCCCAAACAAAACAAGCCAACAAACAAACAGAAACCAAGAAAACTGGGGTTCTGTTGGTTTTGTTGAAATAGGCCCCAATGCCTGGGCGCTGCGGGGAAACCTTCATTCTATTTTTTATTTTATCTTTATTTAAACACCTTGATTACAAATATAATTGTAGTTGGGTTTCAGTCATGTAAAGAACACCCCCCTCTGGCTGTTTCGCTGCCAGGCCAAGGGAGCATTACCTGGATCTTTCCCATGTCTTTTGCTTTGAGGAATGTGATGCTTTAGAGCTGGAAGATTCTGGAGATGGGTGGGCCAGAGACACCCCTGTCCCCGCCCGCCCTTTCCTCCCAGGGCTGGGCAGACAGACACACTGTGTTTGAGCTTCTCTGCTAAGTGAAGGAGCCAAGGCAATGTAGAAAATAAATTAGAACTAAATTAGACGGAAGTTCGGAGCTGGACGCATGACTGCCAAATAGCATTATGGGGTGTTTTATGTCTCCAGTGCCTGGGGGGTGGCCTCCCACTTCAGTCCCCAGCAATCTGGCTAATAGGTGCCCAGAGTGGAAGTCTGCAGAGCCCGCATCTGCCAGGGAAGCTGCCTCCAGTCGTGCCCGGTCACCTCCAAGGAAAAACGTCAGTTACCTGTGGGATATTCCCAAATGGCTCCAACCGCCTATTTCACTCTTTTCTCCCTTGCTGTACCCGGGAGGAATCCAAATGAGCAAACTTCCTATTTCAGACAGTTAACAGAGGAGAAAGAGAGATGAACTTGGGCTAATATCAGTAGCAGGGAAGACCAATTAACAAATTCATGAATTGTGCTGTTTACACTTCTATTCCTAAGGTTAATTATGCGATCAAGTAACAGCTTCTTCCTTGATTGCAGGGCCCTTAGGAAATAAAAGTGTGTTTCCACTTTGCAAGAGTGTTTGTCTTCCAGTCCAGCACTGGGATCTCCGGAGCTCTGCACTGCAGCCAGCACCTCCCAGCAGCTGCATTGAGCAGCCTCACTGCTCTGCTTCTGCGCAGGTGCGGATGCTGCAGAGTTGAAGCTTCTCCCTCCTCCTCCCCTCCTCACCCCCACCTCTTTTCTCCTCCCCTCTTCTCTCCTTTCTTTCAGCTTTTTTCCCTCTCCTCTCTTTTCTCTTTCGTATTTCTACTTTTCTTTTCTCTCTCCACTCTAAGCCTTCCCTTCTCCCTCCTTCCTCTCCTCCCCGTCTCCTTTCACTGGTCTCCTCTTCCTCCTCTTTTTCCTCTCCTCCTCCTCTTCTTTCTTTTTTCTTTCTTCTTCCTCTTCCATCTCCTCTTCCTCCTCCTCTTCCTCTTCCCCCTCCTCTTCTTCTTCCTCCTCCTGCTCCTCCTTTCCTCCTCCCTTGCTCCTCCTCCTCCTCCTCTTACTCAGCTGCTGTGCCATAATTCCTTCCTGCAATATCCCAAGGAATCTGAGTGATTGATGCCTCCTTCACAAGAGGAAATTGAGGCAGGTCCCCTGCTCCACTGTCAATGGAAGCGTCAAAAAAGGCCTTAGCAACCCCCCAAACTCCATCTTATTCTCAGCCTTGATCCTGCCTCCCTCTTGTATGGATGGATATTTCTAGAAGCAAGTGGCAAGCTAGAAGCAAAGGACAAAAAGTAGCTTCCGGATGTTGTCAGCAGTGGGCCATGTTCTGAGTGGGGTTCCACCCCGAAGCCTTAGATCAATCAGTATGTGACCTTCAGTGCTCTCGAAGGCAAAACCTCATCCATCTGCTCCTGTAGGGCAGAAGAGAGGCCCCAGGGCCCAATCAAGGACTGTTTCTGCACTCCTATCTGGTGCTCTGAGATCTCAGGGTCAGAGTGAAAACATGAGAATATCAGACTTTCTGGGGGAAATTTTGGAAAACCCAAAGCAATGAAACCCAGAAGCGCTGGGCATGAAGGGAGACTGGCATCTTTGCACTGGCCACAGTACAGACTGTCAAAGGCAGCGATGTTCACTCTGGAGCATCAGAGTCAGCACAGTGGAGTCCAAGGTGACTGAGCCAGACGCATGCACGGGAGCTCAGGTGAATTGGAGAGCAACTCGCAGGCCTGCAGAAAGGGACACAGAATGCAAAGGGTCGGGGTGCGAGGTGAGAGGAAGGTTGTTCACCCAGGAGTACTGGTCTACCCCAGTGCTCGGGAATTTCACAGCAAAAACTGTGGTTCATTAAACTGAGTGCTTTCGAGTGCCAGCCAAGGATCTCAGGAACCATCTCAGGGACAATCTCAGGGAATTAGCGCATGGAGCCAACTCAGCTTGCATTTCTCTGAGGCGAGAAGTCTCCTTTGCAATAAAATCCCTGCACAAAAGAAATTATGCAGCCACCGTCTGCAGATTGCCAGGGCTGCATGTTATCGCTCCAAGACATTTAGAGGGGAGCGAAGCCTTGGCATGGAAAAGTATGTGAAAATTTCTATGTTCCTTCAAGGGCTTTCCTCTATTTTATTATTATTATTATATTATTATTATTATTATATTCTTTGGTTTTTGGGACCACATCTGGCTGTACTCGGGTTGCTCCTGCCTCTGCACTCAGAAATTGCTCCTGGCAGACTCGGGGAATCCTGTGGAACGCCAGGGATCAAACCCAAGTTTTCCACCCACAAGGCAAATGCCCTAACTGCTGTGCTATTGCTCTGGCCCCAGCCTCCATTTATGTAGAGGAATCCAGAATGGTTGATAAATAGAATATTGGCCAGGCAATAGACAAGGAACAAGTTATTTGGGACCAACGGGACCAGTGGGATCAGGAACGTCCTGAGGCTCCAGGGCAAGAGAGACAGGTCCTTTTTCCTCCCACAGCACCTCTGGGAAAAACAGGGTTCCCAGGACTGGGGAGATGGGTCAGCCAGGAGAGCACTTGCCCTGCATGTGACTAATTTGGACCTGACACAGATTATGTAATCTCCCAAACCCTGCAAAGAGTTATTTCTCCCCTAAAACTAAAGAAGGTTCCAGAAGGATAGAATGGGGAGCTAGGAACAGGGCAGAGGGGACTGATACTTTCCTCTTTCTCTCACTTTTAGAGGAGCCTCAAAAACTTCCTTAGGAAAAAGAAGATGGGAAACATAGCTTTCCCCAACTTTAAATTATATTACAAAGCAGTAGTCATTAAAACAGCATGGTATTTGAATAAAGACAGACCCTCAGATCAATGGAATGCTCAATGGACTTGAGTATTCAGAGACTGTTCTCCAGATATATAGTCAATTAATCTTTGATAAAGGGGGTAAAAAAAAAACACAAAATGGAACAAGGAAAGCCTCTTCAACAAGTGGTGTTGGCACAACTTGTCAGTCACATGCAAAAAAGCAAACTCAGACCTCTATCTAACACCATGCACAAATGTCAAATACAAATGGATTAAAGATCTTGATATCTGACCCGGACCATAAGGTATATAGAAGAACACATAGGTAAAGCACTCCATGACATTAAGATTGAAGGCATCTTCAAGGAGAAAACAGTACTGTCCAAACAAGTGGAAGCAGAGATGGGATTACATTAAACTGAGAATGCACCTCAAAGAAAATAGGGACTAGGATACAAAGGCCACCCACAGAATGGGAGAAACAATTCACCCAATAACCATCAGATAAGGCGCTAATATTTAAGATATACAAGGTATTGGCAGAACTTAACAAAAAAATATAACCCCATCAAAAAATGAGGAGAAGAAATGAACATATACTTCCTTGAAGAAGAAATATAGATGGCCAAAAGGCACGTGAAAAAATGTTACACATCACTGATCATCGGGGAGTTCAAATCAAAACAATAATGAAGTACTATTTCACACCACAGAGACTGGCACATATCACACACACACACACACACACACACACACACACACACACACACACACACACACACACACACACACGAACAATCAGTGCTGGCAGGGATGTGGGGAGAAAGGAACACTCATTCACTTCTGATCCAAATGCTGTCTAGTCCAGCCTTTCTGGAAAACAATATGGAGATTTGTCAAAAAACTGAATATTGAGTTCCCATATGATCCAGCTATACAACTCCTAGGTGTATATACTCGGAACACAAAAATAGTCTCACACATCTGTGGGATTTAAGAAAATAAAAGACAGTATGGTAATAATGCCCAGAGATAATAGAGATGAAGTCTGAAAAGACCAGCCCATGATATGAAACTTACCACAAAGATTGGTGAGTGCAGCTTGAGAAATAACTACACTAACAACTATCATGACAATGGAAGTGAGTGAAATAAATAATAATTTCTGTCTCGAAAACAGACAGTGGGTTGGGGAGGAGAAAGGTGAGGAACATTGGTAGCGGGAAGGTTGCACTGGTAGAGGGGATTGTACTTTTTTATGACTGAAACACAACTACAAATATGTTTGTAACTATGAGGCTTAAATAAAGATATTAATTTAAAAATAAAATTTAAAAAAGGAACTTCATGGGACTGTAACCATGATGGAGAAGATGCTCAGGCCATCCCAGACTAGTCCAGTATGGAAATCTATCTGGTGGGGGTAGGGGACAGCCACTGGCCTGTGGCACAACTTCAGCCAGGGTCTCAGGATCCAGTTGTGCCTGTTGGGCCCCAGCAGCAGGAACAGTTCAGTACTCAGTTACTTCCTGGCTGCTCTTTGGAACAGGAAAAAGATGGGTTCCTCACACAGAAAGGAGGGATGCCAGTAACCACACAAAGCAGCTTTTCCCAGAGCTCTGTCAGGTGTGTGTGTGTGTGTGTGTGTGTGTGTGTGTGTGTGTGTGTGTGTGTGTGTGTGTCTGTCTGTCTGTCTGTCTGTCTCTGTATGGTTTTGAAATATACTTTTTCTTAGTGGCTCCTAAGATATTTGTACCAAGATTTTGGAATTTTTTGTTGAAACATTAATGGGAGATAGAAATCAAGGTAAGGGGGCCAGGCGGTGGCGCTAAAGGTAAAGTGCCTGCCTTGCCTGCGCTAGCCTTGGACGGACCGCGGTTCGATCCCCCGGTGTCCCATATGGTCCCCCAAGCCAGGAGCAACTTCTGAGCACATAGCCAGGAGTAACCCCTGAGCATTACCGGGTGTGGCCCAAAAACCAAAAAAAAAAAAAAAGAAAGAAATCAAGGTAAGGAAAGATTGAAATAAAGGAAGTTGGGGGAAAAATAGAGGACATAGAAAAAACTAGGGAAAAGAACTCATTCATGGCAGGGCCAGAGCAATAGCACAGCAAGTTTACCTTGTATGTGGCCAACCCAGATTCAGGCCCCACCATCCCAGCAATCACCAGCAAGCACCCCTGAGTACAAAGCCAGGAGTATCCCCTGAGTATTATGAAGTGTGGCCCCAAAACAAACAAACAAAAGCAACCCCTCATTTTAACAAAAGTGACTCCTTGGAAACCTCCACCAAAAGTAACCCCCAGCACAGAGCAGAGAGGCCTGCAGGACATGGCACCAAACCCACATCCAACCAAACAATAATGAATCCTGCCCCAGCACCTCAGGCTACATGCAGTGTGGCTGCCTATTTGCAGTGCCAGAGAGAGATTCAAGACACCCCACAGCACGCTGCAAAGCAACTGACCCAAGAGTCTCCTCAAAAGGATAGCAAAGAACTGCATGGTGAAATCCGGGGCTCAGACCTAGAGGCCCCGAACAGTTAGAGCTGTCAGGTTCGCAAGCCAGTGAGTGAGTCTACCCTCACTTGCCAGCACCTGAAACATGGCAAACAAAACTGCCTAAAAAATAATGGGACACAGAGGACAGAAGGAGCAGGGCTCGGCCGGGGTGTAAACTGTGGTGAAACGTGGTAAGCTAAGCACTCTCAAGAGCCATGGCAACCCCAATAAAACAGAAGCCCAGTGGTATCTCCCCATGTCTACCTACCACTGTGGATTCTCTTCCATAGCCTTGGAGTCCACCCCATTTCCTCCTTCCATGCTGAGTTCTGCACACCCCTGAGAGACAAAGGCTAGCAAAATGCAAGGTCTGCTTCAGGGTCTAAGATTCTTTGTGGGCTGTTTTTAATTCCAGGAAAATGGAATCAAGTTTCTAGCTCTAGCCCTTGTCTAGAAATACAGGTGCTAGACAACAGCTTGTCAGAGAGCTCTTATCACAGAGGCGCAGGACAAAGTGCTCCAGGGCCAGTGTAAGCTCAATTCCAACAAAGTGGTCATCAAACGTTGTCTAAGCAGGGAGAATGGAGCCTTGGCTTCTAAGCCCAGGTGATAGTAAGGTTCATGATGTTGGGTTTCTGAGAACACTGGTTTTATATTTTAAAAGCTTTTGCGTACATCTAAAAAGTAAAAACAGAGGAGGTGGATATGACAAAAAAATGCGAACAGCTGTTACGTCTAAGGGATAGGTAGGTGAAATTTCTTTATAGAACTCTCTACTTGTATGTATGATTGACATTTCTCATAAAAATAAGTTGGATCTCATCTTGTACTTCTAGAAATGGAAGAAAAACTCAAAACAGAACCAAACTGAACACCCACAATAATGGGGGAAAGTCAACGAAAGTAGCTGCCAATGCCAAAGTTGGGACACTCTGAGTAAGGCAATAATTAATTAAAATGGAAAGTGTAAAGTAAATATTCATCAGCCCAACTGATAGGCGAAGGACACAAGAGTATCAGGAATCCCACGAGATATGTGAGGAACCAATTCTCCATTGGAAAGGGCTTTGGTGTGGGCCCATTTCCAAAGAGAAAGTGTAATTATAGGGGTGTGTGTGTGTGCACATGCGCGTGCACGCACACACACACACACACACACACACACACACACCACAAGGCAGCATTCATATTGCTGTGTCTCTCTATGTCCCTGATAGGTGGTTATGGTGCTTCTTGGCCATGGAACTTTCCCTCCCAGACTAGTCAGTCTGATTCCCCGAGGCAGGAGGCCCCTTCTACAAAATACCCACAGGCCACAGGCTGTCTCGGAGGATGGGACGCCTTCGAAACTTGCAGCCCAGAGGCACCTTAGGGGACAGGAGGACTGGATCAGTGTGGAATCCTGACTGGGACCCTGCAACAGAAAAATGACATCAGATCAAAGCATGGAGTAGAGGTGAACTTAATGGAGTTTTGCCTCCATGTTAACTTTTTAACCATATACATTTGAAATTCATCATCTTTTTTTGGGGCGGAGGCCACACCTGGTGACACTCAGGGGTTACTCCTTGCTATGCACTCAGAAATTGCTCCCTGCTCGGGGGACCATATGGAATGCAGGGGGATCAAACCGTGGTCCGTCCTAGGCTAGCGTGTGCAAGGCAGACACCTTACGGCTTGCGCCACTGCTCTGGCCCCATGTTTTTTTTTTAATAATTTTTATTGAGACCAATGTTGAATTACAAGTCTTTCACAGTTGTATTTAAGGTACATAGTGACAGTGAATTAGAGCAATTCCCACCACCAGAGCTGTCTTAGTGTTCACTTCAATTAAAGAAGTAACCATTATTTTTAATACTAGGAAAATCTGAGTAGTAACTTTATTTAGTATCAGGGCCAGAGAGCTCATATAATGGGTAGATAGTTCAGTTCACTTTCCTTGCACACTGCCAATCCCCAATTTCCCATATGGTTCTCAAAGTTCCACCAGGAGTGAACCCTGAGCACAAAGTCAGAAGTAAGCCCTGAACACCAATGGGTGTGTCTTAAAGCCAAAAGAAGTCATGTATCAAAATGGGTAACAATTGCCATCATGAATATTACACAGCTGTCAGGAGAGATGAAGTCATGAAATTTTCCTATACATGGATGTACATGGAATCTATTATGCTGAGTGAAGTAAGTCAGAGAGAGAGAAAAATGCAGAATGGTCTCACTCATCTATGGGTTTTAAGAAAAATGAAAGACATTCTTGCAATAATAATTTTCAGACACAAAAGAGAGAAGGGCTGGAAGTTACAGCTCACCTCATGAAGCTCACCACAAACAGGGATGAGTTTAGTTAGAGAAATAACTACGTTTTGAACTGTCCTAATAATGAGAATGTATGAAGAAAATAGAAAGCCTGTCTAGAGTACAGGCGGGGGTTGGGTGGGGAGCAGGGAGACTTGGGACATTGGTGATGGGAATGTTGCACTGGTGATGGGTGGTGTTCTTTACATGACTGAAACCCAAACAACACAATCATGTATGTAATCAAGGTGTTTAAATAAAAAATATACTAAAAAACAATTGCCATCATAATAAAAAATAATATTGAGTATTACTAAATAATATTGTGACAATGACAATACTATTGAAAGAAGCCTATACTGTGGCAAATACACTGTCCTACTGTGAGAAGATTCTGGTAGAAAATTAGATGTAGACCATTGGAACTCTACTAAAATTAATATTTTTTCTGTAAGCCTGTTCTAAATATGTATATATATACATATATATATTAAAGTAACAGATAAATTAAAGGCAGTGTGGATCCTTCTATTTTGACTTTTAAAAATGTTCTCAAACACTCTGGCAGATGAGGGAACACAGACCTGTGGTAGCAGGCAATGAGGTGGGGTGGGGACCTCCCCTTGCTTTTGTTCTTTTCTACCCCTTCCGCCCTTCCCTCACTCCACACAGTGCCTCTGAAATGCCTTTGCTTCCTCCCACCTTCAGTTCCCATAGACTTCTTTGCCCATTGGTTTATTTTTAATAACAGTTTTATTACAAACTCATTCCTTTCATACCAAAGTGCACCCTTTTATAATGTCCGATTGCTGTTTTTAGTGTCATACAGAGTTGTACAACCATCACCAGCATCTAATTTTGAAACATTTTCAACTCTCCCAAGGAAGTCCCACGGCCATTAGCAGTCACTCCCACTCCCTAGAAACTACTAATCTATTTTCTGCATCTTCAGATCTGACTATTCTGAACATTTCATCTACAAGGACTCATGCAGGCCTGGGTGAATGCACTTGCTTTGCATGTTGGAAGCTTGGGTTCAATCTCTGCACCATATGGCCCCTTGACTACCATTGGTGGCAACCCCTGAGCACAGAGTCAGAAGTAAACCCTGAACACTGCAGGATGTGACCCAAATAGAAAAGGCAAAAATACAAGAATCCAAGCGCTATATGACTTGTGTAACTTGCTCTTTTTACTTATCTTTAAGTTTCTAAGATCTCTTCAGGTGTAGTACACTGTGACTCTCTTATGGTGGCTGCATGATTTCTCTTTGTACACCTGTCCCACAGTTTGTAGCTCTATATCAGCATTTTGATTGTTCTGACTTGGAGGCTAATATGCATAATGCTAACATGAATTCTCATGTACACTTTTTGTACAGACACAAATTTTTATTTCTATTGATAATATGTAGGATGGAAAGCTAGATTTTTATAGTAACTAACTCTTTTTTGGTTTTAGGGCCACCCAATGACACTCAGGGATTATTCCTGGCTATGCTCTCAGAAATCACTCCCTGCTTGGGGACCATATGGGACACTCGGGGATCGAACCACGGTCCATTGTAGGCTAGCACAGGCAAGGCAGGCACCTTACTGCTTGCACCACTGCTCTGGCCCTACAGTAACTAGCTTTTTGAGCAACTGCCAAACTATTCTTTAAGATTGATGCACCTTTTAATAATCCCTCTGGGATGTCTTAGGTTTTCAGTTTCCTCACCAACACTTGAAATTGTGTTTCTCTTTTTTATTTTAACCATCCAAATGGGTATGAAGTTAGTTATCTTGTCATTTACTTAATGGCTATTTACGTTCATTATCCTTTGACTTTTCTTCCCACCTATAATTTTGTTGACAATGAAACACTCCATGTATTTTTTTTTTGGTTTTTTTTTGGGGGGGGGGGTTGGGTCACACCCTGCAGCGCTCAGGGGTTACTCCTGGCTCTACGCTCAGAAGTCGCTCCTGGCAGTCTCGGAGACCATATGGGATGCCGGGATTCGAACCACCATCCTTCAGTGTCTAAGGCAAATGCCCTACTGCTTCACTGTCTCTCCGGCCCTCTATGTATTTAACATATACAACTGGATATATGTATGTAATATAATTCATAACAATCAAAGCTAATTAACATAGTAATCAGATTAGATGTGAAGCACCTTGTTGGTTATTTCTTTGTTTGTTTGTTTGTTTTTTGGGGCCACACCCGTTTGATGCTCAGAGGTTACTCCTGGCTAAGCACTCAAAAATTGCCCCTGGCTTGGGGAGACCATATGGGACGCCGGGGGATCGAACCGTGGTCCTTCCTTGGCTAGCGCTTGCAAGGCAGACACCTTACTTCTAGCGCCACCTCACCGACCCCGGTTATTTATTTTTCTTTTGGGGGAGGGTACACCCAGCAGTATGCAGGGTTTACTCCTGACTCTGCTCAGGGATCACTCCTGATAATGTTCAGGGACATACAACATGCCATGGATTGGACCCATGTTGGCCATGTGCAAGTCAATATGCTGTACTATCTCTCCTGCCCTATTATCTGTCTTCTTTATAGAAATTTCAACTTATATATCCTGCTCAGTTAAAAATTGGATTGGGCCTGGAGAGATAGCCCAGCGGCGTTTGCCTTGCAAGCAGCCGATCCAGGACCAAAGGTGGTTGGTTCGAATCCCGGTGTCCCATATGGTCCCCCGTGACTGCCAGGAGCTATTTCTGAGCAGACAGCCAGGAGTAACGCCTGAGCACCACCGGGTGTGACCCAAAAACCAAAAAATAAAAAAATATAAAAAATTGGATTATTTTTTTAAATTCATTTTTTGTTAAGTTATAAAAGTTTGTTATATGTTCTGAGTATAAATCCCTTTATCAAATATGTAACTAGCAAATATTTTCTTCAATCCTGTAGTTGTCTTTTCACTTTTTAAATGGTATCCCTTAAAGCAATAGAATTTAAAATTTTAATGATGTCCACTTTATCTTTTTGTTGTATCTCAAGCTATTGATGTATATAACTCTAAGAACTCCTGGTTAACTCAACATCATAAAGATTTTTGCTTTTGCATTCTACTAAGAGATTTTATAGTTTTAAGCTCTGTTTAAGTTAAACTATGTATATAGTATGATGTAGGGCTTGTAGGTCATTCCTGTATATATTACTCTTCTGTTGTTTCATCACTACATGCTGAAAGGATTTTCCTCTTGGTTTATCTTCCTACTCATGTTGATGCTAAACTGACTATAAATGCAAGAATACATTTCTGTTTCTTCAGTTTTTGATAACTAACTTTCTTGTTAGAAAAAAGATATGTAATTTTCTTATAAATCTTTACCCTAGAGCCCAAGGTAAAAGTTTTCTATGTCTTCATGGATCTAGTCCCTTAATGATTACGCTATGCAGCCAGAGTTGATAACATATGGAGAAAAGCCAGAATTGTCTCCTACTATGTGATAATGAGATCCACAGAAAGCAAAAAGGGATATTTGTGTTGGAACTCAGAGAAGTGCTCTCTGCTGTCTCAGAGCAGTCCTGCCCCAGCCCAGCCTGCCCAGTGTGGTCCTAGCATGGGTCAAGATTCACCCCAGTCCAGGTCCAGCCTGGGTCAGGGGTCAGCTCAGCCAAGCCCTGGGTGCCAAGGCAGCATCCCTCCCCTCTGCCTGGGAGCAGCTACTTGAAGTCTCCTGTTCCACAAGAGATGGGTGCTGGCTTGTCCTGGGGTCAGGTTGGGAGTCCTAGATGGGGTACTGAAGAGCTTTGGCAGACCAGGACACCCTTTTCTGGGACCAAGTGACTCAGAGGATGGCCCTTGAGCACTGCCTATTTAGGAAGACTGAGCTCTGGGCTGACCTAGTTTAAAGTGGAAAATTTGGGTGTACTAAGGAGCAGGGAACTGCAGTGGGTTCATCTAGTTTGATTAAGTGTGCAAAAAGTGGGGCGGGCGCAGAGTTCCTCCTTGGGCACCAGATACCCCTCTTGCCACCCCCACAGCTCTGACTACTATGTGGTCCCTATAAAAGCAAGTCAAAAGACAGGTACAGGACAAGTCAACAGAGTTTCAGAACATTACACTCAGAATCTCCAGAGTCTTCCTTTCCTAGTGGGTACTTGTCTTGTGGTGTGTTTATACTTGTCAGAATACAGCTGACTGGGGTTTGATCCCTGGCACCTCATATGGCCCTGAGCACCTCCAGGAGTGATTTTCTGAGAGCAAAGTCTGGAGTAAGCAATGAGCACCACTAAATTTCACCCTCAACTAAAAATAAGTAACAAAACAAGAACACACCAAAACCCTAAATAAATAAAAAGACTCTTAAAGAGACCTTATTCTGAGACAAACAAAAATGGCTACATGGTCTGGAGGAAATGTCAGAACTGATATTCCCGAGGATCCGCAAAGTGTAGTCTGAGCTCCTATAATGGTCTGTTCAATAGAACTCTCTTCCCTTGCCTTGCCACTTTTCTCCACCATGCCTTCTTCTTGCCATTGACTTTTTATTACTTGACCCTGGATATTCTCTTCAGTTTTTTTAAATACCTTCTTTCAAGGGACCAGCTGCCCGCTCCAGGAGGTCCTCATTGATGCCCCTGCCTTGGTTGAATCTCTGGGCATTTTCTCTAAATCTTCAGAGCAAACAAGATCTGGCTGGGAGTCACCTTGACCACCTCCCTAAGAGCTGTATGGCCTGAAGGAGGGAAATTCCTCCAGAGCATCATTTTTTTGAAATATAAATTAAGTTATTTAAAGACTATGATTTACATAGTTGTGCATAACATCAACCCTGTAAAATCACCCCAATATGTCGTATCTCCAAGCCCAGGTGAATGTGTCTGAATCAGGGTCGCACGTAAAATAATACAAATCAGGCTGAGGGTGAAACGTGTGTAGTCTGGCAGTCTTCTACCTAGTATGGCCCTTGCTGCCTGCCAGAACTACCATTTTTTTATTGAGTACAGAGATAAATCCACCCAGGTTTACAAGTAAGACAATCTTTGTTTTGGGTGAAACCAAGTTGTTAACAAACAGATACAAAGAAACCAACGATAAACCTTGTTTTGGGTAAAACAAGGTGTAACCCAACACAACCCCAACACCAATGTAAAATTTCCTCCACCATTGTCCCGAAATTCCCATCCATTCTCAAGTCTATCACCTTGGCAAGCATGAGATTATATATTTTGTATTGCTTGTTTATAGGTAATAAAATTATAAAAAATAAAGCAAAAAGAAAATTTGTGAAAATTATTGTATCTCATGATGAGACCACTAAATCATTGTCAGAAGGTTTACTAAGCTATGTGTTGCTAGTTGATCTTTCTGTTATTTGTTTTGTTTCTGAACATTAGGTGGCTTTGATTCCAAGTTGACATCTAAATTAGTGGGTTCCTACTGGAATAACAGTATTGAAAAATTTGGAATTGTCATGCAGCTGATATAGCCATGGGGTCCAAGAACTCCAACTCTATGGCTGATACTGTGGCTTTTGTGGGGTGTGATTTAAGCTGCCAGGACTTCCAGAAGTACAAGAAGGCAGGAGAGGATACCCACTTACTCTGACAAAGTCTTGGAGACCTAAGCCCAAGTACCAGGATATCTGAAGTTTTGGTTGTTTTGGCATCTCTGCAGAGATCAGTGGTCAAGTGGTGAAGCTGGGCAAATGGTGAAGCTAGACATTTTTGAGGCAGCAATTGTGGGTGGTGGGTGAAGCAGATGTAGTTTCAGCAGGGCGAAGACTTGGCTCACCTTTTCCTCTGGAGATTGACCATTTTCAACTGTAAAGCCAGTGTACCCATGATTTTTCATGGCTTGGTTTACATCTCTTTGGAGAATAGGGTGAGTCAATGGAGCTGGACGAATGTAGACATGGTTCCCCACCCCCATCATCTTGAAGACAGGCTTCAGACTAGGCTTCAGAAATCCCAGCCAGGCTGTCCCAAGGATGAGGAGGGACAAGCCACAGAACTCCAGTAGATACTCAGTGGGGCTGGAGGGAGATACTGTCACTCTGAGATCCTGACAGGCTGGATCTACCCTTTCAACTTCAGGACCAGGAGTGGACCCCATTGTTTCAGTTGAGGCCTTTAAGCACCACCCTTCTCCTCAGGAAGATGAGGGCCTGGGACATCCCCATTAGGAGTTATAGAAAACCAGATCACTGTGGTAAGGAAGGGGCAAAGATGAGGCCATAGGAGCCAGAAACAGGAAAGATTCCATCTCACAGGCTGGCAAGCCTGTAGTCAATTTTGTCTCTATTATCTCTATAGCTTCAGAAAAAAAAGTGCTTTTCTTTAACTTTCCTGGAACTCTACTTCCTCTGAGAAAACTCTCTGGAGCGAAGTCCTGGCCTGGCTCTGGACTAAAAGCTTTCCTTGCATTATCTCACTTAATCCAGGCACGACCTCTCTCAGGCGCATGTCTGAGCTTAGCATTGTGGACAGGAGCAACTTGGAGGTAGGCAGTAGCTGTGGGGAGGCTGGGCAGGAATCCCAGCACTGTAGACTGCATTTCCGAGGCTGCCGGCTGGCCAGCTACTAGCCACCCATCAGTGCCCTGGGATGCTTGAGTCCTTTCCGGCACTGTGAGGATGTCAAAATGTCCAGCCTCCCCACTCTACATTCGAATTTGGCCCCCCATTTTCTTTCTTTTGGGCCACTCCCTGCTGCACTCAGGGATTACTCCTGCTCTGCACTCAGAAATCGCTTCTGGCAGGTTTGGGGGACCATATGGGATGCCGGAATTGAACCCAGGTTTATTCTGGGTGGGCCATGTGCAAGGCAAACACCCTACTGCTTTGCTATCTCTCCATCTCCAGAATTGGGCCTCTTCTAATGATTTGAAGTAGCTTAAACCCGAAGTGCCTGTGATATGTTTCCTAAGCTTCTTTCACAAAGAAAAATCATGTTGTCCCATGCATGGCTGGTCGTGTGTGTGTGTGTGTGTGTGTGTGTGTGTGTGTGTGTGTGTGTGTGTGTGTGTGTGTGTGTGTGTGTGTGTATGAAATCCCAGGTGCAGTGTGACTGACACACAACCTGAGGGCTGTACAAGAATATATCTCATTGTTGCACCAGAGCAATAGCACAGTGGGGAGGGCATTTGCCTTGCACACAGACAACTAGCATTCCATATGGTCCCCTGAGCCTGTCAAGAGTCATTTCTTTTTTTTTAAATTCTATTTGATATGTAGAATCTTTATTTAAGCACCATGATTACAAGCATGATTGTAGCGGGTTTCCGTCATAAACAGAATACCCCCCTTTCACCAGTGCAACATTCCCACCACCAATGCCCCCGCCCCCACCTGTATTCGAGACAGGCATTCTACTTCTCTCATTCTTTAACATTGTCATGCTAGTTGTTAGTGTAGTAATTTCCCTAACAGCATTCACCACTCTTTGTGGTGAGCTTCAAAATTGTGAGCCAGTCCTTCCGGCCCTTCCAGCCCTTAATTCTATTGTCTCAGAGCCTTATTACAATAATGTCTTTAATTTTTCTTAAAACCCATAGATGGGGGCCCAGAGTAGTGGCGCTAGAGGTAAGGCATCTATCTGCTATGTGCACACTAGCCTAGGACAGATTGTTGTTTGATCCCCCCGCATCCCATATGGTCCCTCAAACCAGGGGTGATTTCTGACCGCATAGCCAGGAGTAACTCCTGAGCGTCACTGGGTGTGGCCGAAAAACAAAAACAAAACCCATAGATGAGCGAGACTATTCTGTGTCTATCTCTCTCCCTTTGACTTATTTCACTCAGCATAATAGATTCCATATACATTCACATATAGGAAAATTTCATGACTTCATCTGTCCTGGCAGCTGGATAATATTCCATTGTATATATGTACCACAGTTTCTTTAGCCATTCATCTGTTGAAGGGCATCTTGGTTGTTTCCAGAGTCTGGCTATTGTAAATAGTGCTGCAATGAATATAGGTGTGAGGAAGGGATTTTTGAATTGTATTTTTGTGTTCCTAAGGTATATCCCTAGGAGTGGTATAACTGGATCCTATGGGAGCTCAATTTTCAGTTTTTTGAGGAATCTCTATATTGTTTTCCATAAAGGCTGGACTAGATGGCATTTCTACCAGAAGTGAATGAGAGTTTCTTCCTCTTCACATCCCCACCAGCACTGATTGTTCTTGTTCTTTGTGATGTGTGCCAGTCTTCAAGAGTCATTTCTAAACATAGAGTAACTTCTGAGTACTGCCAAGTGTAGCCCCAAAACCAAACCAAACAAAGAATATATCTCATTGTCAATTTTTTAGTTTGTTTATACAGGAATCATGATCATATTTTATCTTTTAATAATTATATTTAAAATATAAAATGTTAAAAGTATCCATTTTAATAATGATGCATTATATATAAACATATCATGAATTTATTTACTGGGGGGACATGCTCTGCAGGGCTTAGGGGAATATTCCCAGCTCAGTGCTCAGATGCTAGGTGTTGGGGGAATGAACCTGAGCTTCAGGTCCAGAAAGCCAGTGTTCAGTCCCTTGTGCCAGGCCCCCACACCTGATTTGAATAATGAGGCTGTTTTGATTATAAGAGGATCATGGCCTTGTTGCCTATATTTTTAGTTGATTGAGATTCTTTGTTTTGTGATCACTTCCATCATGCTCAGGCCTTACTCCTGGCTCTGAGCTCAGGGATCACTTGCAGTGGGGATTGGGAGGACCATATGGGATTCTGGGAATCAAACTCGGGAGACAAGTGCCTGCCTGCTGTAGGACACTCCAGTCCCTACAATAGTGTTTATGATTTCTCCTTGTCCCCATTTTTAACCTTTTCATAGGTTTTGAGTGAATCTGGGTGTTCTATTTCTTGGGTCAGGAGGCCTAGCACCCAGCCTGGTACCAGCTTGGAATGGCAGTGCCTAGGGGAGCAAGTTTTAACATCTGGGCATTGACTGCCTCTCGCTGGCACTGTTGCTCCCTCCCATGACCCACTGGGGAGAGTGTCCATCAGAGACAAGGCTCAGAAAGCTGTACTTAATGCCCCATAATACAGGTCATGAGGAAGGTTCCAGGGGTACAAGTCCCGACACCAAGTTTCAGAACCCCGAGAGCAGCAACAGGGCAGTTCTGGAAAGCAAGCAGAAGTGTATTCGTACCACATATCACACTGTTTAGCTGCCTCCGGAGAGAACCTGCTGCTCATATGTTCTAGCACTTTCCAGACTCTCCGAACTGCACTGGGATCTCCCCACACTGATGCATTTTTTTCCCTCTCCTTGGCCAACTGCTTCCCACTTTCTAAGTGGCAGAGGACAAAACTCCCAAAGAATCTTCTACTTGCCTGCACGGAGGAAAATGATAATTCCCACATTTATACTGTCTTAAGTGCAATTTATTGATTTCTACCTCTGAAACACCCCCACCCCCACACATGCACGCACACAGTTTTATTCGCTCGAGTCACAAACAGCATCAATCTGTTTGCAGTTACCTGCTAAACCATGTAAACACTGGCTGGCTAGGAACCCCAGGGGAGGTGAACTAACATTGTGGAACCTCTGGCACAGAGCTCATTTTATAGCTTTCTCTATGGCCCTTCACAGTTACTCGAGTCAAAATTTACCCAGTAAAATCAGCCTGAAAATCATAAGCATTCAGCAAGGAAAACTTGCTCTCAACAATTTTCCCTTCTTTCACAAGTATGGAAAAAGCCAACTAAAAGAAAGGTCAAGAAGAGAATCTAATCTGCTTTCTTGGCTGGCCGCCTGACTTCTGGGCAGACAGCACTGAACAGGACAGGGCGGGGGTATCTGCAGAGACATGCATGTCTGCTCTCTCCCAGCAGTTTTCATCTTATGCCCCTTTTGTTGTGATGTTTGCATACACCTGGCTATTACATAGCAGGAAATTTCTAGTGGAATTGGAGAATCATAGAAGAGAAAGCTGCTTGGCTCCAATGACAGGGTCACCAGGATTGTGCAGGGCACATGTGATGGCATTTGGAATTGAACTTGAGGTCTTATTCTGGCAAGGCAGACTTCCATTAGTCATAAGCATCCTGAGAGCTGCCATTTCATCATTACCATGAGCAATGATGGGGTCTGTCTTGATATCAACTTTATTTGACTCTTCAAGGTCTCTGCCCTTGAACTTTCCCGCTGAATTTCATCCCCCACTCTTCCAGGCTCCACATGGGGCTTCCATCATGACTGATGTGCTTCAGATACCCCATGACTTGTTTAACATGGCCCTGTGTACTTGACACAATAGAATCCAAGAGTTCAAGCAACAAAGGATCTTTCTAGTCTTGTTGGCCCAGAAGGAGGATTCTGATCTTCACAAATATGCTTATTTTACTTGATTATCAAATGAGCCAATGTTTATGACAATAAATTTTCTTTTTAACAGGACATTGGACCAACTATCCATGATGGCTGGCCCAGAGAAAGTTGATGTGGAAAAGCTGGAAGCCTCCCTTCTCACTTCCCACTGCGTGCGATTTATGGCTTCCGCCACTCAGGATCATGCGCTGCCAACTGCTCCTATCTGAGGGAGCAGAGTGTTCCCCAAAGATATCACCAGGGTCCTGTGAGTGTTCTCTCATTGACCACTGCCACTGAGTCAGAGATTCACACTTTACTGTGGTGAGCATGGATGCATCTTCTGGCCCCAGGCCCCTTCTCTTACCTGCAACTTCCAACACCCAGGACTCAGGTGAAACCAAGCTAGCCAACCCATCAACCTCCCTCCCTCCCTCCCTCCCTCCCTCCCTCCCTCCCTCCCTCCCTCCCTCCCTCCCTGCCTCCCTCCCTCCCTTTCTCCCTCCCTTTCTTCCTTTCTTCCTTCCTTCTTTCCTACCTTTCTTCCTTCCTTCTTTCCTTCCTACCTTTCTTCCTTCCTTCTTTCCTTCCTACCTTTCTTCCTTCCTTTTCCTTCTTTTTTCCTTCTTACTCTTCTTCCTTCTTTCTTCCCTTCCTTCCTTCCTTCTTTCTTTTTCCTGGATTTTAGGTTTTCTGCAGCAGCACAGGCCTTGCAAGGGTCATGCTTCTTCATGCCTCTAACCTTTCTTCCTAGCACCAAGCAAGTTTTCCTGAACACCTGCTTACTCAAGCCTTGTCTACAGACCTTCTCACTGCAGCCACACAGCCTTCTGAAGAGCCTGTTGTGAGGTTTACATTTGACACCTGAGGGAACCAAGAGCTGATAGGGTTCATGCAGGGTTGTGTGAGAGGAGAAAAAAAACCTTGTTTTCATTTCCATGATTGAGGCAGACCAAGGAAGGAGCTTTCAGAGGACAGATAAGCTATTCACAATCCCACATAAGAAGGCCAGAGAAAGGACATGGTCTCTAAGACCAGAACATGAAACCCTTGTTTCACCATAGTCTGTCTCATCCATCACAGCTCCCCTCTCAGTGCAGAAAGCCTCACATTCCTAGATGGTAGGCTAATAGGATGAGGTAGATCCACCTCAATTTTCTGACCAAACTGCCCAGGCATGAATCTTCATCTTGGAATTGCCCTTGGCCCTCCTCAGTTACCTTATATGTGTGGGAACAGATGGTGAGAGTGGTAAGAGTGCCTACCACACGCGGTTCCTCACAGGATAAAAAGAAATGCCATCTAGGAAACCGCCTGCAGTGTGCTGGTTGCCACAGTACAGTTGCAAGAATGCTTAGCTATTATAATAATTAAAGATGATGTGGTACCTTTAAGATATTGCCTGACAGGGGAACTAGCCATAGATCAAAAGACAACTTTCTTCTTTGGGTCAGAAATCTATTCACCGTACCTGTCAGCCCAAAGTGGCACAAACAGAAGCTATAAATAGGATAGAAAGGACCAGGCCATGAGTGTGTGTAAGGAAGACAATCCCTTCTGGCCCCTGCAAGTCAAGGCAACGCCCTGGGTTGCAGAGGGAATTGAGTTAGTCACCGGTTGCCATGCCGATAAGCATCCCCCTGCCTCCTACACCTCCATCAACACATTTGAGTAATAACAATGATAATAGCATGCACTAGAAATGCTATTTTTACAAAAGTAAAATGTACTTCTGTCAAAAGTCTGTTTTTCAGAAATAATTACTGCAGGCCAGATAAGATTTGCATAGAATCCCTAGAATGGGTTGAGTCAAGTCCCAGAAGAGACTTCTTCTCTGGGTCATCCTCTGGAGTGGGGGAGAAAAATGGGCGGGGTCTTGGGGCCTCTGACCAACCCAGCCTAGTCAGCAGGGAACTGAACAAGGCCTCTAGGTTGTGGCTACAAGTGTGGCTCCCACCACCCCCACCCCGCCCAAGGCTGGTGCTTTGCTTGGCCTCTACTGCAAGTTTCTAGAATGTGTCCAGGTTGATGGTTGCGCATCAAGACTTCAACCAAAACAAACACCCCAACCACTTTGATTGAGGCCTGTAGCTTCTTCAAGCCCATCCTTAAAGAATGTTGCGACTGGAGCCAGAGCGATAGCACAGCGGTAGGGCATTTGCCTTGCATGAAGATGACCCAGAACAAACCCAGGTTCAACACCTCACGTCCCATATGGTCCTCTGAGCCTACCAGGAGTAATTTCAGAGTATGTTTTTGGGATGGGTGTGGCCCCAAAACAAAATAAAACAACAACAACAAAAAGAATGTTGTGATTGACCGGCCCTATTATTGATTATATTCAAGAAAAGAATCCAAAGATAAAATGGTAGAAATGAAAGAAAGAAAAAAATGGTAGAAATGACCTAAATGTTCATGTTCCACTGTGCATGTGCACATGAGACCTGGAGAAGTGATTAAAACCCAGACTGTTGAAGAGCATTTGATGATGGGGATGTTATTACACATTGCTAAGTGAGGCAAGCAGGTTCCAGAGCAGGGATTTGGTCAAATCCATATTTGATATATGCAATTTCATGCAAATTTATGCATAGGAAAAACTAGTAGTGTGTTACTCTCAAATGTTAATGGTTATTTCTGGATGACAGGATTATAGGTGGCCATTCATTTTCTTTTGTGCCTGTCATTATCATCAGAAAACTTTTTCTTTCTGATATTTGTTTTCTGTAATCAGAAGAAACAATCTAGGGGAAATAGAAACTGGTGGGGTGCCTGTGCAGGATGGTCGGGTCATCTGTGGCCAGGCGAGGACTCAGCCAGGGCTCCAGAGGCCATTTCTGAGATGTCAGCCAATAGTACTGGGCTCCAGTCTGAGCTGACCTGGGTTTTCAAAGGATTTGTCAGTTCCCCCAAGAGACATTCCACACTTCCTGAGCTGGGTGCACCCAGTCCCACTACTAATAGTGTTTCACTGTCTCCATATAATAGTGTTTCACTGTTCTCCCAGAGACCTACCTCAGAAGCCCAAGTAAAAATTCACTGTCTTAGTTTGTGTGTGTGTGTGTGTGTGTGTGTGTGTGTGTGTGTGTGTTGGGGCTTCACACAGTGGTGCTCAAGGCTTATTCATGGCTCTGTGCTCAGGGATCACTCCTGGTATGGCTTGAGGAGCCATATATGGTACCAGGGACCCAATCAGGGTTGGTCGAATGCAAAGCCAGAGGCTTATCTACTACACTATCTCTGGCCTCTAGGAACTCTCTCTCTCTCTCTCTCTCTCTCTCTCTCTCTCTCTATCTCTATCTCTATCTCTCTCTCTCTCTATCTCTCTCTCTCTCGAAGATAGAAAAGTTTCTTGGAAAGTCTGAGCACATTTTTGAATGGAATTTTGAGGTGAGAGAGATTGTTTCTGGGTGTGTGTGTATTTGTGTGTATATGTATATGTGTGTATATGCATGTATGCATATGTATGTGGGTCTCTATGTGTATGTGTGAATGTGGCTGTGTGTAGAGGGTTTGTGATGCTCTTTACAGACTTCCAGGACTAATGGTTCCCACCTTCTCCTTACCTTCTTCCCATAGCTCCTGTTCCTCTCACCCAGCAGTACCAAAGAGCCCCTGAATGAACCCCACCATCACATCCTCCCTTCCAGGCCATAACAGCAACTATGGTGAGATTTCCTTCCCAGAAAGTTCAGCCCATCCACCCCCTGCTCCAAATGTCCCAGTATAAGAACGTTGCTTGACTCCTGGGATTCCCCTAAACCCTTAAAATTAGTATGCTAGGCAGTGAGGTGGGGTTGTCCTATGCGAGAGCAGTAAAACCAGACCTCCCAGACTGGAAGGAGAAGGCAGAGCTTGAGTCTGCCATCTTGAGCTTGGGTGCCCCTGGGACATAGAACCCCGATCTAAAGTCACTTTACCACCTACTGTGTGTGTGCTAATCACCTGGCCCTGCAGGTGTAACCTTCCTAGTCACCCTGTCTCCCACCCTCTCAAGGAAATTTTCACCAGATGAAGAAACTGAAAGTGAGAATTCAACGCAGCATGAATCAGATGCTGTAGGTGGCTTTGTCCCCACTTTCCTCTTCCCAGACCTCAGTCTAACTCATATTCCATCCATGATCTGTTTTCCCCCATGTTTCCAGAGAGCACCTGGCTGCCCAGTGCAGCACTGGTCATGGATGCAGCTTGACAAGGCTAATGCTGGGTATCCCTGGTTCCTTTTCTGGTCCTACAGCATAGAATGACACGGCTGCCACGTTTCCACCACGTGGCCCCTCTGTATTTATTCTCTCTGACCTGGCTGCTTGCCCCCAAGTTTCCTGCCTAGCAAAGGCACCATTTCCTGGGCTCCCTCCAAGTGAGGCTTAGTCCTGAAGCTCCCTGGTGGCCACAGGAGGGGAGACTATGTGCAATTTTAGGGCCACACCTCCCCACATCTGGCTCCTATAGGCTGGATGTGATGTATCACTTTTTGGGTGCCAGATGAAGCAGAGCCTCATGGTGCAATCCCAAGGGATTGGGCAGACATGGGTCTGGAAGCAAATGCCAACACAGCAAACAATCCACACACAATTATGGAGATAAAACAGGCTCAGGGACGTCCACTGCAAGCCTTCCAGTTCTAGATCTAAGACAGCAAGCAGAAAGTTCAGTAGTGGGGAAACTGAAATCACATGCAATTTCTCCCTAACATCCTGGGGTCTTTATTGGGAACCCAAAGACCACTCCCAGGGGAGAACAGGTGGTTTAAGACAATTGACCCCTAATCCCTAATCCTAATCCAGCCAGCACACTGGGTTACTCTGGAAAGAGGTATTTCTTCAAAAAGCAGCACCAGGAGAGAGGTAGAGAGGAAGGTGTGTTTGTGACAAGGTCTACAGGTATGTCCCTATCTACCTGAACATAGTCAATCAGTGCCAGCAGCTTAGGGAGAGACAAGCCCCCCCGAAATAGCTCACAGTGTCATTTCTTTCTAGCTCCAAGAATGTAGCTCTAGAGAAAAGGTCTTTCAAGGGGCCTTTGAAGGTGACATGCAATTCTTGGGAGTCTCCCTGTAATGATGGAACTTGCTTTGAAAATCTCTGAGAAAGAGTACTGCTGAAAAGCCCATTACCTGGCCAAGGCCTCACTTCCCAAGTAGGGTTGCTGACAAGGGCAAGTCATCCCTCCAAATCCTACCTATTTCTCAGCAGGAAAGCCTTGGAGCAGCCTTATAGCTTCACTTCCCTCTCTGGTTCCCAGGCCTACAATACATAGGTGGCCAAGATTCCCTCCTTTCCAAATACTTGAACTTGGGCTCTTCACCCCTCTCTTGGAAAAGTCCAAAGTATGGCCAGAGAAAGAGGTACTATTTTGATAGAAGTCTTGAGGATGGTTCCCCAAAACCATGGAGATGATGGACCAAGCACCACTTCTCCCTGTATGTCTGTCAGCATTAGGAAACTCTGGTATTTTGGAGCTCAAAGGTTTCCCACAAAGGGCTGCACATGACCTCAGCACCTCAGACTTCTGTCTCTCCTCTTACCTTCGCCCACATCCCCACTTACTTTTGTTCTCTTCTGGCACAAGGAAGGCCCAGAAACCCTTGTGGCTTTCATGATGGTGCCTAAAAGCTGTTGCTTCATCAGGAAAGATCTCCCAGTTCTATCAACACTGACATTGACTGGCCTAAGCCATAGAGGGTCCCTGAGAGGATGGAGAGGCTGCGGCACACAGGACATTCTTTCTTCATCTGATGCCTCCATTCCCTGAGGTAGAGTGTCAATGTTGCAGAGAGAAACGTCTTCTAATGTCCTAGATCATTAAAATCCAATAATCTCTTTGAAATGGCTTAGCTGCTTCCTATGAGGAGATAAAGTAAATAGACCAGCCGGCCTGCATCTGCTGGACAACGCATTGATGTGGCATTTCTTTTCTTTTCTTTCTTTTATTTTTCTCCCAGCAACTACATCTTCCTTCAGGCTGATACATTGATGCCATGTGGGTGGCATGTAATATTGGTAATTAAGTCCTGTTATCCTGATATTATGAGCAGAATAAGAAATGGCAGTGATGTGAGAGGAGAAGGGAGAGATTTGTTTTTGTGATTTTTTTTAAGTCGTTTTCATCAAAGACTTTTTTAGATCACAGGTAGTTGACAGAAGGCAGAGAAGAAACCAAATCTTCTGCTGGGAAGGATTCTAAGGAATCCTATAGGGTGACACTTGGCTTTGCTGGATGCCCAGCGGATTGAAGAAACTCACTATTGGAGTTGCCCAGCCCTGCAGCTTTATCTGAGCGCAAATCTTCATGGTCTGTGGGACCTTAAGCAAGTCGCTCACCTGCTGCAACTGTCAGGGTGCCTTTGACTGCAAAAAAGAATTGGAATTGAGGAAAAATAAAAGATTTCCAATAGGATTAACACTGTCTTCTTCCCTAAGGAGCTGTGTCTCAGAGCCCCCTGCGCAGCCTGCTCATGGCATTCCCCTTCTCTCTGCCTGTCTAGACTGTGTCCTGACCACCCAGAGCACAGACAAGACTGCATAATTAAGAAACTTTTACAGACTGAAGGGGCTTCTGGGAAGTAGGATAGAGCTATGGCTAGGGAAAGACCAGATTCCTTCCAATGTTTTCCTCTGCTAGGCTACTACATGGACTGCCTGATCCAGCTCTCTGATCCCAAGTTGTAGTTCAATGCTGGGAATCCCACACAGATAAATGTAACACTTGGTAGCATCAGGAGAAGGCTCTGCCATGGCTCAGCAACAAAGAATACCCTGGAAGCTTTCTGTAAGTGCAGTACGACCTTCTATGTATTGGCTAGAAGTGGATCACATGCCTACCTCTAAACCAATCATTGGTCAAAAGAATAGAGTCATCCATTGTGATTGGTTCCTATCATTTAGTCTCCACCCTTCCTCCTAAGGTGGTGACAATAACTTGAAAAGTTTATGACTATAAAAACAAGTGAAGGTTTTTGTTTTGTTTAGCTTTTGGGTCACACCCAGCCACACTCAGGGGTTACTCCTGGCTCTGTGCTCAGAAATCACTCCTGGTAGGTTTGAATGACCATATGAGATGCCGGGAATCGAACCACCTTCTGTCCTGTGTTGGCCACGTGCAGGACAAATGCTCTACTGTTATGCTATCTCTCCAGCCCAAGTGCAGATTTTTAAGTAAAACCAGGATAATGTTAGAAAGGAGGACAAGGGGTGAACGGCTCTTGAGTTGGCAACTGATAGAATTGGTTTCATTTTGGGGTCTCTTTCTTTACCAGCAAAACTGGGATCACAAATGCAGATATTAATAATCTTATTGTAGAAAATCAGAGATGCATAACATATGTTTGTTCCATAAGGAAAATTATTTAGGCTGATCAAAGACCAGAAGAGTATGATCGGAAAAAGTGTGCTTCCCACTCAGTCCAAAAGGACCAAAGAATGAGGTTCCCACTCAGTGGAATATAGGACTGGATTTTTTTCCCTACTAAACACATAGCTGGCCTTGCTGTTCTTCAGGTGATCAGAGGCTTGCCAAATGTAGTTTGTCGTCTCCTGTCCAGGTTTACTTATGACTCAGTAATTCGAACATAGCTTTCTGTCTCACCTAATGAATAATGCATCTCATTTTGTTTTTGGGTGTTGTGTTTACCTTACATTTCTTGCAAAGGGTCATGGAGGTGAAGCCCACTTACCTAGGAGCCCCATTTTTTTTCTTTCCCTCACAGTAAAGAGTGGGAAACTCATTTTATCATTTGACATTTGACATAACACCAGTAGTATTCATGGATGTTAATATTTTTAGTTCTAAGGAGGTAAAATAAGTTATTTCCTGAGCTCTAGTAAGGCAAAGGAGGTCTCAGATCTGAACCTTGGAAAAATCTGGTCTCCACATAGAAAGTCTCTCCTATCCAGTCTCTTTCAGATACCCACTTGCCCCTTACCTTCTTCTCTTTCTTTTTTTCTTTTATTATATTTATTACCTTATTTAAGCACCATGATACAAAATAGTTTATGGTTGAGTTTCAGTCATAGAATGTATAACACTCTTCACCAGTACACATTTCCTGCCACCAATGTCCCCAGTTTCCTTCCCGTCCACCCTCCCCTGCCTGCCTCTGGAGTAGGTATTTTACTTCTTTCTCTTTTTTTACTCTCTTTCTCTCACTCTTGATCACTTGCTCTTTACTTTTTGATGCTGTGGTTTGCAGTATTGCTAATAAAGGGGTACAATGAATATCACTTTATTCCCTTTCAGCACCAAGTTCTTGTCCAGAGTTGTTAGTTCCAATTATAATTGTCACAGCTCACACCCCTAACTGAATTCACCACTCTGTAGCAAGCTTCTTATTACATGGACTGATTTTCTGGAGCCTCATCTCTATTTACTTTGTCTATTATGACCTTTTTTTCTTTAATTTTTTTTGGGGGGTCACACCGGCGGCACTCAGGGGTTACTCCTGGCTCTGCACTCAGAATTTGCTTCTGGCAGGCTCGGGGAGCCATCTGGGATGCCGGAAATCGAACCACTGTCAGTCCTGGGTTAGCCGCATGCAAGGCAAATGCTCTACAGCTATGCTATCTCTCCAGCCCCTTATGTTTCTTATACCACAAATGAGCAAAACTATTCTATATCTATTACATTTCTTCTGACTCATTTCATTCAACACAATAATATCCAAATCATTCATGTATAAGCAAATACCTTCTTCTCTTTCAAGCTCATTGCTCCCTCCTACCCCTATCTTCATTCCTTGGAAGATTTCACACTTCCTCATAGGATCAAAGATCTCACTATGACCTGCTATCTCCCCAAGGGAGACAAGAAACCCTCTGGCCTGGGTGATACTGAGTGCTCAATCCTCAGTAGTTCACCTAAAAAGTGAATGTACATCCCAGGTCAAGTTTAACTCATCTTGAAGACACACACTCTAATTTCTGTAAAAGAAACAGTGTTAATCCTATTGGGAAATCTTTATTCTTCCTCAACTCCAAACAGTAGCCCTTGATTTAGTTACCCTAAGAGGCATTTGTCTTTGTCTTGAATGTGCCTTTGTATTACTGCCCACTGTCACTGAAAAACTCTCTGTGGAGTACCCAGAAGGGTCAGCACCCCTGGGAATTTTTTTAAGATTCTCATGATGAAAGCAGGGAGGGCATGTTTTCATGTTTTGACCACTACATCTATTTTTGCTTTTGGATTGTTGATGCATTTTTTTTTATTTCATGAAAGGGAGGAGAGCAAACATTATAGAGCACTTGTCACATGTGATGGTTGAGCCTCTAGAACAAATAGAGTGTAATCTGATACTCTCTAGCAGAAAATCAACTTTTCCATCTAGAAAAAAATCAGTTATAAGTAAACTTAAAAAGGTTAGCTGTGCATAGAGTCTGGCTGTCAGGAAAGTCCAAAGAAGTTGACTAAAAAAGCTATGAGAATTGATACAATGATTTCAGGTAACAGGATACAAAAGTCCATAATATTCCATAATATTTATATAATATACAAAATACTCAGTCATAAAATACAAGTACCAAATACAAGCACAAATACAAGCACACAAAAATGCAAAACAAAAATATTGGTCCCAAGTGACCTCCTTTCACCAGAGGATTTTTGTCAGAATGTCACTTGTTAATCAGATGTCATGATAGACATAATGCCCCAAAGAGGGATTCCTAGATCCTCAGACCCATTATCCCTTTCCTAAGGGGCTGTCTCAGAGCCCCCGTCCAGCCTTCTCAGGTCATTCCCATTCTCCCTGCCTATCTAGATTACAGTCTGATAATAGAACAGAGGTGGTCTTGCATATTTCCAACTTCTATTTCTTTTTCATTTGCTTTTTGGGCCACACTTGGCCTTGCTCAGGGATTACTCCTGGCACTGTGTTCAGGAATTACTCCAGTGGTGATTGGAAAAATCATAGGGGATACCTGGTATCTAAACAGGGTCAGCCACATGCAAGTCAAATACCCTCTCTGCTGTACTATTGTTCTGGTTCCTAAATTCCTAAGTTTTTTGACAATATTGTTGAATGAATGAAAAAAATTGCACAAGCATTCTTATTTATTTATTTATCTATTTATTTATGAATTAATTTATATTTGGGCTTCCTAAGAGTTGCTTAGTAGTCCCCAAAAACTCCTTTAGCTGTTATTAGCCAACTAGGCCCACAGGTCACAGACAGGGCCTGAGAAGCAGTACTTCCAGGGTGTCTTGTGGAGACAGGGATAGCCCAGGCCACCTGGCAAGTCCTAGGGGCCACCAGGTGCAGACCCTGAAATGCGGAGGCACCCATGTGATGCAGGGATGGAATTCAGATTGGGTACATGATAGTCATGTGCCCTAATTGCTGTGCTATCTCCCAGCCCCACATTCCTTTTAAGAAACATGTGTGCCATTTATGAAGAAAATTTACAAACTTTATAAAAGATCCATGAAAACTGGTGAAGGAGTAGCTAGACTCCTTGCTTAGATGAGACACCCAGGATCTACAGGCATCCATTTCTGCCCAGAATAATACAGACATGTCACTGGATGGCAGATAAAGCCTTCATAAAATCACTGGGAAAATTACATGTTGATTTGGGAAGAGAAAATAAGAAAAATTCTGGATAGATATTACCAGAGCTTCTTCTGGGTAACTTCCTCTACCTTTCTCCTTTATTTTTAGAAAGACTTACTCTGTGGGGTGCAGAAACACCCCCACCTTTACCTGCTGGATTCTGTCGGGGTAGCCCTTAAAGACACCAGGAAGTCCAACCAGGAATCCCTCAGCCAGACAAACCTGATCTTTCATTCTAGAAATGCACCTCTTCCACTGATGCTCTCACTCCTCCGGGTCTCCATTGTCCTGTCTCTCCTTGCTGTTTGTCTGATCACGGCCTCAGAACAGAACATGCTGGAACAGATCTGGGAGAGCGGACTCTGTGCTCTCCTCTGTATGATTTCTCCAGATCCTGGATACTGCTGTGGCTCTTCTGAACTAAGCTTCTCTCACATACCTGTCCATAGCCAATGTCTCTCCACTGGCCCATCTCTCTCCACTTTCCATATTTCTCCATTGGTTCATCTCTCTCTAAAGGGGGATATGTGCCTCTTTCTGCGATAGTCTTGCTCATCAACTTAGCTATATGGCTCATTAAAAAGAATTTAAAAACCCAATGTGAATCATTAGGCCACCATGCTTATTATCTCCCTCTTGAGTGAAACTAAAGCCATGTTGGATGCCCTGATCCCTCGCCTCCACTGGCCTCTGGGTTCAGTTTGAACCCCTCCCCATTGCTGATGATCCAGAGTCTCATTGTTCATGAGGAGTCCTCACTTGGCTCTGTGTCAATTGCCTGGAATATTGTGGTACTCAGTATGGTTCCTTCACAACATTCCCTCCAGCCCCAGAATTGGCCTCAACTTCCTTCTCACCAATTAAAGCTCCCCTGACATATGGAATTGGAACTGAGCAACAGGCTTAGAACAGGGCTAGAAGTTCTAGAAATTAGATTTAAATCCCAGTGATGAATCTGGTGAGAGTGCAAAGGGCCATATGCTTTGCATGTAGGAGAATTGGTACCCCTGGTACTACATGGTCCTGTGCACACAGCTGGCTCTAGTACAAAATAAATTCAGATGCAATCAATGCTCGGGGTGCTTTCCATCCTTCTGTGGCATTGAATAAGGCACACGGCCTCTCTGAGCTTGAGCTCTGTCCCCTCTCCAGAGATGGAATCAGTCTGTCTACCTCCTGGGGTTCCCATGTGAGGAATAAATGAGACGCTGCACACAATAGTGCCTTGAACACTCAATCAATAAATCTTTAATCACTCTCTGGATCTGGTAGGACACGGAGCCATTTATCATTCCCTCCCCTAAAGTCAATCTCCTTAACCTTGAGGCCAGTGGCTGTACCAGCTCTCCTCCTCCTTCTCCTCCAGAATCTGAACTTCATGCAGGAAAGGAAACTCAGTCCATTTCAAAGAGCCTTGTCGGAGGGCACTGATCCCCAGAGCTTAGCCACACTATCTTCGTGGGCTCCCACTTGCATCAAACTCTTTGTTCGCGTTTGCACAGACAGGAACACGCTGCCAGCAGGTTCTTCCCTAGGCGAGAAAATGACTCCATAAATATGATCTATACACACCCCCACATAGATTAAAAATACAGGTCGATAGCTGCTTGCCAAGGAGGGGCCTCAGCTATTTTCTTTAAAAGATTTATTTAGACCGCATCGTGCTGCCCAGTGCTTGGGAAGGGAAGGGGCCTGGATCTGACACCATGGCGCCCCACCTATAAAGGCATGTTCTCTGCTTTTCACCCTGTCCTTGGGGTGCTCAGGGGAGTTCCAGCTTTGTCGGGTGAGAAGGTCACCTCAAGAAAGCCTTGTGATGTTGGTTCCCTATGGAGACAATGTTGGAGCAACACATTTTACAGTCATTCATACCTGCCTTTCTGTCTCATGGAAAATCTCATTCTCTGGGCACCAGGAACATTTTCCAGTTAGCCTTAGGAGAAGAGAAGAGGAGACTTCGGGGTGACTTGCTTCAGTTGATACACACACACCCCAGCCCCCAGCTTGAACTATGTGTGATTCCAAGGGTTGAGATGTTTCCCAAGATTGAAGATGACGGGGTATATTGGATTCCATTCTGCATGCTACTGCCGTAGTCTCAACCAGGCAGCCAAGACTCCAGGATGGGCTCTGGAAAAGGGAGGTGGGGCAGTGAAGCTCACTGAGAGGGCAGCCTTATTATGAGCAGTTGTTTCCTGTAGGGTTGTGATCAGTTGGTTCGGTTTGGACAGGGTTAGACACTTTTTTCCTTGATTCTCTTTCCTTTTGGCCCCGATGGTTGGGTTGGAATAAACCACGTTCTGACTCGAGTTTATTCTTAGGGACTTGGCTTCATTTCTCATGAGTCATGGCTTGTCATGGAGCTGAATAATGGTAGTTCAGGCACAAGGATTATTAGGTATGCCCTTATTTTTTCATTGGCTAAGCTATTTGGGGGTACAGAGATAAGTTCAGTCCTACTTGAAGCACTGATTCATTCCCACTGGAGGGCTTTAGGAGAAAAACTCTCTAGTAGTGACTTAGGTAGCAGTAAGTAAGGGCAGAGTCCACTGCTTTCAGTTATCATTCTCCAAACCTTGCGGCCTACTCTCAATACTGTGTCTTCAGGAGGGAGGCCAGTTTGCCAGCTTGCTCTTTCTTCCTCAGGAATTGAGTAAACTTGGCCCTAAGCATCATCTTCAGAGTCATACCCAGAACTAGTCAGAAATAGAATGACCTGAAACCAGTGTTCTACGACCGTGAACCACCTCTCCAGTTCCTTCTGCACAAAGCCCTCCCAGATATCCTACTTCCTTTACTATTTTTCTAGTTGCAAAAGTGAGGGGTCCTGGCTTTTTAAAAAAGCCTTTTAAGCCCTACCACTGTCTACTGGAACAGTGCTCATTCCAGGCTCTCTTGATGATTCTCACCTCTTTGTAGATCACCCGGGGCTCTGGTACTTTGGGCTATAATCAGCCTCACTTTTCATCTTTCATCTCTTTCCTGACTGTGACACATGCTGTTCCCTGCCAGTTCCCACTTCCTCTATCACCCATCTATCTCTCTCTACCCATCTATCTATCTATCTCTATATAAATATCTACGTGTCTGTTTCTCTCTGTCTTCCTCTTTATACTCAGAATTGACAGAACCTAGAGAGCCCTCCATGGAAAAGCCCCTCCAAGTGTAACATAGAGTCAGTCTGCTTTCTTGAGCAGCATATTTTATCTTTCACTTCCCTCTGGAAAAAGGATTAGATTCTTTCCTGGTCCTCTGAGAAAAGACTAGAGAGAGAAGACAGGACAAACTTCTGTTGAGTTGCTCTCAAGACAGCCCATCTTTTCTGAAAGGCTTAATTAAGTGTCCTAAAATTTTTTTACTGTGGGGCTCTTTTTAGGTGCTGGATACTGGGCTAAATTTGGGGTCACAAGTAAGTTTCTCCTAGTCTCTCACCTCTTCACATTGAGTGAAGGAGGAATTTAAGCCAGGTGGGAGAGGAGAGATTGAACTTGGTAAAAGGGCTGGAAATGGGGACACCCACCAGGTGCTGGCCTTGGGGGACTTGTCTCTGAGTTAGTGACAATGACTTGAATGTCTCAGGTTTCCAACTACTTCTGAGATATACATGCCAGGTATTCAGAGAATGATGGTGGAGAACAGGATGGGGCCAAGCTTCTTGCCCTTTTCCCTTTGGTTGTGTCATTTGCCTAAAGGAATCCCTTCCTCCCAGGGACAGGGCAATGCAGGTAGAGCTCCAGAATCCATGCCATCTGTTTGGGACACCAGGGAAAGGGTGGTCCAGATGAACATAAGGTCTATTTTGGTCTTTACTTTGAATATTTCTTGTTGTTTTTTTAATGTACCATGCAGATGGATACTGCCAGGCTATTTATAGTCAGAGTTTGCATACAATAATAGAACAGTGGCTCTAATTCCAATGCCAATTGAATAACTTTGCCTTTGCATTCAGCAAACAAAGTGTTAAAAAAAACTGTGTTGGCTAGTTTCTTCCCTTCAAGCAACAACGGCCACCAACTGTGACCTCTTTCCCAAACAGTTTGCTCTGAAACATGGGGTGCATGAGTTTTCAGGCATTTCTCATAGGTTTTAGAAATAGAGCATTAAGAGATGCAAAATTTCTGCATGAAATTTTGTTGGAAAACTGAATTTGCCACTATATTAAATAATTAGCACACAACACCAAGAATGCAAAGATGGCTAAGGAGCTTCAGATGATAGGGTTTAGAATGGTGAATAATTGAATCCTTTTTTGTTGTTGTTGTTTTGTTTATTTTTTGGTCCACACCCTGGCTCTGAGCTTAGAAATCACTCCTGGCAGGCCCTGAGGACCATATGGGCTACAGGGAATCGGACCCAGGTCTGCTGTGTATAAGCATCTGGGTGCAAGGCAAATACACTACTTGCTGTACTAGAATAGTAAATAATTAAAAGAAGGCTCTGTGGTTAACAATAGCCGGATGGGAAAATTATGAGAAAATTTAGATGATGGAATATCATGAACATCTAAAAAAAAGTGTTTCAGAATAATAACAATGCAAGCACTGGTTTCACTATATTATGTGAAAAGGTAGGCTATCTCATTCAAATACATACTCAAACAGGTTACCTAATATTGTAATACTCTGTATGGCTAGAAAATAGATCGAAAGGCTCTCCTGAGTCATTCACAGTGGGAAGAACATGCATGACTCTTTCCAGCTTTTCTGCTTTGAACAATATTTCCACATGAACCTTTCTTACTTTTATAATCCAGGGGGGAGGTAGCTATTTTGAAGGCTAATCCCTTTGGTGTCTTCCAGTTGGGACTTGGTCTCTGAAGTTTCTATTAAAGACTAGCTCAAGGCACTTGCTATTAGAGACAACCACAGGGAAAATAGAACATGGCAATCAAGGTCTTTCAAGTAGGCACATAATAGGTTGCTTTTAATTGAATCTCAAAATGGGGAGAAGGAGGCGTCTGCTCTAGAGACAGGTTTGCAGGCTGGCTGGCACATTAACCATGCATCTTGAACTTGCCCTTAAGCCCCCTCTGAAGAGCCAGTGTTGTGAGCAGCACATGCACTTTCCATACCCATAAATTGTGAATGGCCTGATGCCAATCATCTATCAAGTTTGCCTATGGAGCAAGACCAAACTGTGGCATCCCCACTTAGAATCAATGGTAGGAAATCTTGGGGGGAAAGTTGGTTCTCAAGGAGCAGAATTTGTGAACCTTCTATTTATATCCTGGCCAGTCTTGGAAATTGGTTCTGGATTAGGTTGCCAGAGCTTCCTCATCAGGCACAAACTCATGTGTAGACCCATCTTGGTGAAAGGCCCGAACTTTTCAAGCCTAAGGGAAAAACTGTCTGACTCAGAGTCACTGTTAGAACTTAAACAGCCCAACTCCACTCGCTTATCAGTGGGCCACAGTGATTAGCAGCAGGGTTTCTCTTTCCCAGTTTTTCGTGTATGACGACACACTCATTGTGAGCCACGCAGACACAACAGAGAGAATCCACTGCACATTGTTTATATCCCTCCAAAGAGGACCCAGATCTAAGGTAGTCTTTGCCCTGTAACTCAGATGTTCCGTGTGATGAGGAAATCTCATGAAACCATTGAATCTCAGGTTTCAGAACAAATAAATGCCAGGGTGCTGGTAGCCTTCAATTCCAGTGATGACTGATGGCCTCCAACCTTGTCCCTGCCATTGAGAGCTGAATAACAGCATCTGATGACAGAGAAAATATGTTTAGGGAGAATCGGGCATAGTGGAATTTTTACAATGGATGGTGAGAAATATAGACCAGAACTTCCTTGAACAGTAATTTGGGAGAAGAAAAGATGGGTAGTAATTGTGTGGCAATAGAAAAGGAATTACAACACATGCTTTGCATGCAGCCCACCAGGTCCAATCCCTGAGGGTGGTACCCAAGAATCATCAGGAGTGATTCCTGAGTCAGGGGCAGCCTCTGCTCCCCAGTGATTGTGCACCTATCCCTTCAAAAAATAAAATGGACCAGAGATGGAATTTATCTTAACTTTGCTTTTGAAGCCGGGAACGGTGGGGTTTTATTTATTTTGCTTCACTGTTTGGGGGCCACCTCCTGCAATGTTTGGATGCTCGGGACAGTCAGGTCCCCTTCTAGAAATCCTGACAGTCCATGGCTTCAGCCTTTTGAGCTAATTCCCCAGCTTTGTTTGTTTGTTTTTAATAATGGCACATCAACAGTAAAAAGTTATCTGCTTGGTTCTTTAGAATCAACCTCATTACTATTGTTGGTTCTAACATATTGTTCTGCTGCACTTCTGAGGAAACTTTGCTGGCTAATGTCTTTACATTTTTGTTTGAAATGTGCTCCTGGGAAATCCATCAATGCTGCCTTTGGTTTCCGCTTATGTCTCCTACAGTATCTGCGAAATAGCTCCTCCTTGATGAGAAGGGATATACATCCTTGAATCTGGTGAGACTCTGCTTTTGAGTGGGAAGAATATGATGAAATCATTTCCATAGGAGAGAATAGGAGAGAGTTAGATGCAGCAGAAGTGGGGAAGACAAGGAAATATGCCACAATTGATGGGAAAAATTCCATTATCTACTGTCCCTCTAGTCTGAGTCTATGTTTTAGATTTTTAGCAGGAGTGTTATGGGGAATTTATAGCCTATAACTTTCCAAGCACAAGAAAATCAAAGTTCTAGCAAGCTCTTGCAGATCAGCAATTGAAGACTGTCCAGGCTTGCTCGGGATTTCCATTTTGGAGTTATTAGCAACCTGAGCTGTTCACAAGAGCAAAGGGTTCTGTAGCCCATTGTATGTCTTCCACTATGCCCAAATGAGACATTTATTGAAGAAATACATAAATTAATGAGGTGCATAATTAAAGAAATGGAGGAATACTTTAAGTATCCTAGAGATGACAAAAATCTCTCCAAGAACCTCTTTCTATATATATCTATATTCTCTAGCTTTTAACATATAATAGGATCATTGGAGTGCATAATGATTTGACACACAATCTGACATAAAGATTCTTTTACTTTTTGGAGACCATATTTGGAAGTGGTCAGGGATTACTCCTGAAAGTCTTGGGTAGCAAATAAAAGGCTCCAGGGATCAAACCTGGTTTAGTTGCATGTAAGGCAAGAGTTTTAACTATTTTACTATGTCTCAGGCTCTGGACTTAAGGTTTTAAATTTTAAAGAATTGCTTTAAAAGGCTAATTTTTATTGATTTAAGGTAGTTGCATTTAATTATAATATATGATCTGTAAATGCAGTTTCTTTGGAGCATGTCAAGGCTTGCCTACAGACTTTATTATAAGGTCAACTTTATACAAGTACCATATCATATATGTTCAAAGTAAATTTTGTACATATATTATTTTTGTTGTTTGGCAGCCACATCACTGGTTCTCATATTTTATTCCTGGTTCTGTATTCAGGGATTGCTCCTGGCAGTGCTCAGGGAATTAAATGAGGTGCCAGGGATCAAGCAGTGGTAAGTTATTTTGCCAGTATCTTTTTTCTTTTCTTTTTTAAATTTTTTATTTTTAATTATGATAACAATGATGCAAAGAAAGAGGATAAGGTAAAGTTACAGGGGAAGGACAATCATCCATATGCAGAGTTCTCAGAAGAAATCCCCTTGCTGACACCTAAATTTTGAACTTACAATCAAAGAACATTAAGAAAGATAAAACAGAACCCATGTACAATTACTTTGTCCACAGTCTCCAGATTGTAGTACATTATAACATTTCTTAGCAGTACACAAAGCAATCTAAAGCCATGAAATTTATGTGACTCCTTAAACATTGAAGGCATAGTACTTTTTTACATTTTCATGCACATACATATTAGTTTGAGTTAACATCAAAAGTTTAAGTGGTATTTTTTTAAGATTTAGAGTCAAAGGAGCACAGTAAATGGTGTTAGAGTGGCAAATATTGTTTGCATAGGCCCACCAAAATATGGGGGACATGGAAAGGAAAAGCCTTGGCCTAAATACAAGGAGACCCTACCCCTGAAGTTTCCTGGCATAGACCACCTCTAGGTTCCAGGCAAACTAGTTTGTTCAATCCAAGTCGTTGCCTGTAGTGTCAATACAGTTTTATTTTTCACGCAGTCTCTATTGTTGGCATCAGGTTTCTGTATTAAAGATACTGGAATCTGCATATCCTACATTAAAGTCAGGCTTATGTAGAGCATCCTCTAGTTTCACCTCACAATTAAAGGGCAATGCAGAAAGCCCTGTCCTAAGCTGGTCGTTGTTGATGTTAAGTCTTCTCAGTGTTAAGGGAAGTCTCTTTTGAGTAAGTCGAGGTCAGAGCAGCAGTAGGGTCTTCCCTGGTAGAGAATTGCTTCCAGGTGATGTTATAGACAACCTTGGATGTTTCATAGATAGCTTCCCTAGATCAGGGGTGAATGGAGAATGTCCATTCTTTTGAGGCCTGTGCCAGGTCATTATGTCAATGTTCAGGGCGTAAGGTCCCATTGCACTACAAGATTTGTGTGATCCATCTCTATTAGATAAGAACTTATTTGTATGTATAGTATTTTCTCGTTTTAATGTGCCTATGCAAACAAGGAATAAAGCCACGTGGCGTTATCGGTGCATATGGAGGCGTAAGAACACGTCCAACAATACCTGTGACTTGGTTCAAACATAAGCATTAAACTGAGGGACTCTTTTTTTTTTTTTTAACAAATTCCCTATTGAAAAGTTCACAAAGAGAAGATACAAAATGGGGAAAATCGTCACTGTATAAGAAAATATTCAGCAAGAGCTATAGCTATCAAAGAAAACACACATAAAATGTTGAAAAGATATACGTGTCCATTTTATGCCTTTTGAAATAGTTGGGGGGGGTGTTAACTCCAGTGCACCACTTTGGACTGTGATTAGGACTCTGCAGTACTAAAGTTAAAAAGGGTAAATGTGGAGTAATGATGGTAGAGGGTGAGAGAGTTAAAGAGAAAAATGAGCTTTTGTAGGGGTGTGCGAAAGGACGGAGTACAAAATGGACATTCTGCATACACAAAACATAATTCAAGGATTATTATTATAATTATTTTATACTATTAAAATAGATTGTGTTTTGAACATATAGATTGGAAACAAATTTACCAGTAACAGCTTTAGTGCAACCGAGCATCTCTCAGAACCCATGGCGGAGCACCACCCACCCACCCCCAGGCCTGGTTAAGGAGACCTTTGGCATGACGGAGGCCTACCGAACCCCATGCTGGCATTGACTGCCGGCTCCCAGGAAGGAAAGAGGTGCTTCAAGAGCTGGGAGGCCGGAAGTTCAAAGCCCCCACCCAAACCCTCCCTAAGGAGCCAGGTGGGGAATGGGGGAAAGCCTAGGGTAACCTTCAAGCCCCTCCAAGAGACCCACCTCGCTGGCTTGCCCAGGCATGTGACCCAGGGAAATCCCTGGAGACCTGGAGCAAGGTGGTAGAGGGTGCTGGGGTCACCCAAACCCGCACCCCCCCCCCCAGGCCTGGTTAAGAAGGCCTTTGTATTTTGCCAGTATCTTAATCACTATGTTATTTTCTGGTCCCTTTGTATTATATCTTCATGTTGCTTAATATTTATTAAAATTTAAGGCTTGTTAGCTATGACCATTCTCGAATATATTACTGTTGACTTATTTTTTAAATCCCTAAATTAAACATCAGTTTTATTTCCTAACACAGATATACCATAATGTAGCTATATTTGAATGTTTGCATCTTGGCTTGATTTTCTTCTTGTACCTTAGATCTTCCCTCAGAGATAATGTTCTCTTTTCTAAAAGTATCTCTTTTAAAGTTTCTCTCATGAGCATTTCTTGTTGATAAACTCTTGCTTTTATGTTTCTGATGGAATTGGAAATACATTGAAACGGAGCTGATAGAATTTGTTGCTGATTGGAATAAAGGATGATAATGAGGGAGAAAGGGTCACCAGGGGAATGTGTGGCAGAGACTCCTCATAATGGGCACAGAAGCTTACAGATGGTCTGAGAGGAAACAACTGGAAATTCTGTTATTAACACCCACAAATGGTCCCCAGCAGAGTTGGAGATCAAGCACATGAAATCCTGGGTCCTCAAGTCTTCACAGCATATCCTGTATTCACTTTGACTTGATCTGAAATTCACTTTATTTGTTCATTATTTATTGGAGTGGATTGGTTGATTATGTTTGACTATATTCACCCCTGGCTCTGTGCTCATGGATGACTCCAGGTGGTGCTCTGGGGATTGTATTTGGGGCTAGGGATTGAACTAGGCCAGATACAAGCAAGACAAGTGTTTTGAAATTTGTATCTCTCTGGCCCCTATTTATTTATTATTCAATGGACTGTTTAAATAGAATTTTATTTATTTTTAAATTAAATAATTTATTTATCTAAGCACCACGGTTACAAATATCTTTGTAATTGGGTTTCAATCATAAAATGTACACCCCCCTTAGCCAATGCAACTTTCTTGTCACCAATGCCCTCCAATTCCCTCCTCTCCCATCTCCTGCTTGTATTTGAGACCGGTATTCCATTTCTCTCACTGACTACATTGATAATAGTTGTTAGTGTAGTTATTTTTCAAGCTGTACTTACCACTTTTAGTGGTAAGCTTCACATTGGCTGGTCCTCCTCATCTCTTTTGTTTCTGGTATAGTATAACTATAACTAACTGGTATAGTATAACTATACTGTCTTATTTTTATTAAATTCCACAGATTAGTGAGACTATTCTGTGTTTATCTCTCTCCCTCTGACTTATTTCACTCAGCATAATAGTCTCGATGTCTATCCATATATAGGCAAATACCATGACTTCATTTTTGCTAACAGCTGTGTAGTATTTCATTGTGTAGATGTACCACAGTTTCTTTAGCCACTTATCTGTTGTCAGGCATCTGGATTGTTTCCAGATTTTGGCTATTGTAAATAGTGATGCAATGGACATAGGAGTCCAGAGGGCATTTTTGTATTGTGTTTTTGTGTTCCTAGAATATCCCTAGGAATTTTATTACTGGATCATATTGGAACTCAATTTTCACTATTTTGAAGAATATTCATATTATTTTCCAGAGAAGCTGGACTAGATAGCATTCCCACCAATAGTGAATGAGAGTTCTTTTCTCCTCGCATCCACATTAGCAGTGGCTATTTTTGTTCTTTGTGATGTGTGCCAGTCTCTGTGATATGAGATGATATCTCATTGTTATTTTGATTAAACTAAGAAGCTTCTGCACTTCAAAACAAATCACAACTAGGGTAAAAAAAAAAAAAGGTCATCTACAGAATGGGAGAAACTGTTCACCCAATACCCATCAGATAAAGGACTAATATCTAAGATATGCAAGGTACTGACAGAACTTAACAAGAAAAAAAATCTAACCCCATCAAAAATAGAGAGAAGAAATGAACATATAATTCCTCAAAGAAGAAATACAAATGGCCAAGAGACACATGAAAAAATGGTCCACATAACTAGTAAACATATTTTTAGAGCTCTTGCCTGTGTGTGATATCTTGTTAGGTGTTGAGAATGGGAAAAGCAGCCAATCCTTATGGACATTTTCTGGGCACATGAAGCATGTAGAATAATCAGGAACCCTGGAATCAGCTACATGAGTGAGCCTGGGCTTGTGTCCCTGAGGGGTGCTGAGAAGAAAGGCTATGGGTGTTCTGAGAACTTCTGATGAGAGGCTGAGCTGCCTGAACATCAGAGGAGGCTGAGCAAAGATTTCGAGCTGAGAACTAAAGAAGATGATGAGCAAAGTAGGTAAAGAGCTGAGCTGTGGAAAGGGCAAGTGCAAAGGCACTGAGGCAGGGAGAGTGGCAGAGAAAGGAGCAGGAAGGGAGAAGCAAAGGGTGTCTGTATGGGGAAGGAGAGAAGAGCTAGAGCTGGGTGCCAACAGGATCTGGATGGAAGGAAGGGACAGTCTCTGGGAGCTCCTAGATCCTGGCAGCAGCGGGCAAGACTGAGGTGTTTTAGGCAGAGCTACTAATTGTATCAGAATTGTGTTTTGAAGAGAAAGAGCTTTTCCTTTTGTTCTAGCTGCCTTAAAAGGACAGACTTTTTTTTTTTTCTAAGCATGGTGTTGGGGATTGTCCTCTCCAGGGATCCTGACAGAGATGCTCCTTGGATCCTCTACATAGGAGAAAACCATGGCAGGAGCTTTCTGTGTCGGGCACTGGGCCTTTCAGTTTTTCTTCTGTGCTCCAGGCCAAACTCTGAAATCCAGTCTAGGAGAGTTCAGTGAACCAAGGTCTAATTAGTCAAGAACATTCCCAACAGGCCCTCACAACCCTCCCCCCCTTTTATATTTTTTAACTTTTCTAAAAATTGAGTTTTAGTCATACAATGTTCCGATACTGGGGTACACTGAGGTACATTTCCTGACACCAATCGCCAATGTTTTCAGTTTCCCACTCACCACCAAGTCATGGCAAACATTTCTCTCTCTCTCTCTCTCTCTCTCTCTCTCTCTCTCTCTCTCTCTCTCTCTCTCTCTCTCTCTCTCTCTCTCTCTCTCTTTCTCTCTCTTTTCTTCCCTCTCCCTCTCCCTTCCCCACTCTCTTCCTCCTCCCTCTCTCCCCCTTTTCCTCAGCTTCTGAGCCCTCTGGAACCTTAAGAAGATGGGGGCAGAGTGGTGGTGCAAGCGGTAGGGCATTTGCCTTGCATGCGCTGGCCTAGGATAGACGGCTATTCGATTCTCTGGTGTCCCATATGGTATTCCAAGCCAGGAGCGATTACTGAGCTCATAGCCAGGAGTAACCCCTGAGTATCACTGGGTGTGCCCCCCCAAAAAAAGGAGAAGTGAAGAGAGGGACTCCTCAATGTGTCAAAGGAAGAGCATCTGTGAAGGGCGAGAGAAAGAGGAGGAAGAAAGATAGCTGCCCAGCACCAAAGGATGAGGGAGCATAGGCAATGAATGGTTCCAGACTTCTCTGCACCTGCCTGCCTGTGTGGCCTCAGGCAGACGGTCTAACCTCTCCATGGCCTCCCCAGCCTCAGCAGAACAGGAGGTGCTGCACCTGGGATGTCTTTTAACAAAGGGTGCCCCCATGAAGAACCTCAATAGAAGATTTTGAGGAGAGGATTATTCTATTTTTATATCAAACTCATACCATTTGGCTCTGAATATACAATTGACAATCTAAAAAGTATTCTTTGTAAGTGATGTCCCTCCCACCCCCCCAAACTGGGTTTCTCTCCTTGATTCAGGACACATGAGGGGAGGTTGGAAAGTTCTGACTCCTGTACATCTGAGAGTATTTGGGATTAGGATTCTTTGGTTTATGGTGCAGATCAAGGAGGAGAAGATTAAACAGCATGTGGACTCAAAAGGGTGGTAGGAGCTCTGGTAGGTTCCAGAAGGCGTGGGCGTCCTTGTGGGCGTTCAGCTGTGCCTCTTGCTCTCATTCTCTGGCTTTGAAGCCTCCTGTTCCTCTCCCAGGAAAGCTTCTCCTTCCTTCCTTCCTGCCTGCCTGCCTGGCTCCTGTTCATTGACTCGTCCTGGTCCTGTGTCCCACTAAGGTTTTGTCACTTCCTTCCTGACCCTCAACTCAGGCCCATAGATGAAGTGCTTTTCCTGTCCCACCTTCTTCACCCTCCTGTCTGGGGCTCAAATTGGGTATTTTCTGGGCCCTATCTGGTTGTCTTCTTGCCTTCCCACACTCATAGGCTGATTTACAAGCCTTTATATGGCTTGAGGATATAGTCCAAAGCATGAGCAAGTCCATTAGAAGAGAGCTGCTTGCCCACTTCTCTCACCTTCTGGTTCCTGATGCTGATACTTGGTCTGACCAGTGGACCTGCACAGAACCTGGTACATTCCTTAAAGTGCTCATTTTCTGGTCCTGCCTGCTGCTGCCTGGGATGCTTCTTTCCTGGTCCTTGTGACCAAATCTTTATTCTTCCAGACTCATTTCACTCCCTGTGGGAAAGCTTTTTTCTGGCCTGCGCTGGGGTTTCTGTTAGATGTCACTGCTCCTCAGAAAACCTTTTCACTGGTTTCTCTATGGTTATGTGTTTGCCTGCCTTCTGGATGGACAATATCTCACTGGGGATGGATATTGTTGTATGATTATGAGAGGAAGGAGATCAAGGAGTGAGAGGTGATGGCTCTTTGCTGCCAGGAATATGCCCTCACTACCCCTTAACATCATCAGAGTACACCTGCCTCTGCCTGTCCTGAGGCTGGGGCAGCATCTCTCATCCTTCTGGGTTTTTTTTGGGATGAATGAACAATGCAAAGAAAATCAGACAGATTGTAACTCACAGTGGTTTAAATAAAGATATTTTTAAAATAAAATAAATAAAATAAAGAATATTAGACAGGAAGGCAAAAGAAAAATCAACCAAATAACAACATACATAAGAAGAATGTGTGTGGTTGTAAGTGGGTAAAATTAGGGACCTATATTCTGTGTCCTGGTTGTGAAGGAAAGTGAGGGGGCCTGATCTTATCTTTTACCTGAGCTAGAAAAAGTTTCTAGAGAGGACTTGGACACTGATAACTACACGTCTGGATGAGAGTCCCACACAAGGAGGGGTCTTCTAGGTCCTAAAATGTGGAGCAATAATTTCTTCTTCTAAAGATCTGAGACCTGGACAAAGAGCTCTTTCTCACTATCTAGGAACTTGGTTGATTGTCACTTAAAATAACTGGCTTTCCTTTGCAATAGTCATAGGTTCTATTTCTGGCTCAGCATGGTCGACCCAACACCACTGCTGTGCCCCCCATAATCATTCTAGAAATGTCAAATTATCATTAGTTCATGGTGTTGGAAATCAGAGAAAATCTGAAAAAAAGCCCCAAGGAAGACTAAAAAATGGTTAAACATGACGTGAATTTGTTGTAATAAGTTGTGTTACATTGACTTTTGGGCATTATCTCCTCTGTCTACTGTTGGACTGTCTACTCGAAGTTGCTGGTTTCTGACCAGGAACAGTTTTGCTCCCAGCAATCGAGGTAACCTGTCAATTCCCCCATGAGTCCATTCAAAATAGGAAGAGATTGACTGGTGGGATCATATAGGGTTTGAAGCACTGCCTTGTGTGCAACTCATCCCAGGTCTGTTCTTCAGATAATTTGCGGTCCCCTGAGCAGCAGCAACAGTGACCCCAGAGCACAGGAGTTAGAATAAAATAAGGACAAAATAAAATCAAAGTCATGCAGAACATCAGTGTTGGATAGAGCTCATGGAAGTTGTGCCAAGTGCCATTCGGTAAAGCTCCTGTCCAAATGTCCTCACACGTATGTCTTACTCAAAACTTGAATATTTGAGAGTCATACTTTAAAAGGTTTCTAAGGCTCCAGGGAATGTAAAGGATTAAAATGCTTGCATCTTGCTGTTCCTGTTTTGAATCCCTGGTACCACAGAACATTGCCAGCTGACACTTTTGATCACAAAGCTAGGAATAGTCCCTGAATACTGCCTAATGTGGTCTTCACAACAACAACAACAAAGGTACATTTAATGTTTATTTAATAATTTTATCTGATCTAATATTTCCAAAATGCTATTATTTCAACACATGAACACTATGAAGAATTATTGGGTCATAGAACATTCTTTATTTCATGCAACATCTTTCTAGCCCCATACTGTAATTATCAGCAGCTCATTCTAGATTCAGAGCCATCTCATGTCTAGCCTATGCCTGCTTTTCTGGCAAGGTCACTGACCTGAACGGTGCCTATCTTAGTGCCCTTTGTCATAAGGATGGAACAAGTGACCTAGAAGGCAGATAGTCCTACAGCAAATACTATTTAGCTTGTGACCAGGTTGTTAGCATCTTGGTCAAAGAATTTCTCTAATGTTCTTCTACTCAAGAGCCATCTCCATTTAGCTGTTCCATAGCATCTTAAGTTTTATCCTTAGGTCATAAAAAGCCAAGCCTAGTCTTGATTTTTTTCCATCCCTTTAGTGATTTTGTGTGCATCCAATTTTTTAGGGTATGCTTAAAAAATAGCCTAAAGTAGGCTTCCTAATCCTACCCCCAGAAATTTTAATTGAGCAGGTGGAGGAACCCCTGAACCTGTCTTTAAAACATGTGCTGGTTATGATGACACTCGTCCATGGACCAACTTGTAGAAACAGCCTTTGAGCTTGCTAGTTGCTATGGAGCCCTGGAATCGTTAGGGAAGATCTTAAAAAGATTGCCACAGGCCATTCAGAAAGTCATATTTCAAAACCTGCTTTATCTTTTCTTCACAAATTCCTGGGAGGGTAAAACCTGCTCAGACCCGGCTGCTCTTTTAAATTGGAGCACACTCTTAAAGGATCTTTTGGAGTCAAAGATCCTTGGTGGGTAGGAAGAGAATATTTGATTTTGCATTTTCACCTAGGACTTAGATGGAGTGTTAGGTGTAAAAGTACACTGAATGAATGAGGAATGAATGAATGAGATGGTACCCTCCCAATGTTGTAAAGCAAAGACATCATCATTTTTAGACTTTTCTAACTCATCTCTCTCTCTCTCTCTATGTCAGGGATTACTCTTGGCTCTATGCTCACAGATCACTTCTGGTGGGGCTCAGGAAACTATATGGGATCCCTGGAATAGAGCCCAAGTCGACGACATGCAAGGTAAGCTCCCTACTCATTACGTAAACTGTCTTTTTAGCCCTCACACCTTTAGCTTTTGCACTGAGTCATTTGCCTTTGGTCTTGGTAATGTAGAATCTGGAGGTCAGGAAGAAGTGGGAGAAATAACAAATCTAGATGGTGTATAAAGAAGTTGTAAGTGGAACTCATTGGTAATCTCACAGAAGTGAGATTCTGTATAATGAGCAGAATGAGTTTTAGTTCAACTCCTGATTGACCTGGGCAGCTGAGGATAGAAGGTAATTCACAGTTGCAATTTGACCTTTAAGAAACTGCTTATCCTTTTGGTAGTGCAGAAAGACATACTTGAGAGAACTGAGACCAGTGATTGGAATTTCATTTTTCAGTTAACACTTCAAACTGTCTATAGTACTATTGAAAATATTCAAATGGACAATAGTTGGGTGATTTATGTTATTTCTATCTACCAAATGATACTGTTATTCTATTACTATATCCATACCATATTTGTATAAATCTTTATTGCTATCACCAACATCACCAACTCTATTGTCACCCCACCTGGCTGTCTTTTCCTGATGCAAGCCAGCTGCATAGACACTCTGGTATGTACCCACAGATCTGTTGCTATATGTACTAGATGGGAATTGCCAGAGACAGGCATGAGTATGCAGACTTATTATATCACATGGCACAAACAAACCTGTATTTTATTTTTGGTACTACAAGAAAATGATGGTTATTGGTTGTTTTACATCTACTCTTCAAATACCTATTAAATCAGTTCATATTCTTTACCGTGTACAGCACAGATTGCCCCATTAAAAAACGCTTAATATATAAGTAAAGTGTGTGAAATTATGCTAACCCTTTATTTTCATCTACATAGGATCTCAAACTTCTCCAACATCTTTGAGGGCCTGCCAGGTCACCCCCTCCTGTGTGGGCTCCAGCTCAGAACATAGTTCTTTGGCTCCGGTTTCTGTAGCTAAGGAAGTTTGATGCGAAGGAAACTCAACTTAGCAGGTAGTAGAGAGCCAGAAGAGGAGGGAGGGAACTTTCTTGACTCAGGTTAACCTTGGCCTCTGTCCTGGCCCAATGCTCCTTCTATCTAATCATGGCCTTCACAGCCTTTCTGGGAGACACCAGGTCTACATCAGGATTTAAGGAATCTTGCTCCTTTTTAATGGTAAACCCTTCTTGGATAAAAAGATTGATTGTCAAGGAATCCAGTTTTGAAAGGGGGTCCCCAAGATGCCCTCAAAATGCCTTGGGTTCTCTGGTATAATATCCATTGGTAGGAAGGACAATTAGAGCAGGGTCTGCTTAATAAAAATCTCAAAATTATTGCCAAATAAATGAGAGGCCTTTTTTTTTTTGATGAGTTCACTGTCAGACAGAGCTCCTCCACACCTTCATTTTACTGGGTGTCCTCCTCAGATATGGTTTGCCCTTTTTTCCTCTCCATTCTCCTTCCCCTGGAAGCACTAGGCCTTTTGCTCGACCGTAGCTCTCTGTGATAGTAGCTGAGCCTTGGCAGGCAGAAAAGGGTACCCATTTCAGAGGTGAATAAAATCCTTTCTCAGCAGTGTTTTGGGTTCCTCTCCTCACTCAGTTTATGCACACAGAGCCTAACCCCTTGGAGTGACAGCCAGTGAGAAGATCACTTTCCCATGACCAGGGTTTCAAGAATGGCTCTTCTTCACCCAGAAAGATGGAGAGAAGGATTCTCAGGGGATTGGATAGCAATTGGGTAGAAGCTGAGAAGCTCAATCAGTTGTGGCCATGAAGAGCCTTTGCTGCCTCTGCAAAGACTATGATCTGAGATTTGAGTTGGGAGAGAGAAACTGACTTTGAGTGATTTCACTGGTAAATGGGTCCCAAGATGCTGCAAACTAGTTGGCAGGCATGACTTTCTCCTGAGTTCTGAGCTGAACAGACATAGAGAGGGAGGTATCTGGAAATGAGGATGCTGGGTGAACAAAGGAAGGAGTAGGAAAGAGGCCACATCTGTGCTGTTACTTGTGATCAGGGTCCCCCTTTCTCTGTAACCTGCCAAAAATTGGTTCAACCAACCAGTGATCTAGACCTAGGCTTCAAGGCTGATGGCCTGAACCCCATCCAGAGGATCAGAAGAAGTTATGTAACGCCTAAGGTGCCAAGTGGCCTGAGGTGAGAATGTTTCTGGCATAGGCACAAACTGGCCTCCTGGTGTCTCACCTGGAGTGGGCTAGTGATGACAAGCTCAGTAGGAGCCACATGTGACCTCCCTTTCACACTCTAGTTCTTATCACATTTACAGACTCCAACTGGCACTGTTCTCAGTGAACATTCATGAGGAAAAAGAAAGAAGGAAAAGGATGAGATAGAATGGTTCTCTGGGGCTGTTCTCTTCATATTCCATGCATTATTTATTTGTTATTTTTACTGAAGTAACATGGGCTTATAACATCTATTCACATTCTGTACCCAGCTGCTACCTCAGGCCACAAAACAGCTCTTACTGTTCCAGAAGTTGAGACCTATTTTGGGCACTAGCCAGGGCCACTTCTGGTAGGCACACCTCTGTGGGGCCCTGTGCCTTGTCCAGTTACCTTTGGTTTTTCCTCTGAAAATTCAAGAAAGCATTAGTAGTGCTTGGCATGTGTTTCCTTGATGGCTCAGTCTTTTTCTGTAACTGCATATAGAGCCAAAGACTTTGGCTCTGTTCAGTCTTGTCAGGTTGGTTTCCTGAGGCTTCATCCTATTACCATCAGGGACAAGTATGTGAAGTTGTTTTAAACTGTGAGGCACCTAAATCCATGAACTTATTTTATGGCTGAGTCTTGGAGGCCACTGATTTAGCCTGACTCTCAGGATTTATTTCTTGATCTTCTAGCCCATACTTACTTGGTGATGATGGCCATTTTATTGGGCATGAAAGCCAATGTCATCCAGAAGTATCCTGCCACTCTACATCTGCCTTGCAGGCCTGCTTTGTAGTGTTCGTGTCCTGTATTTCTGAGGAAGATTTGAGAACTCCTGAGTCTTTTTCCACACCCTATGTTCTCTCTCAGTTTCTGAAAAGAGCATGAAAAGATAAAACCAGCACCCCAAAAGGCATCTCTCCACTCTCACCCATAACAAGACAATTAAGGTCTCAACTATACATCCCTAGATGTCCTGGGGAGCTGTCATGAGTATGTACCATGGGCTGTCCTAAAGAGATTATTCTGATCTTTCTGATAAGAATTCTTAATGGGTTCCTAGATCTAAATCATTGGATTCGGGGGCATTAGGCAGTAGAGGTATCTAGTGGATCAACCTACAGAACTTGGAAAGTGATGACCCATTAGATCAGAGGCAGAAGGAGAGGCCCCAAGAGTAAACCTTGAGAAGATTCAAAATTATTGAGACATTTGCTCCTGAATGTATTTCTTGTCTCTTTTCCCAAGGTTCTATTTCTGACATGTAAACAAGACCTTGGAAAGTTTAAATAGATGAAATACCTTTGGGCAGAGTTGGCTTTACAAATATTATTTGGATACCTCTCTTTCTGGAGAGCAGCTGGGTATAGATCAGATTAACTGTGGGTTAGAAAAATTGGCACACCCCCTTTCTTCCTTCTCCTGGGTAATGGAAGCCATTTGTGAGTTTTACAAAGTAAACTAACCTTGCCAGCTGGAGACAGCTTTTCTTTGAAAGTTTTGCCTTTGAGCAACTTAAATTAATCCATGGACAACCTAAATCATTCATTCACTCAAAAGCAGTCTATGAAATAGGTTGGGCACAAGGTGAATAAAGAGATAGAAAGGCAGGAAGCCATTGTAAAGGTCTACCAGGGTTCTCTGAAAAACACATGTCTAAGGGGCTATAGAAGAGAATGAAAATATTTGGATAATCCAATGCAAAGCATTCAAAAAGGACACTTGATAGGATATAGAAAAAAATACATGTCTAAGGGGCTATAGTAGAGAATGAAAATATTTGGATAATCCAATGTAAAGCACTCAAAAAGGACACTCGACAGAATATAGAAAAATTAGTTGTCAGATGAATGTTCTTTTCTGTCCACTTTTGTCTCACCCAGCAAGGCCTGAGGTGGAAGAAGGCAGGTAGAATGACACTCCACTTCTCTGAGAGACTCCTTTTCAGTTTAGTATTTAAAATTACTGTTGTATCCGTACCTGGCAGAAACCTTCCATGAATTCCATGTTGCCTATTTGTTCCTCACACCTTTATTTCTTTGAGAATAGAAGGGTTGAAGAGAAATGAGCTTTGAGTAGTAGCTGAGCTGGAAATGGGAAAGCAGACCTGAATGAGGTGATATTAGACATAGGGGTGCTCAGGTATTTCATCCCACTGACTGGAACATCTGTGCAAGCCTGAGAAAGGTCGAGTGAGCATGTGGGGCTACCTTGCTTGGGAAGGGCTGAGAGGCCGACATTCGGATGAGAGGGATGGAGGGGTCTGAAGGCAGCTCCACTCTCTGCAGCTGACACTTGCATACCAGAGCTACTTTCTTTTTCCTTTTGTTAATGGAAGATCCACAGGCAGCCACTGTTTTTCCTTAACATTCACACCCCATGGTAAATTCCACCAAGGTCACATTTCTATCACACTAATCAATTCCCTGCTGCACCTTGTAAGCTTTCCTGCCTAACTCTGTCCTGATCTGGTTGGTAAAGCTCCCCATAATGCTACTGGGCCCTATGGTGGCTACCAGTCTCAGGAGGTCCCCAGGTTCCTACTCTTTTTTCTGTCCTGCAATGCTCCCTGGCAGAGAGACTCAGGAAATGCATCAGCCTGTTTGTTGTTGTTGTTGTTTGTTTGTTTGTTTGTTTGGGCTACACCCGGCATTGCTCAGGAGTTACTCCTGGCTATCTGCTCAGAAATAGCTCCTGGCAGGCACGGGGGACCATATGGGTCACCGGGATTCGAACCAACCACCTTTGGTCCTGGATTGGCTGCTTGCAAGGCAAACGCCACTGTGCTATCTCTCCGGGCCCCAGCCTGTTATTTTTTGATAAAGGAAACAATAAAGGATGCAAATTAGCAGCCTGAGGATGACATATGTGAGACAGAAACTTCATCTCTTGCAATTGAGGTGCACATTCAGGCACATAGACGTGTTCACCCTCTCAGAAGCTCTCAGACTCTTTTTCTGGGGTGGGGGGGTGGTTGAAGGCCTCCTGATAAAATGTCAGCTTGATTGATCCATTCATCAATTTCCTGTCCATGCCACTTCTTGGAGAATGTGGGGCCAAAAAGGGAGCTAAAGTTCCAGATTTTGTCATGGCTTGATCATCCTAATGGCACATATAAGCCCTCCCCACCCCAAATAGCTTCAATGGTATAAGACTGCCCTCACTCAGGAAATTCAAGTGAATCAGGGTGAAACAAAAGCTGTTCCTAGGGTTCTTACCATGTAGACAAACCCAAAAGCTTTTGGTTCCCTCTGCTTGTTTTATTTTTTTTTCTAGTATTTTCCATTTTGTTCATTCGCCTTTTCTTCAAAATTGCCATCTCTGACCCCTTGAAATAGCTCCCTTAGGCCCTCTCTGTGGTCCTCCCCACCTGCTTTGTCTCATTTTCATAGGCCCCACCTGGCTGCCCACACACTTCTGGAGGGAAGGGGCATCATCCATCACTCCTCACCCAATTCCAAGTACAATGCTCAGCTCAGGGTATGTGCTCATGAATAGCTGATGAGCGAATGTCAAATAAATGTCAGGCCCTGAAGTATGTCCCTGGAAAAGGAAATGCATCAGCCCTTTCCCGGAGAAAATAAATTCCATTCGTAAGACTTTTTGTCCTGGGATCATAGATCACAGTTAAAGTCCAGCCAGCTTCTCAATGCCTCTTCTTATTCCTGGAGAAGACTGGGACCAACTGGGTCACCTACTCAGGTCGCTTTGAAGGGCACACAGAGGATTACTGCTCCCTAGGTGCCATCTGGAACCTTCCCATTGTGAACAGAACATTCTTCAGACATTCTAAACTCCTAACAGCATGGAGTAGCTGGGCTCCACAATCCATGGCTTCAGGTTGCTGGATTCATTCCCCGACCCTCACTTCTCACTAATCATTTAAAAAGAAAAAGCACAACAGAGTGCCTCCCGCTTCTCCTCTCTGGTGACCTCAACCCCAGAATTGGGGAAGTGGTGACTCAGCCTCAGGAAGAAACACTGTGGATGTCACCAGCAGAAATCCAGGGACTTCCCCAGGCCAGTACTGGGAGTATTAATAAATCCATTTGACTTGGATCGCTTGCACCACCAACTCCTTCTCTCTAGGGAATTTGAATGTTTGAAGGCTTTAAAGTGGAGATAAAACGACCCATGATTCATGTCCTTGTCTTTCTGAAGAGTTTCCTTGTATAAGCTCCCACAACCTCTGCAGTTACTTGAAGGTGAAAACTATTCTTTCCCCAAAAGGAAAAAAAACCATTTCACTTTTCTATTCATTGCTTTTCTCCTTCAGCATCTAAAAAGAGAGGTTAGCTCCCCACTCCACTCCACCCATCCTATCCTTCTGTGTCAGATGAGAGAATTTCTTTCCCTTTCTCACTTGTCTGGCAATTTGGGCATGGGAAAAGAGAAAGGTGAGAGAGAGAGAGAGAGAGAGAGAGAGAGAGAGAGAGAGAGAGAGAGAGAGAAAGAGAGAGCACTCAGTACTATGGGTAGTACACAGGCTTTGCATGTGGGAGACCTAGGTTCCATCCCCAGCACCACACCACATGACCTCTGGAGTCACCTCTGAGCACTGAGCTAGGAGTAGTCTGTGAAGATCACTGAGGTATGGCTTCCAAACAAAGCAGAACTATGGTTCTTCAAGAAAACATTGTTATTTTCATAGTTACTTGGCTAGCAAGTTCAGACTTGAATTGCTCAGATCCCAGACTCACCACCTGCTGAATACATAGTGCCAAGATCATGCATTGGACGAAATTCCTGGTGGGGCCTGATCTTCAGCCTGGACAGTGTATCAGGAAACGCTGGTTCCGTTCTCCTGACCACTGCTTCCCTCCAGCTCTGAACTGTTGGGCTGTCAGCAACACCTGGTCTCTTTGGAAGTAGGAACTAAGGTTAGGTCATTCAATATTAGGTCATTCGAGCCTTGAATGCTTTCAGGAGATCTGAGAACTGGGTTGGGTTCTGGTATCTCAGCATTTGCCAGGCCTACGAGGTGGGGTGTTCCTGCTGTGGGCACAGGAGGATTGACACACCTGTCCCCTAATGTTTTATCAAGGGCAAACCACCATGCTCTGGAAGCCATTCCCTCTGTTGCATGGAGGGAGACTGGACTCCCTGCCCAAGCTGATTTCTTTGAGGCTGATGGCAAGTGGAAGAGAAATTCCAGAAATCCCCCAAGTCACCTATAGAAAAAGATCTCAAAGTTTCAGTGAGATTTGCCTTGAAGACGTTTGACATGTATGGAGCCCCTGAAGAAATTCTTTTACTTTCCAGAGTGGTTTTTCTCCACAAATGGGCTTGCTCCCTGAAAGGGGTATTTCTCCAGGTTAGTCATTTTTCTCTCTCACACTTTTTCTGAGGATACTGACTTGGTGTAGAAGAGTCCTGAAGAAGCTCTTCATCTAGGAGTTGTGTTATCCTTAAAATATCTCCTCGAGAAGCCAGGGAGAGGCTGAAAATGGGGTCTTTCACCACCATTTTTGGGGCATGGGAGCAGAAACATGAAAGCTGGTGTGTCCCTGGGTGGCCTGTGGAGTCAAAGCAAATGTATTTGCCTGCCCCCTGACATAATCTCTCTGCTCTGGAAACCTGCCGCTCTCAAGACGTGAACTTGTGATTTCCTTCTGCTTCAATCATCTGCACAGATGGTATTTCCATTTATAGCGTGAGGGGATCCCCCTCCCTCTGTCTTGGTTTTAATTAAAAAATTTAATATAAAAACTTGGTTTTGGAAAAAAGGGTAATTTAATGAATGAATTCACTATAAAAAATTCACCCCACATCTGCCAGACCCCTCCTTTCCCACAAGCAGCCACACTTCTTTTGGTGTTCTTCCAGAACAATTATATTGACATGTGTATAGTGCTGTATGTTCACATATATATATGCACACCAGAGATCACACCTCACAGATGACTTCTGTAGCAGAAAAGCAAAAACCTTCAAACTTTTATTGAATCCAAGTATTATTGGGGTCAGGTGGGTATTAAGGATCAAACATAGGGCCTGACACACTAACTCTTTTTTTCTTTTTTATAATTATCTTTATTTAAACACCGTGATTACAAACATGATTATAGTTGTATGATTACAGTCATGTAAAGAACACCCCCCTTCACCAGTGCAACATTCCCACCACCAATTTCCCGGATCTCCCTCCTCCCCACCCCCCACACACCTGTACTTGAGACAGGCTTTCTACTTCCCTCATTCATTCACATTGTTATGATAGTTTTCAGTGTAGTCATCTCTCCAACTGCACTCATCACTCTATGTGATGAGCTTCATGTCATGAGCTGCACCTACCAGCCCTCATCTCTCTTGTCTCTTGATACTGTTAAAAATGTCTTTCATTTTTCTTAAAGCCCATAGGTGAGTGAAACCATTCTGCATCTTTCTCTCTCCCTCTGACTTACTTCACTCAGCATAATAGATTCCATGTACATCCATGTATAGGAAAATTTCATGACTTCATCTCTCCTGATGGCAGCATAGTATTCCATTGTGTATATGTACCACAGTTTCTTTAGCCACTCATCTGTTGAAGGACATCTTGGTTGTTTCCAGTCTGGCGATTGGACACACTAACTCTTGAGGCAGTTGCTCTTCTAATTGTTAATGTTGGCTTGGTCTGGACAAAGATAATGAATGGATCAATTACTTATTCATCATGCGTTCAATATTGTTTCCATTTTTTATGGTCTCTACATGAATATGTTGTGTATTAGACATATATACACATCCTTTTGTTCCTTACAACAATGTTAACATATTATGTTATTTATTTTTTTAAAAAAACTTTTTGATAAGTCTTGAATTTTTATTGTCACACAGAAACAAATCTATTGAATTCTCTTTTAATTGCTACATGCTTGTTTTGTTATTGTTCTTTTTTGTTTGTTTGAGGGCCACACCTGGTAGTGCTCAGGTCAGTGGTCCACCTGGCTCTGTGCTCAGGGATCACGCTTGTTGGTGGCTGGGGGACCAAGTGAGCTTTGGGGATTGAATTTGGGTCAGTATTTTCAAGGTAAGTGTTTCTACCCCGTTGTACTATCTCTCTGACCCCAGATACATAGTGTTCTTTAATAGTTTAGATTTTTTCCAGGCTTTTCCTATTATGTGACTATGTATAGAAGATATCTCTGTACAAACCTGAAATATGAACAAGTATAATTATGGAAATTTTGAAGAAACAATTTTATTGGGTGCACATATCCAGCAATGCCCAGGTCTTACCCCTGGCTTTGTGGGTAGGGATCACTCCTGGCAATGTTTGAGAGACCACATTGGTATTAAAATGGGTTTCTGAAGAAGTCAGAGGTTGAAATTAAAAGGTAAAATGATAAAGGTCAGGACTGATACATCGTAGACACAATCTGGAGAATTGTAAATTATTCCAAGGAGTCTAGTTATCCATTTATTTGGTAGATAACAGTGCAGACCTTGTAAATATTTTTTCTTTTTTGTTTTTTTGGATCGCATCCGGCAGCGCTCAGGGGTTACTCCTGGCTCCGTGATCAGAAATCGCCACTGGCAGGCACAGGGGACCATATGGGAGGCCGGAATTCGAACCACCATGCTTCTGCATGAAAGGCAAATGCCTTACCTCCATACTATCTCTCCGGCCCAGACCTTATAAATTGTATTCTCCTCCATCCTCCCCCGCCTTAACTGACACTTCGAATTTACTCTGAAATGTGAGCATCTGTCCTGTGCAAATGGTTCTTTCTAGACTCTTATCTTTTCATTAAGGATTGAAACATACAATCCAAGTTGGTGAATTGACAGTGGGGAGAGAAAAAATTTGCTTTAGACTAGTCCCGGTCTCCTGCCTGAGTCCTCAGGCAACTTCCTTCCAATTCAAGGAGTCTAGTGCCCCAGTAAGTATAACCTTTTTACTCTTTAGGTTCATATTAAAAACCTACCTTTCCAAATCATGTGAAAACCAATTCAACTTTAGCTAACATGGTAATGATTTGTGGGGAGCAGCAGAAATTCCTCTATAATTATGCGTGAATTGATGTGTGATTTCCTAATGAGCTTAAGTGAAGAAATCATCATTTTGTGATAAATGCTTTATATCTTAAAATTCCAACAACACAATCTAATAAATTCAATCAAACCACTCTCATTTATATAACATTTGCAATTATTATTTAACATGCTGGCTTTCTTTGCTGCTTTACTGCTTTGGGTAATTGCAGCATCTAAAAGTTCCTTTTTTATAAACAAGGCCACAGAAACTCATTATGTTGGAGTTTTTCTTAATGTGATCATAAATGAGTTCATTTTGAAATGCATTTGCATGCTGTGCAGGCCAAGACCCCCTTCTCAGAAAGTGCTGTAGCAATGGTAGGATGAGTGTGTTAAATCAGAGACATTTGTCCCTGGATTGAGCTACATCATTCTTTGATACTGCAACTTGGATACCCAGAAATGCCTCCCAAAGTTGGGAAAAATATTCAGTCATCATAATATGTTTCTTCCTCATTGAAAAAATACTGTGACCTACTGAGAAAAGAGATATGTCCAGAGGCCACAGGGTAACAAAGAATCCAGTGATTTCAGTGCCTCAAGTAACATCATGTATAAAAAAGCCCATTCCAGATTCAGCATCAGTAGTTTATTCAGCTAAACCTCAGTTTACTTAGTTGTCAAATATAGTGTCCGTTGATGTTATGAGAGTTTATTATAGTGGCATGTACATACAAAATCTGGGTACTCTGTTTGGCACGTAACAAATTGCAGTTTGTCAAAACTATTACTGGCAGCCTTAAACATTGATAAATAGCAATAAGAACAACTGGAACCCCCTCCAGCTTAAATATTTCCTCTAGTGACCAAGATGGGATTCCCCCTCCCCACCTCAATCTTCTAAAGAATGGAGGGTAGCAGGGATAATAAAAATGGTTAATAATACAGAACTTGGAACCCAAGGTCATTTCTTGATAGGTTGCATGAGTAGGTTGCTGAGCCCTCACTAAATCATCTGTCATTTGAAATGTGTTAGAATTGAAGGTTTGATAAATAGTGGCCTCAGATAAAATGAGACGCAGATCATCAAAATGAGCAGCAGTAGAGATAAGGTGGGCAGAATGCGCTAGATTAGAGTATATGACTATAGAGTCATATGTATATGACTAGAGTGCCCAAGGCACCTTCTAGGAAATTCTGTCTTATCTACAAAGGGCTATTTAAAGGACAACTCCAGGCACTGCCTTTTATGCTGTGATTCATTCCACTTTTGGTCTAACCACATTTGGTTGGACAAAGGTTCAACTTTGGTCTTGGTGCAGTCTGTAAATTGACCAATAAGCATTGGGGAGGGGATGGAGCGATAGCACAGTGGTAGGCATTTGCCATTCATGGGGCCAATCCCTACAGACCTCATTTCTCTTCCCGGCAACCCATATGGATATCCAAACCTGCTAGGGGCGATTTCTGAGTGCAGAGCCAGGAGTCACCCTTGAGCGCCTCCTGGTGTGACCCCAAAACAAACAAACAAAAAACATTGGGGAGCTTGGCTTAGTAAGTGTTATCACTTCTCTCACTCATTGGCACTAAGAACCTTGAGAGAACTTCGAGGGTCTGGATCTAGCTAAGATTTTGTATTATCTAAGAACATGGAAACTTGGAGGAAGCAGAGGAGAAGAGGCTGTGAGGGTGAAGAGCATGTCTTACAGGGAATGCAGGTCAGTTTGAACCTCAGATGGACTAGTGAATTCAGGGGTGTTCCGGTTGCGGGTAGTTTTGTGGTTCTGAACAATCTCTGTATTTGAGTAGCCCTTCTCTTCCCTGCAGCAAACCAAGACTGGACATCCATAGGCACTCACAAGACATGGCCTCAAGCCCAAAGTGGGCTTCTGGGAAGTCAGAGGTTGAAATTAAAAGATAAAATGGTAATGGTCAGGATTGATACATCGTAGACACAATCTGGAGCATTGTAAATCATTCCAAAGAGTCTAGTTACCTATTTATTTGATAGATAAAAGTGCAGACCTTGTAAATTTTAATAGAATATTTGGTCTCTGAACATAAATGAATAAAAAGATGTAAATTCTCAAGGTATTTAATTCTAATGAAATTCAAAGGACGTAAACTTTCATTCAAATAGAGAAATCTATTATCTTTTCAGACAAATGACTTGTTCATCAGTTCCTGCGAGGACATTCAATGAAACACATATGAATGTTCCTTTGTGGGAGTCTGCATAGATTTCATGGCGGTTAATGTTTTTCCTAATAAAGAAACAGTTCTCCATCCCTTTGCATATTTCTACCACTGCCACTATCGTAAGTCCACAGTAATTTCAACCCATCTATTACATGATGTTCTTAGTTGGTTTTTCTTCCCTGTATATTATAGGATCCTTTAGTAGCATATTTATCTAGGTAGATGCTTTTAGTAGTTGCTCATTAAGTGCCTTCACTATGTGGAGTGCTCATAAACTTTTTCACACAGGGAAACAAGCCTCTTTTTAAATAGTACCTGGGAGAAAGGTTAATTCACTATTTTATTATTGCTATAGTTTAGGTAACATGGTTAAATCGTATTTATATTTGTGGTGTTGATGTACTATAATTGCACCCTCACCACCGTGAAAGTGCCCCCAAACTCTCTATCTTCTAGTCTGCCTAATTATTCCTCCATACTGCTCAATAATCTCAGTTTTGTAATCCAAGGCCAATAGTTTGTCATAGTTTGATGTTTTCTATCCCTTTATTTTGAGAAATAAAATATTAAAAAGTAATGTTGAATGGAAAGTTACAAACACTAAAAAATAGTGTAATGCAGTGAACTTCCTTATATTCAGAACACAGATTCAGAGATGGTTAACTCTTGTGTATTTACACTTACCAGCTCCCTATTTTGATAGGGATTTTGAAGAAAACCTATGTTGATTTTGAAAAAAAAAATTAAGATGTTATACTATTTCTTTCATAAATATTTTAGTCTGTTTCTAAAAGAAAACAGGACTTGAGCATCATCACAAAAATTAAATAATTGCTTAAAAATATTCAGATAGCCACGGCTCAAATCTCCCTGTCTTAAGCATGTCTTTTATAGTTTCTTTACTCGACTAAGCTTATTTCAAATAAGTTTCTCCTCTCTTCCCTGTGTTTTGCCCTCTTCTTTCCTGCTCTGTATTTGTTGATCACATTTCCTTGTGATTTTCCACAGTCTGGATTTTGCTGACCACAATCTAATTTTGTTATTTGCAATGTCCCTTTATCCACTCTACTTTCCTTAAATTGGTCTTGATATCTAGCCTAGAATCTTACTAAGATTCAGGTCCAGTGTGGGGACAATACTTCTAAGGCACTATTGTCACCTCCATCAAGAGACACTTCCTGCCTTTTCCCTCATCAAGTAGTCATTGCTGATTGTTGTTCAGATCCATTAAGTCATCAGGATGTGCAAGATGATGTTGTCTGAATCAATCATCCCTTCTTCATTTAGAAACAAGATTGCTTCCAGTGCCTTACCAACTCATTGCCCTGAGGTCAGTTCATATGGAGAAGACAAGATGTTTGGTTCAAAGTTATTGGTCCCCTTGCAGTCATTAAATGTGATCAGTGCACTTCTTTGTCCAATGATTTCTGAATTCACGGATTTAAGAGTATCTGAAGAGTTTCAACCCGTTGCATTTATTATTCTTGTTGATGACCACAATGTTCTCTTTCTTTGGCTCCTGGGAACCTCTTCAAATTGGCTCCCAATTTTTGGACTTAGTTCCAGTGAACTTAGCTGTCTTCCTTGTTGTCCTGCTACAAGATGCTTCTGGATCATCTTGTTCATTTTGTACCTTAGATTCAGAGTTAGCTCTACCCCCTGGAGACATGATCTTTTTCTTCTGGTTCCTTGGAGTAGGAAAGGCACTGCAGGACCACAATTTACACAATGGGGACATTTATTAATCCAGGAGTTGTTTTTGTCATTGGGCCTTTTTTTCAGGTTAAATATGTATTTTTAAAGATAAAATGAATTTTGAATTCATACTGATACTTCCAATTTAAATTCAGTAGGATGGGGTTTTTATTCATCATATTTGTTTTGTATTATTTATGAGTTCATTGCAAGTATTTTACAGTTTGTCACTCATTTACTTTCTCTTTTATTTTGCTCAGGGTGCTTTGTGCCATATAAAAGTATTTATGTTTACCATAAATTGTTAAGCAGTTGGTTGCATGAGTCATTTCCTTAGTTCATCTGAATTTTGAGTCAGAAAAATTTTCCTTACTCCACCCATATTATATAAGATAATTCAGCCATACTTTATTCTAGTATGTACATTGTTTCATTTTTAATACAGTTAAACTTCTGATCCATTTAAAATGGATCATGCTGACTAGATTAAAAATATACCATTTTATCTTTTTTCACACGACTTTTTCATTGAACCCACATGCTTTATTTGAGAATACATCTTTTTTCCATTGCCGTGAGAATCCATTTTTGCCAGATTTTTGGCAGTAAAATATTGCACCTAATTTTCTTTTCTGGATCTTTTAGCTTGCTTATGTGTTAATGTCAGTCTGTTTCAATTCTGTAACTCTACCACTTGCTTATCTTCTTTTAGAGTCTTCCAGGTTCTTTTTGTTAAAACAAAGCACGAGTGGGGACTCTCCATGGACTCTCCATGAAGGATTTGCTCTCTAATGTGGCGCTTTGCCAATTTGGTAAATGGGGTTGAGGGAAGCTGGAATGGATCCCTTAACTCAGAAATTAACAATTTATTGCCATATTTATTTGTAAATAAAATTCTGTTCAGTTATATCCATAACATCTGTGGCATTTTTCATGCTATAATGAAGGAGTTGAGAAGTTGTGATAAAGACTGTATGATCTGGGGCTGGAGAGACTCTACAGAGCTTAAGGCACTTAACCTCTTTCTGTCAAGCCTCTTTGAAATCCTCTGCCACCATATATGGGCCCTTGATTACCACCAGGGGTCAGTCCTGAGTGCAGAGCCAGGAATGAGCATTGAGCCCTGTCAACTGTGGCCCCAAATCTGCAGGTCTTGCCCTTCTGCCAAAAATGGACCAGCAAAGCCCCCAAATATTAACATATTATTTCTGGACCTTTCCAGGAGAATTCTGCTGCCTTTACTTATATTTGACACATTCATTGTCTCCTAACACATTTTCTGGAGGTCAAGCTAAAACCCATTAGCGGTACCTGCTACCTAATTTGCAGGACCCAGTGCAAGGTAGGAACAAGGTACTGTGGAAGGTTTGAAAAAAATAGTTAATAAGTGAAAATTATAACTAAGTAAACATTGAAAGCTTTTCCTTTCTGTTCTTTCTCTTTACATTTGGTATGGCTTTTTTTTTTTTAATTTGTAATGCAATATCATTTTAAGTAGAAAAAAACAAAATGCTTAAATTATTAACCTGAATTGTACCTCCCTAGAGTTTTGTTTTTGGCTCAATTTTTCAGCCTCCCCGGTGGTCATGGGGCTCCCAGGGTTGCACTCAGCTGTTTTAGGGGAGCATTTATTGTTGGGTTTGAGCCTGAAGCTGAGAGTGGGATTTTACCTTTTATCTTTAAATTGTGCAATAGGTCTTTGAAACATAGACGATGATGAGCATTTACCTCAATGCAGAGTTGCTGAAGTTACATGATTCATGTTGCATGGCTGGTCCTTGATGACATCTTCAATTGACCAGAGGTCATAAACATAAGCCAGACTCACCAAGGTGAAAGGGGGAATGGGAGACCCCCAGGCATAAAACAGACCCAGGTAAAGGAGGCATTGAAAACACATAGAAGGTTGGAGTGCACTGAGGACACTTGGGTCTTGGATTTTTTCTGATTCACCTCACACCCAGCCTGGAACTGAGGAGGAGGTGGCTTCCACTAGCAGCATAAAGTCACCAGCCTGCACAGGAGTAGGGGACTCAGTTCCAAAACCTGTCCAGGGGGTGGAGCATGAAGCACCAGGCCAGGCTCAGAGTCCACAACATAAGCTCCTTTGTTTCATTTGATGTCACTTGCAAAGCATATCATCAAACCTAGGATGACTAAGAATATCTAGACAACAACTCCTCTAAGCATGGTCTCTGCCTATAAGCAGTGATCTGACCTGGAACTCATATAATGATGAGGCTTAAAGAAAACAGGAGAAATATAGGTATCTGGAAAGTCTGAAGATGCATGGTACTTTCCAAGGGCACCGTAGAAAGAGTCTTTTTCCTTAATCCAAAAATATTTTAACATTTTTTCAAATAAAATTTAAATGGTGGTAAAATACATACAGCATCAACTGGACACTGTACCTGTTTGTTCACTATTCATTTATGGGTTTGTGGCCATATCTGGTGGTGCTCAAGGACTATTTCTGGCTTTGTGCTAAGGGGGGTCCTACAGGAGACCACATGTGATCAACTGCATGTAAGGAATGCCTTAATTCTTTTACTATCTCTGGAACCAACTACTGTATCCATTTAAGAACACAATTTAGGGGTATTATGTATAAATTGTGTGACCATCCATCTCCAGAACTTTCCATATTATGAAAGAGTTTCTTGCCTTATTAAACACTAACTTTCCATTTACTGTTGGCTCCTGGCAAACAAAAATTCTTCATCATCTTCTTGGCATAATATATGCAAGATTCATCCATGTTGTTGCAGTGTCAACACTTGATCCTTTTTTTAAAAATATCTTTATTTAAATAAAATGCATCATATAGTTGGCATAGCTGACCATAATACATTTGTTTCCAGATAAGTGAGAGCAAAGTTAAATATAGAATAGAGGGGCCAGAGAAAACACAGCAGTAGGGTGTTTGCTTTTCCAGGAGGGACTTGGTTTGATTCCCGGCATCCCATATGGTCCCCCAGCCTGCCAGGGCCAATTTCTGACTGCAAAGCCAGGAATGACCCCTGCTCACCACAGGGTATGGCCCAGAAACCAATCAATCAATCAATCAATCAATAAAGTTTAAATATAGAATAGAAATAGAAATAGTTAAAATTAGAATAGAAAGAAAAAATAAAAAAGAAAATGGGGTCCAGAGAGATAGCACAGCTGTAGAGCATTTGCCTTGCATGTGGCCTACCCAGGACTAACAGTGGTTCGATTCTCAGTATCCCATATGGTCTCCTGAGCCTGCCAGGGGCAATTTCTGAGTGCAGAGCCAGTAGTAACCCCTGAACATCAAAGGGTGTGGCCCTAAAACAAACAAACAAACAAAAAAGAAAATGGAAGAGAAGTAAGTTTATAAAAAAAAATAGAAGAAAAAAGTACAGTGGTAAGAACATTTGTGGAAATTACTGTATCTCCAATGAAGTCATTAATACAATGGCAGAAGCATTAAGAGCTCTTGTTGTTAGCTGTCCATTATGTTAAATTGGGGTGTTTTTGTTTGATTTTTGGGCTACACCAGGTGACTCTCAGGGGTTACTCCTGGCTATATGGCCAGAAATCGCTCCTGGTTTGGGGGAACCATATGAGACGCATCTGTCCTGCATTGGGGTGTTCTTTTAGGGATGATAGCATGAAACAAATTAAGTTGTCCAAAAATTCAAAGCACTATTTCTGATCCTGCTGCTTTTAGAGACATGTAGTCAGCTGCCAGGCTTCCTGGAAGAAGAAAAATATTGGGGAAGGGTGTCCACACTTGTTCCAAAAAGCCCTGGTGATATCAGTCCAAATACTGGTGTACCTGAACTTTGGTCAAATTGGTGTCCTCAAAGGGAATAGCAGAGGAATGATGAAATAGGACCATTGGGGAAACAGTGGTTCTTGGTGATGTAAGCAGTAAGTGTGGCTTTGGCAGGATGGGAGGTTGGCCTGCCTTCTCTTATTAGGATGACCAGATTTCTGCTGTGTAGTGATGTACCCATGATCTTTCATGGCATGGCTTACATTTTGTTTGAGAAGAGTGAGACTATTGAGCTGGCCCAATTAGAACATGGTATCCCCACTTCCTTTCTTTTTAAAACTGAAGAATAGCATATGGTATGCTCATGCCATACTTCATTTAGTCATTGGTGGGCACATGTGTTGTGTGTAGTTCTGGTTTAGATGCTGTGAATGATGTTCCTGGGAAGGTGACTATGCAATATTTCCTTTAAAAATTGACTTCAAGATCACTGAATAGGTTTCTGGGTCACAGAGTTAACTCCTAAGAGCACTAAGAAAACTGCTTGTTTAAAGAATTGACTTCTAGAGTTCTGATTTGGCTCCTAGATCACTTGTTCACTTGTCTAGATGACTTGACATGGAATTGCAATGATACCTCAGTTATTCAGCAGGGACCTTGGACCTCAAAAGGGCCCCAGTGTCCCAATCAATGTCCCACTGAAGCTTTGGTTCCCAGCTTCTATGTACTGACAGTAATAGGAAAATGTTTCAGAAAAAGAAACCAGAGAAGCATGATTTCTTTTGTTTGTATCTGAAAACAACTTTGGTTTATTTTCTCCCATAGAGGCTATTTCACCTATGCAAATGTGATTTCTCTTTCAGCTGGAGAAGGGGCTTAAATAACATAATTACTTCCCTAATCATCTACTTGGCTACTGAAAATCATCTTTTTAGTGAGGTCCACCGCTGTTGCATGAGTTCTGTACAGACTCTGAATGACGAGCCAACTTCTTTTCTTTACCTGTTAATTATTCTCTGCCACGAGGTTGTCTTAAAAGTGGGATTTAATTGGATATTAAATCTGCAATTGAAAGATGAAATGACAAAATAAACAAACATATCAATCTAATAGGTCTTTGAAAATAAAAATCAGGTACTCCACTGCAGTGTTTAAGTGCAAAATGCATTCAGTGATATATTTAATTCTCAGCTCATTTTGCTGTACTTTGTAGCTTTCAACCTGAATTCTTTCCTGGGCTGGTTCCAAAGGAAGCTGTCTCAGGAGGCTGAGTAAGCTCAGGATTCGGTGCACGCTGGCCCCAAAATAACCTTTTGCTTAAAGACTTTACCTGTATAAATGAAATTCAAGAAATGTTGAGAAACCATTTTGAAATGAATAATGCTGAAGCAATTCCAAGGGGTATAATTTGGGATGCATCAGAGGTGGTGATCAGAGACTGCATTTGCCTCACTGTGAGTTTAAAGGAAATCAAAGATCAAAACAGGCACATGTTTGAGAAGGAAATTAAGAAATGAGAAGTACATCATGGCTATAGAAGAATCCCCAATGATTTTTTTTCAGAAAATTATTTCAAGGCAAAGCAATACCCTTTTTTAATAATAATAAAAAAAGAACATGAAACCCCCAAGTTTATAAGACAGGTTTTCTGAGACTAGGGAGGGGAAAATGGTAGCTCTTCAACTTTATATTTTAAAAAGGTACAAGAAAACAAGGATATTTTTTTCTTGCTGCAATAAGAAACCTCCCGAGAGGACAGTAGGAGGAAATAAAGGGGATACCATTGCCTTCCTCACAGTTCAATCCACTGTTCTAGAAAGAGACAGAAACTTCTATCCTGCTAAGACCTGTTAAGTTCTTCCTCCAAGACATGAGGTGGGGTGGAGATGGCAAGGATTTTCGAGGAATCTGCTCTAGCTGTGGTGCTCACCTCTTAGTAAATCCTCTAAAAATATTGTCTGAGAGAGAGAGAGAGAGAGAGAGAGAGAGAGAGAGAGAGAAGAAAAATGCCTGCCATAGAGACAGGCAGGGGTGAGGGCAAGGAGGATGCTCAAGGAAAACTGAGGACATTGGTGAAGGAAATGTGTGATGCTGAAGGGATGGGTGTTGGACCATTGTATGACTGTAACTCAATCATGAACAACTTTGTAATTTTATCTCACTGTGATTCAATGAAAAAAAATTAAACAAAATATCCTTTTAGGTGGGGAATCTTAAGTTTGGGGGAATTTTAACATTATCAAACAGCCTGGGTTCCCCTAAATCACTTTCATCTTTGGCACCTTCCTTTTCCACGTTCTGAGACTTGGTAATGGGATTTTCTGACAGGATTTCTTCCAGGAACAATAAATTCAGTAGAATAATATTTGGTGTTGATCAAGCCTTTATTCTCACCTACTGAAATTCCTTGTCAGTCTTTTTATTTATGACCTACTTACGAGGGAAGCATAAATATGTCTTTGCCAGGATGGAGTGACCAGGTGTGAGGCGGATGACATCGAGTCATCCTCTCTGGACATTTAATTCCATGTGATCATGGGAGGAGAAATATGCTTTGAGGGATAGCTCATCTTTTAGAGAGATATTGGAAGATTTCCTCCTGACAAAATGGCTTTTGGCTTTTCTGTGAAGAGAACATGAGATGTTGTAATGCTGAGGGGAGGGGGAACCCAGTGAAAGACAGTGGCCCAAGGGGCCGGGAAGGTGGTGCTAGAGGTAAGGTGTCTGCCTTGCAAGGGCTGCGTAGGACGGACTGCGGTTCGATCCCCTGGCATCCCATATGCCCCCCCCCCAAGCCAGGAGCGATTTCTGAGTGCATAGCCAGGAGTAACCACTGAGCGTCAAACGGGTGTGGCCCAAAAACCAAAAAAAGAAAGAAAGAAAGAAAGAAAGAAAGGAAGGAAGGAAGGAAGGAAGGAAGGAAGGAAGGAAGGAAGGAAGGAAGGAAGGAAGGAAGGAAGGAAGGAAGGAAGGAGGGAGGGAGGGAGGGAGGGAGGGAGGGAGGGAAGGAGGGAGGGAGGGGAGGGAGGGAGAGAGGGGGGAGGAAGGGAGGGAGGGAGGGAGGGAAGGAAGGAAGGAAGGAAGGAAGGAAGGGAGGGAGGGAGAGAGGGGGGAAGGGAGGGAGGGAGGGAGGGAAGGAAGGAAGGAAGGAAGGAAGGAAGGAAGGAAGGAAGGAAGGAAGGAAGGAAGGAAGGAAGGAAGGAAGGAAGGAAGGAAGGAAGGAAGAAAGAGACCTGAGGAGGGCCCGGAGAGATAGCACAGCGGCATTTGCCTTGCAAGCAGCCGATCCAGGACCAAAGGTGGTTGGTTCGAATCCCGGTGTCCCATATGGTCCCCCGTGCCTGCCAGGAGCTATTTCTGAGCAGACAGCCAGGAGTAACCCCTGAGCACCGCTGGGTGTGGCCCAAAAACCAAAAAAAAAAAAAAAAAAAAAAGAGACCTGAGGAGTTGGGCCTGGTGGATGTTGTCTACTCAGAGTGTGATGAACTTTCATCATACAAACTGTTTTCATTTAAAGGGGAAAGACAAGTTGTTTTCACACTCAGAAGGATCGTTTACTCATTTCCCAAGCTGAAGCGTGAAGGGGAGGAAGCCATGATCTCTTCAGAAAAGTGGGTTCTGAGTCTGTGGTGGGTGTAGCTGCAGCCTTCATGGGTTTTCTGTTTAGTCACACCCATGCTGAGGAACACAGTGCTCACAGACATGAGACCCTCGTCTTGTCACAAACCAGGATTCACTGTGACAGCTGGAACAGTGGTCCTTGCAGAATGACTCAGCTCTCAGAGAATCTTCTGTGGATCTGTCACTCAAAAAATCTGTGTACAACTGGGGGGCCAAGATGGGGGCTTTGGTATCAGAGAAATCACTTCTACAGATTGGGAGCTTATGTGACCAGTTTAGGCTGTCAAGCAGGCTTCAAGGAGAGGCCTGGTGATGACATAACAGGTGACAGAACAATTCACATCCATGTAGCAGTTTCTCAGAAGACACCTGTTATCATGAGGGCAAGGTGGGAAGTTGAGGAACAAATATGGATAAATGTAGTACACACTGAAAATGGGGAGAAATGTCATTAGCGGATTTTTGACTTAGCAACAAAGAGAAAGGTGATTCCATGTGTGACCTCCACTGCCCAGCCCTCTCAACTGGGGCTCTGGGGTCCTGATCAGCATCAAGGTCTTCATGAGGTTCTGTCTTGGCCCAGTCAAATCAGATAAAAGTATCAAGGTGGCTGCTCCTAGTGAGAGGGCCCTATCCTCTCTAGTGGCTCCTTACAGGTCTGTTTTAGCTTTTTTAATCCAGAGAGTCTTAAATTTGAGGGAGAAAGAAAAAGCAAAAAGTTGCCACACATTTAGAAGGTTTTCTTTCATATCCCTGTTCCACTCACCTGACTTAGTGGACCGTTGTTTCAGCCATTGGGTTGCTAGTCCAGCTACACAATTTTCCTTGTTCTTCGCTGGCTTTGGGATGCCCGGATGTTCTTTTATCTCCCGACTAATTGCCAGTCCTTTAAGGGAAAGAGGAAATGTAAAAGAAAACTTCTTTTACTAAACTTCTTTATCCAGGGTTAGACAAAGAAGTAGGCACTTTACATAGGATATTTCTTACAATCTCATGAAATGTGGGTAATTTGAAAAATCCCATGAGGTACGGTGATTTTTTAAAATTCCATTTTACAGAAATGAAATTGAGGGTGGAAAACTTAATGAACTTGCTGGACTATATATGCCTTGAATACTTTGGGTACACATTCAAAGCAAACTGAGCTGTCTCAGAAAACACCAAGAAGGCACTGGCTCAGGGAATTCAGCGAACCCTAGGATGCAACAGATACCAGCATGACTCTGTCAGAGATATGTTCTGTCATCTCCGAGGCTCCACATTTGACTTTTCTTTATGCTTTGACTTCATCCACCCAGAGATGGCCTTCCTCATTGCCACAAAAAGACTGCCACAGCCTCGGACCTCATGTTTGCATAAACACGCCCAACTGGACAAGAAAGAACTCTCTCGCAGCACATCCTGCCATTTGCTTACATAGGCCTTCCTCTGGACAGGGAAGGCCATGCATGAACTGTGATCTCCTGAGCTAGGTTATACTGAGTGATTTTTCTGATAAAAGCCAGTCTGCTGGCTTGGGCCTAAAGTAATCTTACCAAATCATAAGACTGATATGAAGATAAATAACTGTAGGAAGGCAGAGAACAATATTTTCAGAATCCCACTGAAAAGTAACTCGAAAGCATTAAACTTCCCAGGAGGCTGTGTGATGGTCCTGTCTTCTGAGGAGAGATGGAAGTTTCCCCCACACAACGGGCAGGTGTGAGCCAGTTTGGGGGTTGAGGAGAAGGGAAGTGTTGGTGGTCCTTTCTGGTTTGGCTAAAATAGAAAGAGAACATGGTGGAGGAGCAAATTTGTTTCCTTTTATCTGGAAGCTATGGAAAGAAGCTAAACAGGAAGAGGCTTTTTTTTTTTTTTTCTCTCAATGATGTTTGCTGTGCGGGATGATTCACTCTTTCCTTCAACATGTGCTGACGAGATGAAGTCAAGAGCACAAGCATTTGGGAGTTAATTTAAATGGTTGAATTGCATTTGTTTCCGAATAGGGCACTGAGCTGAGAATGGACCACAGGAGGCTCTGGGTTTTATTTATGTGGGACAACAAGCCTCAACCAAGGATCAAACAAGATCACATTAGACAAGTGACTTTGGAGTGGCAGGCTCTATAACTGGGAAGAAACTGGAAACTGATGGAAGGGGTTGGGGGAACTCAGTAATGATGAATGCCAGAGATCTGGTGGGCTGAAAAACTTGCAACTTGCATTGAGGATTATCTCGACTTGGAAGAGAACACTGTTTCTGTGGGAAGCTGAGAAGTAATAGTAGAAACAGCTGACAATGACCAAATCCTTAGTCTGTGCCAGACCCTGATCTAAACCCTGACATGCCGGAACTCAATTTGATTCTCATCAGGGCACAGAAAGGTTAAGTAATTTTCCAGAGGTCATTCAGCCAGAAAATGGAGGTGCCAATATTTGCATCCTGAGAATCTGGCTGTGGTTCATTCTCTTAACAAAGAAGTAGATGGGGACCAACAAGAGACATTGCTCTGTGTTACAGGCTGTGTTTGCTCTCCAGAGGAGGAACACAAGAGAAGTGGAAATGTCTGAAGAGCAGCCATGTGCTGGCAGGTGAAGTAAGTGTTCACTTAGCAAGGAAAGAATTGGGGGAGAATTAAGTGATGTCAGCAGCAGTGGGAAGGATGGAGATACAGCAGAGGCCACAGGGGTGGTGGTAATGGTAGTAATGAGGGTCTGATTGATAATGGTGCTGATGGTGAGTGTGGTGGTTGTGAAGCAGGAGGAGTTCAGGTGGGTAGATTCAACCTCTCCACAGAGTGCAACAGCCTCAACATTCAATGCACATTCATCAGCTTCCTCTCATCTTGCAGATCTTGAGGATCTACCCCCTTGAATAAAGTGAATAAATGTACGAAACCAAGATCGAGGGCCACGAAAGCCCAGGGCAGAGGCAACTAGACGGAGAGGGAGGCCAGAGTAGGCTTGAATCTCGCCAAACCCAAAGATCATTTGTACCAGAATTGCTAAAAAACAATGGGGTTCAGGGGCTGCCTAGCATATCAGTAGTGAAAGGCAGGGATAGGAGTGGACAGGTAGCTGAGGGGGTGCACCTGAACCATTCTGGGGAGACCAGTGAGGTTACCTGGAAGTGCATCTACTCAAAGCCAACCACATATACCATCAGCTCCAAAACTTATGTGCACCCTGGGAAGATGCTGGGGGAATAGGAACAGAGAGGAACAGCCAAGAGCTCCCCAAACACACAGACTATGTAGCTGGAATTGGGGGCCCTCACTGGCTCTGGTCAAGAGAGAAGAGATGATCTTGATTAGCACTCATCTTGCTTAGGACATGATGGGGGACATTTGCTGTGGTTCAAGTCCTTCCTCTGTCTCCCCAGCTATGGGGCTGTAAGGGGGGGTGCAGTTTGCTTTCCAGGCTGAAGCTGTTTGAACAGGCACAGGGCAAAGGAGTGGAAGGGACTGGGACTGGGGGAAAAGTGTGAAGGCATAGTCTGGCTTCACCCCTCAGGCTATGCACCCTGTTGGGCCTTGTTTAATCGACTCTGAAATAGAGGCCTTGGACTGTGTGTTCTTGACTGTCCTTTCCCTGCCTGCTTATGTTCCTGGGAAGATAACCTGGCACATCCCGAGGAGAGCCCCTTTCCTACCTTGAGTTTGCTTTCAAGACCTCTGAAATCAAAGTAGCACAAACTCCTCAACCAGCTGCCAACAGAATCACAGACACATTTTTCTGTTGAAGTCACATTGTGTTTGTTTTGGTGTGTGTGTGTGTGTCTGCCTAAATCTATTTAATTCTATAGGAAAGAAGTTGTGTCAAAAATGTACCAAGCCAATAAGTGTGCTTACACACACACACACACACACACACACACACACACACACACACACACACACACACAGAAGAAACATGTCCATTTACTGTAGTATTCCTTTGAGTGCTAGACTAATTGCTGCACTGAGGCATCTTAGCCATGAACATGCTTTGAGACATCTGTCCTCTGAGCCTTCCTCTATGTGTTTCTTCTGCATTTAGCAACCTCTTTCCTGGGCATTAAAAGGTCACTGTTAGTCCTCCCGAAACCTCCATTTTGCTTCTATTGTCACTACAATGCAGGTGTGAACAATTTATGAATTTGCCCCAGTAACAGGTTTGGTGTCAGACATCTCTTGGAGCTGACACTTGTCATTTGTGAAATTTAGTGAAGAAAATCTGAACCAAAACTGGGTAGGGGATGTCTCTTGGGAGCTTGGAGACTCCTGACACTCTGTGGGAGCTGGGGAGCAGAATGCTTAGTTTGGTGGGGCATCAAACAGCACACTCCTGGCCCCTTCCTTGACTGCCTTTCCTTTAATTGCCTGTCAATTTCCACACCTTTCTTCTATCCTCAGTAAAGGTACTAGACGTTACAATTACATGCTAGTCTTCTGTGACAAGCTTGCATTTTAATTTTTTTTAATTTTAAATGTTTTGCTTTTAAATTTTTATTGATTGATCTATACCCCTTCCCTCTCCGTCCCCTTTGTTTTGGTTGAGATATATGCTTTGGTTGAGATGTTTTGGCTGAGATATTTGTTTTAGTTGGGATTGTGTACACTCTGTTCTCCCCAGGGCCTGCTCAGTCTGTGGCTCTGGAGATCATAAACAGCAGTACCAGGTGTAGGTGGGTGGTTCAGGGATCCAGCTCTTAGCCTCTGCCTGCAAGGCTGGTGCTTAGACATAGTGTAAGGACTCCCCCTGTCCTCCCCATGAATCCTCAAGTTTGCATCTTACTTAAGTAAAAGGGTCCCCACCTCTCCCTTCCAGGCAGAGGCACATAAAATAAATGCTGTGTATCTTTGGGCAGTGGAAACTTGGAATCTGTGACCCTGCATCCAGAATCCAGTGGAAAAGGCTGTACTGGCTACTTTCCAGGAATACCAGGGGGTTGGGGAAGGCGAGGAGAGAAAGTAAGGGGAAGCCAGGCCCACGGAAGAAGGAACATGGAAAGTGTAGAGAGAGCAAGGTCAGAGTCTGTATTTGCCAATCCACAGCTCACACCTGTCTCTAGAGATTTCCTTCTGTCTCCCCTGAACAATTGCTGCTTCCCCACAGGACACCAAAATAATGTGGTGATACCATTAAATCTATTATATAAAGAGGCTTGGAGATAACACACCAGCTTGAGTTCAAATCTGGGCTCCACTTGATCCCCTGAGTACCTCTGGGACAGCTCTAGAGCCTTTGGAGCACTGAGGGGTGGCCCCAGGGGGAAATGAGCAAGGGCTGAGCTGGACCATCTTTGAAAAGGTCCTTGGATTGAGCTGCCCTCCTGCAGGCTGAGAGTAGCATAGGGAACACCAGTTCTTCTGCTTATTCCTTAGGAACACCCTTTCAAAATTTTAATATAGAGGTATTCTTTTTTTGGGGGTGGGGGTTGGGTCACACCCAGTGGCACTCAGTGATTACTCCTTGCTATGTGCTCAGAAATTGCTCCTGGCAGGCTCAGGAGACCATATGGGATGCCACGGATCGAACCCAGGTCAGCCACATGCAAGGCAAACACCCTATCCATTGTGCTATTGCTCCAGCCCAAAGAGGTGTTCTTTTTAAACAGAGGTTTTTATTTCTGCCACATCAGTCTACAAATGATTTCTCCTCTTTTCACAGGTCTGCAGGGTAAAAAGGTTACAATTCACTGCTTTAAGTGAGGATTATAAGAGGGAGAGAAAAGCACAACCTCTCTCGGTGTCAGATGGAAAGCTTACGGGGTGCTAATTAGCTTATGGGTGCTGGTTAGCTGACCTGCTGACCAGATCTCTGGCCTCCAGGGCCAGGGCTGGCATGGAAGGGAGGGTCCAGTCTGCAGGGCCTGTCAGAGTAGCCAGATAAGGACACCAGACTCCTGGCTTGGCCTCTGAAGTCCAGGCCATCAGATAAGGGCCAGAAAGATAGCATGGAGGTAAGGTGTTTGCCTTTCATGCAGAAGGTCCGTGGTTCAAATCCTGGCATCCCATATGGTCCCCCATGCCTGCCAGGAGCGATTTCTGAGCATAGAGCTAGGAGTAACCCCTGAGCACTGCTGGGTGTGACCCAAAAACCAAAAAAAACCACAAACAAACCAGATAAGGGGCTATCAATACTGCCTACATCACCAGATTCTTGACCATTATTACTCCTCAAGCCTTTTCACAAGCGCATCATGCCTTACCTGGCTTCTGCAAATCTCGGGCACAAGGTTTGGGGAGTTCCTGCACACAAAAAGGGAGCTGCTCCCTGCATCCAGCTCCACCTGGTGCCCATCTTGCTACTTCAGCACAGATGCCCCAGGTAGCCCCAGGAAGCTGGGTTCCCTCTCCCTTTCTCTTTCCCAGTTCTAGGCAGGAGGAGCTCCAGGGAGACTCAGATTTGGACTCAAGACTAGCTAGTCCACGACTGCAGGGAGCAGACATAAAGACCCCCATTGCCCAAAAAAAGCCTCTATTCTGTGGTGAAGTCTCTCTCAGCTCAGCGCCTTTTTGCTCCTTGGGGGATAGTGATAGGGAAGTGGTCTTCTCCTCCCAAACCACCACAGGATACAGCCTATCCAGAACAGCAAACACAGGGTGGTCAAATTTGTTTTCTGTCCCCATCATCCTCGCATGCTTCTAAACCCCACTTAAGTACAATGACTTCGAGGTCCTGGGGATTTGGGGGCAGTGGCAGAGGGTAGGAACAACTGAGAGATGGGAAACTGTCATGTAAGTTAGGACATTTCCCCAGAACATTTTGATGTGACCAGCCAGATTCCCATGGTCCCTCACCAGACACTTTTCTCCAAATGCACCATAGAGAAGGAGGTGGGGTCTGAGGACATCCATACTGTGGTGATGTCTGGTCATATTCCTAGAACACTGTGCCCACCTTCTTGAGCTCTGCCTCTCAAAGGCCTTGTGTGGCCTGCTTGGATGACTGGATTTATATTCTAGGAGATAAAAGAAAAGTCAGTTCTCAAAGGATCAGATATCATTTTGAGGATGGAATCCAGGAAAACAGTGTGCAGGGCCATGTGCTGAATTCTCAGATGTACCCTTACCTCATGCACACTTTTTCCTAGAGCTAGGAAAGGAGATCACTACCTCACTCCCTGGTTTGAAGTTAGTTCCAAACAGAGCCAAATGGCCATTGTCAAATAACACAATCCAGAGAGGAAACTCCTGGAGAAAGGCACAAAAGCTTGGCAGTGGAAGGGGGAGCTGCACTGAGGTTGCTGTCTGAGTATAGAGGCACAGAGCAGCCAAAGTGGCCAAGGAGAGCTATGCCCCTGACACTGATCTGTCCAGCAAGGCATCTCTATAGTGAGTGTGCCACTAAGGTGGCCTGTTAGACTGGGCTGAGTGTCAATTAGGTAGACGTCCTCAGGAGACTGAGGAATCCAGGAGACTGGATTCGTCTCCTGAAAATGGCAGCAATTCAGCACTGTAGGGACAGAACTGAGATGTTATAATCTATCCAGGTAGTTATCAGGGATATTCTAGAATAGAAATGTAAGAAAAGCCTGAGGTGTCTGTTGACAGGTAGAAACTGGGTGTCTATGATTGAGAAGGATATGCTCCTATTTTTGAAGACAAGGATTGAAAGCAGGGTTTGGGGTTACTGACATTATCTCCTTGCTCTATACTTGGGTAGGAAAATCAGAGGCAGAGTCATTTCAAGACTGCACTGACTCCCCAAACTGCAGAGTGACAGAGAGATTGTCCCTGTGCACATTATTTAATACCATTTAACGTTATTTAATATTTTACACTATGAATACCTAGAATTCCCGTTGGACCCCCAGCTTTATTTTCTGCAAAGGCCCAAGAATTGCTAGGGCTGCAGGCTACAGAGGTCCAAGGCTGCCAGGGCCTGGTGCTGCGAGGTAGCCTTGGGCCTTTGTAAACAGTGCTCTTAACAGGCCAACTGAACCCTGGCTTCTACAAGGATTTCAGCAAAAAGGAAAACAAAAAGAAAAAAAAATGTAAGTAAAACAAATGAAATGTTTAAAAAAGAAAAAAAGATTAAAAGAGAGAAATTGAGAAAAAGAGAAAAAGTATTATATAGAGAAAAATGATTTAGACACAGAAAAAGGGCAAATGAGCAAAAAAGATTTCTTTTTGTTTTTCTTTCACAAGGTTTTATTAAGGTCGTTTTGAGGATCAGTACAGATTTTTCAATGTTATGAACGTACCAAGAATCCAAAAACCAAGAGTTGTGATTCCTTCTACATGGTTATCCCAGTGACTTTCCGTCTTACAAATTGGAGACACCTTTTCCTGAACTGGCTATCAATATCAAGTACCAATATTTTCAAATAAATGAGAAGCGGTTACATCCTGATTCCTAGTAAGTCAAAATTTAGCATCATCTACATGATAGGCTCAAATTCTTCATCTTGCACAGCACAGCCACAAAATGACCGAGCTTGTGAAATTCCGACCGGGAAAGCCAAAGAAGTGAGTGTTTTTTTTTTTTTTTTTTTTATTTTCTTAAGGAACCATTTCTACCAAACGCCACAAGCAACCCGTTAATGCACGACTGTGACTCCAAACCAATTTCGTGTGCTTTGTCTATATATAAAAACTATATATCTAGATATAACTATATGTCTAGATATAAAAACTGCCCTCACCTGTGGAATGTTAAGTTGACACCCAAGACATTCAAAGCCTCCCGTACCCAATAATCCCACTAATTCCTGGTTGTAGCCAAAAATAAGCAACTAGTAAAGGATTTTAACCTCTTAAAAAAAAAAAAAAGCATTTATACTTACAAAATGGGATGAGGTGGGACACCCTCCTTCTTAAAAATGTTTCTAGAGCTACTAAAAAACTTGCATTTACAAAATAGCTGATAAAAATATTCCTCTGGATTGTACAAGAAGTGAGGAGACGGGTGATGGGCGTGTGCGGACATGGTGTCATTCAGATTTGGCTTCTCTCCAGCTGCATCGGAGTCGGGACTCTGCTGGCCCTTGGTTTCTCCGTTCTCCGCAGGTAAGTCTTCTTTTGTTTCCTGCTCAGCTGCGGCCGCCTGTTTGCCTTTGGCTCCCCTCTTCCCTTTTGCTTGCACCTTTTTGTCTGAAGATTTATCCTTCCCTGCAGCCTTTTTGGGCTTTGCCTCACTTTGGCAGGAGCAGGTTTAGCGGACAACCCGGGCTACCCCATTGGCCGAGGTCACCTTCCTCTTGGGCATGGCTCCGGTGCCGAGTCAGCCACCGCTTCTCCCGCCGCCCGAAGTCAAAAAAGATTTCTTATGTAGAGAGAAAAGAGATTTAGATACATAGAGACAAAGGAAAAAAAATTTTTTTTTTTTAGTTTTTGAGTCACACCCGGCAGCGTTCAGGGGTTACTCCTGGCTCTACGCTCAGAAATCGCTCCTGGCAGGCTTGGGGGACCATATGGGATGCCGGGATTCAAACCACTGTCCTTCTGCATGCAAGGTAAACAAACGCTCTCCCTCCATGCTATATCTCCGGCTTCGAGACAAAAAAAAATTTTAAATAGCCACATGTTGGGCACCATTTACGAAGGCCCAAGGCTGAGGTCTGAGGCCTGTTGCACAGGGGTTTCAGAGAGAGATAGGTGTGGGGGAGTTCACCAGCCACCTCTGGCTAGGGAGGGCCTGGGTTCAAAGAAGAAAGAGAAAGGAATAGATACAAGCAGGCAACATCTCTCTGATACTTTGACCAGCAGGCACTGCTCTAGTCACTATTCTAGGATCCCCTGTAAAGGTCCAAGTTTTCCGGTGTGTCCAGGTTTAATTGTTATTACAGTGGCGGTATCCAAGGGACATGTCCAAGTTCAGCTGCCATACATCAACAATTTTTCTAGATTATTGACCTTAATCTTTAGATGATATTATTTTGGGGCCATAGAAATAGTTGGTAAGGAGCCTGTCACCTCTCAGCTCAATCCCTGGCACAGCACATGATTTCCAGTGTACTGCACAGAGCCAGGGGTTAGCCCTGAGCATTACTGGAGATGGCCCCCAAAACAAAACCAAAAGTTACAGGGGTGGAATCAGATGAGGGAGGTGCTGCAGCTACTGGAAGAATAAACAGAAAGTTGAGACTCAGGCAAACCTCCCTGCTTGGGAGAAGATTGGGGGACACCCAGAAAGTCTGGTGGTGGGTGAAGACGGAGTCTTGGTGCCCCTCAAAAGTTGCTGTACCTTAGGCCACACAGGGAGAGACTCACTGGAACTACATGTCTCAGAACCAAGGCAAGGTTGCTGTTGTCAAGACCGTGAGAGTCGAGAGGTGACCCAGAAGGAAGAGCAGGCCAGTCACCTCTGTGGACTCTGAAAAAGGCATAAACCTCTTTCATGAGGGCCCAGTCCCCAAAACCTTGCCCTCCTACACCTCACAGTGAGATTCAGATGGGATACAGACCCACAGGTCGCAGATACTGTCTAGAGCAGCAGCTGAGCCAAATTTGTTGTCACACATGCCTGGTTTCAGGTAATATCCATGCAGGAGCTCAGTTTCTTAGACTAGTGCACCCGTCTGAGCCCCAGCTCTGCTACCTGCTTGTTATGAAAATGCTCATGTCCCAGGTTCCCATTTGAAAATGTAGATAAGAAAGTTCCTACTTCATGAGGTTGTTGCAAGAATCAACAAATTCCAAATTCATAAGACACTTCGGCAGCAGATTCTGAGCAGCCGCATCACCACCACTATTTAAACTTGTGGCTGTTGTGATGTTACTTAATCTTTCAAGTCTGTTTTGTCATTCATTCATTCAATAAATATTTACCAAGTGCTTCTGAAGAGGCATCAAATCACTTCATTAACTTAAGATGAAGCTTCTGAGCTGCAATTATAATGCCATTAGCCTGCAAAGCTGGGATTAGATGTGTTCACCTCTCCTGCCTTGGATACCAAGCATGCCCCTGGCAGTATGTTTGGAGACTTGCCCCTGAAAGTACTGGTCAACTGTGGGTGCCTGCTACTCCAGGGCTTTCCAGTGAGTCTCTGTTCACCACATTGCCAAAGACCAGTCTGTGCTCCTAAGTTTCTGTCTAAGGTAGAACAAAGCATAGGAAGTAAAGGGTAAGAACAAGTACATGGGGCTGGGTGTCCCATTCAGACATTCAGAGAAAAAAGAAAAAAGACACAGGGACAAGGTAACAGAGCTTCCCTGAAACAGTGGACTATTGACAGAGACAAAGGAAGGATCTGTTTTCACATCCTGCCCACTTCCTCTGTAAATCTCTCTTCTATTCTTAAACTTAAGAGAATACTCAGGAGCAGGGATTTGAGTCAATGATAGTAAATGAAATACAAAAACATTCAGAAATAAATGATAGTAACTTTAAGAGAAGCCCTATAGGAGCCAGAGAGTTAGTATAGGGGTTAGAGCACTTGCTTCTAAGAGTTGTCAAGATTTATTCTTCACCCATCAACAGACTTTCTGTAGCTGGGTGCCCCCCCAATCCTCTCCCAAATGGGTTTGTTTGCCTTAGTCTCAGGATCTTGCTTAGTCTCTCTCCTAGTAGCTGGCAGCACCAACCTTGTCTGCCTCTACCCTTGAGGTGGCATCAATGGTAGATCTTGGGTGACTCTACCTAATTTCCCCAGAGATACCAGTGGGACTCTACAGATGCCAAAGAACTTCTGGCCAAGGGGATGTAGAGAGCTCTGGGGTCCCAGAGTTCCAGATACAAGGAGATCCCTGGTCTGCAGAGAGAACAGAAACACTTTCACCTAGAACTGACAAGGTTTGGGGTCTCGAATGCTCTGCTGCCCAGGAGCAACTGGGAGACCTACCTGGACCCCCTCCCTTCCCAGAAGAAGGGACTTATCTGATTCCTTCCATCCCCAGACCACAAAGAGCAGGTCCAAAGAAGGTAAAATGGTGAATGATCTATTGGATTCAGAGTCCATAGTGACCCAATCTCTTCCAAGACAGTCATATGGATAAAGAGGCCAGACTATTCCTGTCACACTAGGGGACACTGAGGGGTTAGAGCAGCCCCATTCTCTTATTTTGTCCAAGTCAACCCAGACCCCCCAGTGGGACTCCTCAAGGCAGATGGCATGGGCCTAGTTGCTGACCAAGTTCACAGTGAACCCCAATTCTAGGTTCAATCTCACAGTCCTTCTGCTATCTGTACTCCAACTGCTTTCGGAGTCCAGAATTATTTCACTACTTCCATCCTGGTGCAACCAGCTGGCAGCGTCAACTATATGCCTCCTCATTCTACTCCAGAACATTCTCCATAGATCTTAGATTCACATAGGTTCAGTTCCTCAGAGCCCTCAGGTGGATCCATCCCTAAATCCAATCCCAGATCCAATCCACAGCATGCACAGATGATGTAAATCCTGGGATCAAAAAAACCTCCATGCCCACCATTGCCAGGACCCACAGCAGTTGGCCTCAATTTCCCTGGTGACTTGGGAGATGGCGGCTGCCCATTTCCACACAGCCCAGGCAGGCTGACATCAGCCCTTCTGCAGAGCTGCCCTTTGTACCCTAACCACAGTCTCATCCATACCATACTACACAGCTCCACCCTGCCTCCAGGGACCAGCAGCCTACTTGGGGCCTGTTCAAACGGACAGACATAAAGAACCATCCTACTCAGGGCCCCAGAGAAACCCACCTCCTTCTCTGCCTCTGTTCCCTTCTGCTTTTCCAACCCATCTTGTTTTCCATAAGCTGGAGACACTTTGCATGAAACCAACCTGTACCCCATATGGTCCCCTAAACACTTCCAAGGGTGTTTCCTGAGCACAGAACCAGGAGTCAGCCCTGAGCACCACTGGTTGTGTCCCTCAAAACCAAAAGCAAATCATTTTGTTCTACTACTCTCATTTTCATCCTGGGGATGGAAGATTTTTTATTTTATTAGTTATAAATTTTGATTTGGACTTATTGTTCTTTCCCTATATATATATTTGAATGATATATATAAGGGGAAAGAGTGAATGAACAATGACTTTTACATTGTTACAAAAAATAATTTTTAAAGTATAAAAAGTAGGGGTTGGGAGCTAATGTAAAGATTGCATGCCACTGCATTCATTGCATGGCTAATGAGTATCCCAAGTGCAGCCCTGGAGCTCCCCAGCACTGCTTGGGCCTCCCCCTAATATAAATACACACACAAAAAGTAAACTAATTTGGAAAAATAACAACATGAGAGACCCTCACAGAGAGACTTTTCTCACCCCCTTCTTCCCGAGACAGCATTGTGATATAGGAATGGGCAGTGGCCCTCAACTGACTTCAAGTCCATTAGCAGTTTAACTCTGAACTGACTTCTAGCCTTTGGAACTGTGAAAAATAAATTTCTTTTGGGGTGGTGGGCCACACCCAGTGATTCACAGGGGTTACTCCTGGCTATGCACTCAGAAATTGCCCCTGGCTTAGGGGGCCATATGAGACGCTGGGGGGATGGAACTGCGGTATGTCCTAGGTTAACATGAGTAAGGCAAACGCTCTACCGCCTGCACCACCGCTCTGGTCCAGAGAAATTAATTTCTGTTGTGCAGCAACCACTCTGTCTATTATGTAATATTATGGAGCCTAAACAGACAGAGATAATCGCCATTCTGTCTACAATTTTCCTGCAGGACACTGGGTATCAAGGAAGTTTTTGTATGTTAGAGCACCTCCCATCAGGCTGCTTAGTTTGCTTCAATTAATTTCTCTCTCTCTCTCTCTCTCTCTCTCTCTCTCTCTCTCTCTCTCTCTCTCTGTCTCTCTGTCTCTCTGTCTCTCTCTCTTTTGGATTTTGGGCCACCCCCGATGACACTCAGGGGTTACTCCTGGCTATGCACTCAGAAATTGCTCCTAGCTTTGGGGAGCAAATGGGATGCCAGTCTGTCCTGAATCAGCCACATGAAAGGCAAATGCCCTACCACTGCACTATTGCTCTGCTTCCCCTCCCTTCTTTTATTTGTTGTGTGTGTGTGTTTCTCTTTTAACAAGAGAAAACATGGACAAGAACTATTTAAACTAACTGCCTGTTGTTATGGGGGGAAAAAAACTCAAAACAAATCAATTTGTTTTACTGAAATTTCTACCAGTCCATCATCCTGAGAAACCAAAAAGTTAGGAATCAAAATGATGTATTTCAAATTTGCAAGAGAAACCTTGACTTCCTAAAGTCTGTACCTCATTATTTATTGATAAACCCAGTTGATGGAGATCATCTATTCCTATCTTTGCCTTCTATGGGGAAGAAAATAAGGTAAAGTGAAGTTAAATCATTCCAAGTCATGCGTTTGGTTAGTGGTGAAGACTCAGAGCAAACCCCATCCCCAACTCCTTTTTATCAAGCCCTCTGATATTCCAGTTTGGAATACTTTGGAATACTTCTGGTCTGAAGTAGTAAGAATTTAATCTATTTGTTAGTCATATGCATTCATTGAGCATTTAAACATAAACTGGATAGTTCTATGTTTAAAATTCTGTTCTCTATGTTGGACATAATGTGAAGGGGAAAACAAGACAGATACAACTCCTCTTGTTTTTGTTTGTTTTATTTTTGGGTCACACCCAGTGGTGTTCAAGGCTTACTTCTAGTTCTGAACACAGGAACTAATTCCTGTGTTTTTGGTGGTTCTTGGTGGATCATATGGGGGCAGGGGATTAAGTCTGGATCAATCACATACAAGGCAAGTGCCCTACCCATTCTTCTATCTCTCCACACCCATAACTCTTGATTTTATGGAGCTTATAATCCATTGAAGAGAGATGTCATAGAAAAAAAGGAAGAGAGAGAAAGATAGGTAAGGAGGAAAGAAAAATGGGAAGAGGGAAAGAGGGAGTGGGAAAGAGAAAGAAAGGAAGAAAAGTAGAAATGAGGGGGAAAAAGAAAGGAAGGAAAAAGGGAGGGAAGTTAGGAAGGATAGAGAAAGGAAAATTGGAAAGGAGGAAGTTAGAAGGAGGGGGAAAGGAGATGAGTAGGAAGGGAGAGGAGGAAAGAAAAAAGAAAGGAAGGGAAATGAGGGAAGGAAGGATATTTTTCCTACCAGGGCATAAATGTGGCCAAGACCATAACAGAATGTGAAACAAAGGGCACGTTTGAGTTTATGGATCAAGGAAGCTCTTGGGATTGTATTTAAGTTGATTCTCCAGTGGTGAGCATGAGGCAGACACTTTGGAAGAAAGCATCCCAGGGAGAGGCCCTTAGAGGGCCTAGGAGTCTGAACACATGAAAAAGAACAAAGCTAGGTAGTGAGAGGAGGGATCAATGCTATTGAGTGGAGCTCTCGGATGCAAAAATCTTGTCAAGCCATTAAGAAGGCTGGTTATAACACTACACAGCAAGCTGGAAATTGATCCTGGTATAAAGTGGTAGGGGGTAACATAGGACATAAATGTATGGAAGTTGTAACTACAACTATAACATTTATACTAAAAATCCTATAAATAAAATGATTAGAATAAAACTGTGGTATCGTGGGTAATATTATTTTTCCTCATTTTTTCAAATGTACAACATACTTAAATGTGAAAACTGAATGTATAAAATTTTTTAAAACTGAGGCTTTAATAAGATAAAAATCGGACTAAATTCAACTGCCTTTCTCCAGTTATTCTACATTTGGCTTTGAGCTTGATATACTTTTTTCACTTACATGTTTTAAATTGTCAAAGTATAACATACACATAGATTTGGAAAAGTTAACATTGTGAAGTATATTGAAAAAGAGCTGGTATTCATCCCTGAACTTCTCAATAACATGCTTCTCATTCTATAGATTGATAGCTCTGGTGATCTCTCTCCTATATTAGGTTTCTTTTCTTGGTTTCCACAATAGTTTATTTCCTTGTTTTACAACAGAACAACTTTTCCCAGCTTCTATAATCATACACATATATAACAAATGTCTGAATAAGTCTTTATCTTATGGTCACTTTTAATTGATCATTTGATTGGGTATAAAACTCCAGGTAGGAATTAGTTTATCCATTTATTAAAAAGTATTGCTTTGTTGTCCATCAAATTTCATGAAAGCTTTAGAAACTGATAATATCCGTATTCTTGTTTTCTCATATGTAATTTTATGCATGCATTATAAGCATACACCAAAAACTCCTAAGATTGTCTTATTACATTTGTTTTATTGAAATTTTACTCAGCGTAATTTGAGGTGAATCTTATTTGTATGCTGCTTTGGAACCTCACATGAGGGCATACTGCAAGCTAAGTACTTGGGGGTAGTCACCAGCAATGCTATTGCTTGTGCTCAACCCTTTGAGCTATCTCTCTAGCCTTCTGTGATATTTATTTTTAATTTAATTTAATTTTGGTTTTTGAATCATACCCAGCAGTGCTCGAACTTACTCTTGGCAATGTGCTCAGGGATCACTCTTGGAGGGATTCAGATGACTATAGGGGTTGCCAGGAATTGAATTTGGGTCAGTTGTGTGCAAGACAAGATCCCTAACCACTCTATTCTCTGCTAGTCCCTCCACTGTTGGATCCTTTAATCACTTATTTACTGATTATTTAATTGACTCTTTCAAACTATATACTATTCTCTTCAATGTCGACAATTTTTCTGAACATATTCTTTAATAACCTTTCCCTGTGTTTTTTTTCTTTGCAATTCCTATTATTACTATATTGACCTTCCTGATTGATGTTTACATTTTTCTTCTTTTCTGTGTAATTTATGTATATTTTTTGTTGTATTTTATGGAAGACTTCCTCAAACTTATCATCTAAATTAATGCTATGTTATGATAATATTTTGGGGGTGGGTGGGCCATACTGAATTGTGCTCAGGATTTACTCTTGGTTCTGTGCTCAGGGAAACATTTGTGTGCTGAGATAGAATGTGGGTCAGCTAGGTATGTGCTAGGCGAGTGCTTTAGCCCCTGTCCTAGTCTCAACTAGGATCATCAATGCAACATGAATGTCCTGTTGTGATAGTTCTAACTTTAAAGAATAATTATTGTTTTATGTTTGCTCCTTCTTATTACATGCTTTTCCTTGTAACTGCTTATTTCTTTTTTCTTTCTTTCTTTCTTTCTTTCTTTCTTTCTTTCTTTCTTTCTTTCTTTCTTTCTTTCTTTCTTTCTTTCTTTCTTTCTTTCTTTCTTTCTTTCTTTCTTTCTTTCTTTCTTTCTTTCTTTCTTTCTTTCTTCTTTCTTTCTTTCTTTCTTTCTTTCTTTCTTTCTTCCTTTTCTTTCTCTCCCTCCCTCCCTCCCTTCCTTCCTTCCTTCCTTCCTTCCTTCCTTCCTTCCTTCCTTCCTTCCTTCCTTCCTTCCTTCCTTCCTTCCTTCCTTCCTTCCTTCCTTCCTTCCTTCCTTCCTTCCTTCATCTCTCTCTCTCTATCTATCTCTCTCTCTCTCTTTTGGCCAGACCCAGCGACGCTCAGGAGTTACTCCTGGCTATGTGCTCAGAAATGGCTCCTGGCTTTGGGGACTATATGGGATGCTGGGGGATTGAACCGCGGTCTGTCCTAGGTTAGCGCATGCAAGGCAGACACCCTACCGCTTGCACCACCTCTCTGATCCCTGCAACTGCTTATTTCTTACCTTTGGTCTAAATGGACTTGTTGTTAGAGTTTTCCTCTACTCCTACTTTAGTTCATTCATTTCTTCTACCTTCCCCAAACCCTGTTTTATTTTTATTCTAATGTTTTGTTTTTTTTTTTTAATGAAAAACTGTCCTTTATTTGTGCTTCAAGTATTTTATTTGTGTCACAGTTCACATCTGAGTCTGGGCAGTTGGGTAATCAATCTGTATCTTGTTATTCATTCCACAAAATTTGAACTAACTTCGTATGATTCCACTTCCCATTTCTGCCTTAACAAGGTACTGTGCTTCCCACAGTCTACTCCATGTGCCCTGAGCTATGCTCAGTTCTCCATCCTATGCCCTGGGCCCTGATCCCCATACTGTTCCCTATGCCCTTTTCTTCCCCCTGCTCCTCATCCTTTGCCTGGCTCCTGGGTCTATTTCCTAGGTTCAACAATGACATTCTTAGTTCTCTATTATCTCTTTATAAGACATAATCATATTTTCTCCCTTTGTATTTCAATTTCTGTGCTTTCTCCCTCACATTTTCTACCCGCTTGTCTCCTTGAGTTTGCTCCATGTAATTTTCCAGATCCCCATATATTTTAGAAATAGAATTTGTCAGCCTGTCTGCCCTGTCACATGGATAAAAAGGAATGTCCCCAATCCTATCCATTTGATTTTATTCTGATCTCTCTAATGACTCATTGATGTTACTGCCATCATCATCTTTACTGTTTTTATGCTTCTTTGCTTTTAAACATTTCCAGTTCCTTTTCTGTCATGGTAGAGTTTTTCTAGGAGAAATGTTAGATAAACATTTTTGTTCTGCCTAAAATGCTTTAAAATGGTTCTTATTTTCTTTCTCCTTTTCTCTTTCTCCTCCTCCTCCTCCTTCATCATCATCATCATCATCTTCTTCTTCTTCTTCCTCTTCTTCCTCTTCTTCTTCTTCTTCTTCTTCTTCTTCTTCTTCTTCTTCTTCTTCTTCTTCTTCTTCTTCTTCTTCTTCTTCTTCTTCTTCTTCTTCTTCTTCTTCTTCTTCTTCTCTTCTCCCTCCCCCTTTCTCTTCCCCTCACCCTCCTGCTCCTCTGCTCCTGCTTATCCTCCTCTTCTTCCTCCTCCTTCTTCGGAAAAATGTAGTATTAAGAGATCTAATATGGCCAATAAGGGAAGTTCATACAGAAGTCTAGATATTTTGTTATTTATCTTTTATTGCATTTTTATTTTTAATAATATCTTTATTTAAGCACCATGATCACAAACATGTTTGTAGTTGGGTTTCAGTCATAATAGAACATCTCCCTTCATTAGTGCAACATTCCCACCATATATGCCCCCCAACTCCCTCCTCCCACACCCCTGCCTGTGTTTGAGACAGGCATTCTACTTCTCTCACACATTAACATTGTCATGATAGTTGTTAGTGTAGTTATTTCTCTAACTGCACTCACCACTCTTTGTGGTAAGTTTCTTATCAGGAGCTGGACCTTCCAGCCCCCATCTCTAATACCTCTGGGTATTATTACATTAATGTCTTTTATTTTTCTTAAATTCCATAGATGAGTGAGACTATTCTGTATCTATCTCTCTCCCTTTGACTTATTTCGCTCAGCATAATAGTTCCATGTCCATCCATGTATAGGAAAATTTCATGACTTTATCTCTCCTTGATGGTTGCAATATATTCCATTGTGAATACGTTCTACAGTTTATTTAGCCATTCATTTGTTGAAGGGCATCTTGCTTGTTTTCAGATGCTGGCTGTTGTAAATAGCACTGCAATGAATATAGGTGTGCAGAGGACATTTTTGTATTGTGTTTTTATGCTCCGAGAAGTGGGGATCATATGGGAGCTCAATTTCCAGTTTTTTGAGGAATCTCCATATTGGCATTCCTACCAGCAGTGAATGAGAGTTCCTTTCTCTCCATAACCCCACCAGCACTAATGGCTTTTGTTCTTTGTGAAGTGTGCCAGTCTCTGTGACATGAGATGGTACCTCATTGTTGTTTGATTTACATCTCCCTGATGATTAGGGATGTGGAACATTTTTCATGTGCTTTTTGGCCATTTGTATTTTTTCTTTGAGAAGTTGTCTTCATTTCTTCTCCCCATTTTCTGATGGGGTTATATTTTTTTCTTCTTAGGTTCTGTCAGTACCTTGTATATCTTTGAAATTAGCCCCTTATCTGATGGGTATTGGGTGAATAATTTCTCCTATTCTGTGGGTGGCCTTTGTATCCTAGTCACTATTTTATTTGAGATGCAGAAGTTTCTCAGCTTAATATAGTTCCCTCTGCTTATCTCTGCTTCCACTTGTTTGGAGAATAACTTTTTCTCCTTGAAGATGCCTTTAGTCTCAATAAGTTGTTTTACCTACATGTTGTTCTATAACACCTTATGGTTTGGGGTCTGATAAAAAGGTCTGTACTACATTTGGATTTAACCTTTGTACCTGGTGTTAGCTTGAGGTCTGAGTTCAATTTTTTGCAAGTAGCTGACCAGTTGTCCCAACACCACTTGTTGAAGAGGCTTTTCTTGTTCCATTTTGCATTTATTGTCCCTTTATAAAAGATTAGTTGATTGCATGTCTGGGGAACATTCTCTGAATACTCAAGACTATTCCACTGATCTGTCTTTATTCTAATACCATACTGTTTTAATGACTATTGCTTTGTAATGCAATTTAAAGTTGGGGAAATTTATGCCTCCCATATTCCTTTTCCTAAGGGTTTCTCTAGCTAGTTGTAGTTGTTTATTGTTTCTTTTTTTGTGTGTTTTTTTTTGTGTGTTTATTGTTTCAAATGAATTTCAGGATTGTTTGATCCACTTCTTTGAAGATTGTCATGTGTATCCTTAGAGGAATTTCATTGAATCTGTACAATGCCTTGGGAGCATTGCAATTTTAATTATTTTAATCCTCCCAATCCATGAATAGGGTATGTGTCTTAATTTCCTTGTGTCCTTTTTTATTTCTTAAAACAGTGTTTTGTAGTTTTTTTTTTTTTTTTGTATAGGTACTTCCCCTCTTTAGTTAAATTGACTCCAAGGTATTTGAGCTTGTGTGGCACTAATGTAAATGGGATTTTTTAAATGTCCATTTCTTCTTCATCCTTATTGGTGCATAAGAAGGCCATTGATTTTTGCATGTTAATTTTTTAGCCTGCCACTTTTTTTATATGAATCTATTGTTTCTATAAGCTTTTTTGGTAGAGTCTTTAGGGTTTTCTAAATATAATGTCATGTCATCTGCAAACAGTGAGAACTTGACTTCTTCCTTTCCTATCTAGATACCTGTTATTTTATTATTTAATATTTTATTATTTAATATAGTGTTTGCTTCAGTGAAATTTCTTTCTTTTTTTTCTTTTTGGTTTTTGGGTCACACCCGGCTGCGCTCAGGGGTTCCTCCTGGCTCCATGCTCTGAAATTGCTCCTGGCAGGCTCAGGGGACCATATGGGATGCCTGGATTCAAACCACCATCCTTCTGCATGCAAGGAAAATGCCCTATCTCCATGCTATCTCTCCGGCCCCTTCAGTAAAATTTCTAAGTACCTCTCTAAGTGTATTTATTTGGCATTTCTGTCTCAGGCCATACCTTTCATCAAAAAACTTCTGGCAACCTTCATTCTGAATATTTATGTTTGATTTCATAAAAAAAAACTTTTAGATTTTTTAGTCCACTTGTTTAAAGAATGGAACCATTTAGATTCATTTAGATGCAAGGAAAGCCCACATATTCCTATGAATCTCACTGTCTTTGAAGGACTCCATCTTGAAATGGCCACTTCTTCATTTGATAGAGTGGAAAATCACTGATTACTTGACTGATTTCACAACGTTTTGAATCAAATGTCTTTTTTAAGTCTAAGTCACAGGTATGTGAAGTGTAAAAATATTTCATAAATAATGTAAGTGTGAGCCAGTTATAGATCCAGATCCAAGCCCCAAACTACACCTAAAAGTCTGGCCCTGGAGGCTAGTTTGGACCATTTCTTCGCTTCTACCAAGTAGTATTCTTCCCACTAATATCCTGCTCACCTCCCTTGCTGCTTACTCAGGGCAGGTGGCCCCTGGATGGTTTTTGTCTCCTGCTCCAACAAGCAGCCATCTGTTCTCCAGCACAGGCTCTAATTCCCCTGCCATTAGCTAGCCCAGCAGGAGTGCAGATGTTATTAATGCTCATGAAATGATCCAGTGCTTTCCAAGACTCCAGGACTGGTCTCTGTCTGTCTCAGTGACCTCTCCCAGCACTTTATTTCTGTCTTCTTGGTGTTGCTGTATTGAACCTTAATGTTGAGCATACCGTGAGAAATTAGAAGGAAAACACCAGCCTCCTCCATTGCCCTTTTCTTCCCCCATCAGATCCCCAGCCTCCTCTTTATTTGGGGTATAACTCAAAACTTTATTTTGCAGGGAACCTTTGATTCTATGGTCATTCTTTTCTTCCTCAATCTCATCCGTCATACAAATATCTTTTTTCAAAACTTAAAGGAAATTTGTTTCTCTTTATTAGAAATCAGTGGTATTATGTAGTTAGAAACATTAGAAAAATGTAGAGAAACATAAGAAAATTCCGCACTCTCACCTTACAGCAACAGACATGTTCAACGTTTTCCTGGTATCTTTTGTTTGTTTGGTTTTGAGCTGCACCCAGCAGTGCTCAGATTACTCCTGACTCTGCACTCAGAAATTGCTCCTGGTAGACTTGGGGACCATATGGAATACCAGAGATCAAACCCGGTTCTGTCCCAGATTGGATGTGTGCATGGCAAATGCCCTACCACTGTGCTATTGTTTTGACCCCTTTTCTGTTATATCTTTATAGATTGTTCTACAGAAAGAAAAATATGAGTTGATGTTATTGCAACAATAATATTTACAATGACTAACAGCTTAGATTGCATACTACGGGACAGTTACTATGAAACCATTCACATTTCTTTTCCTTATGTTAATTGATTCAATTACCTCAAGAGTCCTAAGGGGTAGATATAATTTCTATGACTGCCTCCCTGAAAAGGCTTTGTTTGCTGTGGATTCAGTTAGCCACAGCAAATGCATTTCAAACTCTTAAGAATAATAAAATATTCTGAGAGACAGTGAAAGGTAAATTTATCTACTTTTTATGATGGCATATTGTAATCACTGTCCTAGTTTATAATTGGTGATGATTATTTGTCTCTTCCTCTAACACTTTATAAATTAAACTTAATCACAGATCTGGATGTACAGGAACAAAATCCAGTGTATACAGTGTTGCACATTGAAGTGAAACTCAGACATTCACTGGGTGTCTTGAAATATTCCCTTTTTTAAAGAAGTGGGAGACTAGATTCCACTTCTGCAGATGAGGAAACTGAGGCACGGAGCCTAAAAGCTAGTTAAACAATAAAGGAGAGGTATGAACTCAAACACTCTGGCTGCATTGTATTGATGTCTAGTAGACTTTTAAAATGCAATCAGCTCCAAGATTTGGCTATTATACTGAGTGCTGCAATAAATAGTGGGGTGCATACGTATTTTGGAATGAATGTCTTTCCATCTTGGGGATATATGCCTAGGAGAGCAATTGCTGGGTCAAATGGCAGCTCAATTCTGAGTTCTTTGAGCACTCTCCAGACTTTTCTCCATAGATGTTGGACCAAGGGGCATTCCCACCAGCAATGAATGAGAGTTCCTTTCATACCACATCCTCTCCAACAAAGGTTGTTCCCATTATTTTTGATGTGAGCCAACCTCACTGGTGTGAGGTGGTATCTCATTGTTGTCTTGATTTGGATCTCCCTGATGATGAGTGAAGGTGAGCATGTTTTCATGTGTTTGTTGGCCATCCTTCTCTCTTCCTCAGAGAAATGTCTATTCATTTCGTCTCCCCATTTTTTTATGGCTTCGTTTGGTTTTGAAGGACTCAGGTTTCTGAGCGCTTTGTATGTTCTAGATATCAGCCCTTTATCTGATATATCAAGTGAAAAGATTTTTTCCCATTCTGTTAGCTGTCTTCTTGCATTAAGTAGGGTTTCTTTTGCCATGCAGAAGCTTTTTAGTTTGATATAGTCCCATTTGTTTATAGTTGATGCTAACGTTTTTGCCATTGGTGCTCCATTCTCAAAGACCCTTTTGATATAAAGGTCTTCGAGTGTTCTGCCTATTTTATTCTCGATAAACTTTATAGATTCAGGTCTGATTTCCAGATCTTTGATCCATTTTGAGTTGACTTTTGTATAAGGAGTGAGATATGGGTCGATTTTCACTTTCGTGCATATGAGTTTCCAGTTGTACCAACACCATTTGTTGAATAGGCTTTCTTTGTTCCATTTCATATTCTTGCCTCTTTTATCAAATATTAGTTGGCTATATATCTGGGGGTTTATGTCTGGGAATTCTGTTCTAATCCACTGGTCTGAGGTCCTGTCTCTGTTCCAGTACCATGCTGTTTTTATTACTATGGCTTTATAGTATAGTTTCAAGTTAGGTAAGGAGATACCTCCCAACTTCTCATTTTTCAGAATGTGTTTAGCTATCCTGGGTCTTCTATGGTTCCAAATGAATTTTATAATTGATTGTTCTATTTCTTTAAAGAATTGTGTCTGGATTTGGATAGGGATTGCATTAAATCTATATAGCAATTTGGGTAAAATAGTCATTTTGACTATGTTAATTATTAACATTAATCTTAATTAACCTATTATGTTAATCTCTATTAATCTTAATTAACCACATGATTTTAAGTCATTATAAATAAGGAATAAAGCTTCTCAATATAAATATGTCGAAAGGTTTTAACTGAGGAGTGAACCCAGAGTCTCATACAGCAGAGCTTGCACTCTACCACTGAGTTACAACCCTTGCTCCACTTGGATATTTTAAAACCAAGTTAATCCTTGAAGAATATGACCTTAAGGGACAGGTAACATGAACGATATAATTTCATGCTTATAAATGAGACTAATGCATTGTGTTCCTATTTTTAAGGTAATTGCATACTTTTTAAAATGCTAATAATTATCGAACACCTCCTATGAGTTCAGTAAAAACACATAAACTGATGTTTATTGGTAAGTGGTTTAGAGTCAAAATGAGATTTTGGAGTTAAAGAAATAAGGCTTCCTCTTATTACAAGCTATCTTTTTTTCCCAGTTGCAACTGAATACTAGTATTTTCTTTTTATTCCCTCCTTTCCCTTCCCTTACTCTTTCTTCTTCCTTCCTTGCTTCCTCTTCCTTCTTTCCTTCTTTCTCTCCCCTGAATATTCCATCTTCTTTCATCAATAAATTCTTCAACTCTAGTTTCCAGAAACTTTAATATAGCTTCAATTGAATTCCTGCTCAGGAAGAACATTTTGGCATGGTATTTTGTCTTATCTGAGTTATAGACTGGGAGGTCTTTATTTGGCCAGTAAATTCACCACAGCAGGATCTGCTTCGAATTTCTGGCTGATTGTCAGCTGCTCTGTGTAAAGTGTGTTTGAATTGGCCTCTGGCTGATAGACTGGACTAAGAACTGTCCAACTTTGTAATAGACCCATTCATCCATGCGTGAGTTGCAGACTCAGATTCCTGGCAGGTCACTGATGGACTAAAATGTGGGCAGAGACCGTGTTTGTTTGTTCAATTCCTCTTCTCCATGCAGGGATGCCCAGCACACAGAAGCCACTGGACACCTAGGTGTCACATTGATAAAGAATTGGCAGGAGATCTGGTTTTGCATTTCAGTTCCACTGAAGACTAGCTGTTGGAGTGGACCAAAGTACTATTTTGCTTCTCAATTACTTTTAGTAAGCCATCAAGTTTAAGAAAAATATGCGTCTCTTTCTTACTTTAAAAACATTACATTTTAACTTCAAGAAATTGTTTGGGGCAAACATTTACCATTTTAGTTTTTCCCCCTCTTTGCTCATGCATTATTATGTGACTTTTATGGGAGATAAACCAAGGAAAGGAACTCTTGGGCAGGACAAAGATGAAGTCTTTGTGGGATTATATATAATTCTGAGTCTACTCTGTAATACGATCCTCCTCTCTCACTTCAAAAAATCTATCATAATAAAACTATGAAGTAGTGGTAAAGGAATAAGAAAAACATGTAGAGATATAAATCTACCTAATGAAACAACATATCCATAGAAAACAGATATATAATCATCTATCACTGAACAATAGGATGCATTCTGAGAAATTCATCATTAGGCAAAGTTATAGTTGTGCTAATGTGATTAAGTATACTTAAATCTAAATGATAACGCTCCCTACAGACCTAGGGGATAGAGAGGGACCATGACTATACATGCCACTCTTTCCCCACTGAAATATTGTCATAAGGTACCAAACCAGTGGGAAGGAAACTATTATTCAGTGTATAGGATCACATCACTGACACCATATGGAAAAGAAAAATTGACTTTTTACCTCAAAACATACAGAACAATTAATTCCCAATGAATTAATGGACCTTAATGAAAGGGGAAAAGATACAGATCTTCAAGAATAGGTAGATTAGTATCATTGTGTTTCTGGGATTTGGAGCGAGTCTCTCATCAAAGATGAAAGTAACATAAATTGTAGGTGAAAAAGCAAAAGATTTCACTTCAAAACAGTTAACCTCTCTGACATCTAGCCATTGGAAAAATATGTTTTCAGTGTCTAATCAATAAGGAATTAAAACCCAGAGGATGCCTGCAGATTGGTAAGAAAAATATAGGAAATCAATAAAGGAAAATATGGGCAATGGTAGAGGCAGTTCACAGGAGAAATCCAAATCAACTCAGATCCTTACTTTTCCAGTTATTGGAGAAATGCAAGTTTCAATGACAACCCTCCAAATCATTGGATCATCAAAACCGAAAATCTCATGAATATGCAGTGCTGAAAGGGACGAGAAGAAATGGAACCCTCGCACTCCCTATTCCCATCCTTGATACTGCTGGGGGTAATGTAACAGTCTGTGATCTGTGTTTCAGTGATCCCATGTCTGAAGAGAGTCAAGAGACAAGCATGAACAAATCTGTGAGGGGACAGCACTAACGAGGTGGAAGTCATCCTTTACCTCATTGTTTGTGATAGGTAAGAAGTGAAGTCAAACTGAGATCCATTGCAAGAGCAACTTCAAGGTCACTGGATCCACACGTAAAACCAGCAGCAGTCACAGATAGATTTACATCTATCAGTATGGATGGATTTCAAAAGCAGCGTTGGGATGGAAATAAAGGAAAAAAGTATTATTTTAGTGTATCCACATATGTAGGGGCCAGAGTGGTGATGCAGTGGTAGGGCTTTTGCCTCAGCTGACCCAGGACAGACTGTGGTCTATCCCTCAACATCTCATATGGTCCCCCAAGCCAAGAGCGATTTCTGAGCACATAGCCAGGAGTAACCCCTGAGCGTCACTGGGTGTGGCCCCCCCCCCAAAAAAGTGTATACACAAATCTAAACAAAGATAGGAGTCAGGGAGTCTGGTGGAGATCAGGAAGTAGAAAAGAAAGCCATGATAGAATGAATGGCCTTCCTTTACAAGACTAATAGTTTGTGGTTCAACAAAAAAGAAGAAAAAGAAATATAACTGAATTAGAAATTTGAGTGAGAGGCATCATTATGATAATAACCTTGAAGTAATCTGTTTGGTTGTTGTGTCATAAATCATTGATTCTCCACAATTCACTATTTGTAATATGTCACTTGCCACATACTTCCCAACTGTTAAAACCCCAAGATGGTCAGCTATGTCAAGAGCTGCTGTGGTCATGACTCTGGGCCTAACATAATCCTTCAAAAGGTGAAAGTTGTGATTAAAATAAATCTATGGGAAAGCAGATTCGGTTTTCAAGACACAATTAGGAGAAAGATTTAGAAAAGGCTTGAAATTATGATTCCATAAAGACCTACCTCTGAATACCTCTTGATCCATTTTTTATTTCCTCTCTAGAATATTTAAAATCCCCCTCTTATATTTGTAGAATGAAAAGCAGAAATCTAAATAGCTCTAACATGATTTCCCTAATTCCCATAGCCTGCTCTGCTCAGATGTCAGTCTCTAAATTCTTAATACAAATGAACAGAAGACAAAATCATTTTGCAGAATTCTGAAATGAAGTCTGTCGGTGGAGTACAGAGAAGCAGTTAAATTTGACAAAGCTGTGACACTGAAAAAGGGCTTGTCCTCAAGATCTACCAACCAGAGACCCAGCAGAAACCACTTCCTGGAGAACCACTTCTCTTTCTCTGTCTTTCCCGCTCCCCCATCTTGGACTAAAGTCTCCTGTCAATTTCATCCAAAAGCAGCTTGGATGCCTTTTCTGATCTGTTCCCATTCCAGACTAGTGTGTTAATTAAGTGGATCTTTAGGACCCGAAAGAATCAGATCTTTTCCTTTTATGTCAGGGGGGTTCTCGTGGAACTTATTCTGCTTGGGGTGCATGTCTAAGGTGTGCTTCCAAAAGGAGGAGCCTCCCTGGCTAATCATTGATCTTGAACACAGATGAATTTATTTCCTTGTGAATTCAGATTCTTTTTTTTTTTAAGCAATGCTGAACCTAATTATATTTTCAAAAAAATTGTTTTTCAGCTAATTTCTTCTGGGTTTATGTTTCTTTGTATTTACTCTGTCATTTGAAAATAGGACTCTTGGTTTCAAACAGAATGGTTATAGCTTTACTTTATCTCTTTGGCCTGGTGGATCAGAGTGAACCGGGTAATTACATGGATGTTCCTTGTGATGATTGATAACGCGGTGAAGCGTGTGACGTGCAGCTGTCCCGGGTGGGTCCCTCCCTAGATCTTGAGCCTGAGCAGTGCTGATAACCAGAATCACTGGTGTCCTGAGCTCTATCTAACTCCCTCCAGAGGGGCTGCCAACCACTCCTGACCATTATCTCTCTGTGTCTCTAAGGAGTCCAGGCGGGAAGATGGGAAGATGCTAATGGAGTAAATGGTATAAAGCGCTCTGCTAATGAAATAATCACTTCCTTTTGTCCTCACCCCGGGCCCTGAGCCCTAAGACAGAAATCCAGGCCAAAGGCACTGAGGCAGCTAAGCAGGATCCCCAGAGACTCCAGATTCAGTCTAGAGAAGAGAACAGAGTGAAAGGCCTACAGCAGGGTAGACTCACACAGCAGTAGCCTGTGCTTTGACACCAGCACTGGGTGTGGAGTGGTGGAAGAAAAAGTGCTGAGCAGACAGTGAGAATCAGCAAGGACAGGTTAAATGAAGACAGAGGTGAGCACTTTAGGCAAGGTAGATCTGCAGACTCTGTATCTGTTGATAATAAATACTGTTCAAGTTAGCTCATATCTTTAGAGACACATATAATACATATTAAACTGACCCTTTGCATCTAATTCCTCAGGTTTTTATTTTATTTATTTTTGCCAAGGTCTTTGACATTATTTTCTTCAAAGCTGCTTTTACAGAGACAGATTTTGAAGGAAGTGGATTGGGTTTAAGTTTTATTTCTGCTTTAAAACTGTCTCTATTCTGGAAAAACGATTTAAAAACACCACATGAGCTTCTTTCTTTGTTTATTTTGTTTTTGGAAGGGGACACACCCCCATGATGCTCCAGGATCATCATCCTACCCTGTGCTTAGGAATCACTCCCAGTGGTACCCAGGGCACCATATGTGGTGTCAGAGATCAAACCCTGGTCACTAGTACACATGCAAAAGAAGTGCCTTACCCCAATATTATGTCTCCAGCTCCTAGTGCTATTGTCTCTAGGGTAAGTCCACCTGCTGGTTCCAGGCCCTTCTCCAAGGCTCTCTTCATTCCTTTGCTCAGTTTGCAAAATCTTTATATTCACTCCTAAAGGGTCTACAATTTTATTCTTTTGGGGAGATAGGGGAAGGATCAAGATGCAAGAAACTGGGAAGGTAGAGGCATAGGTCTTTTAAAAGAAATGTTTAGATTTTTGTTTATTTCTTTATTTTGAGTTTGGGGCCACACCTGGCAATGTTCAGGGTTTACTCCTGGCTTTAAACTCAGAAACTGCTCCTGGTAGGCTAGGGTGACTATATGGGATGCTGGTGATCAAACCCAGGTAGGCTGCATGCAAAGTAAATGTCCTAACTGCTGTACTATATCACTTTGGTCCTAAAAAATAAAAATTTTAAACCATGGAACTAGAAATTGGAGTGGGAAGGAAGACAAAGTTTTAGGAATTCCCCAGGCAGTCTTTCCACTAGGAAAGGTCAATCCCACTAGGAGAAAACAGCATCATCTTAAAAATAAAAGTGGTGCTACTTTCCCCCATTGGTATCAACTTGTTCAATGTATTTCAAGATGATAATGTGAATGAAGAAGGGGATGTGCTATTGGTTTATTCCATGGACACGTACATGAATTAGTCATGATAGCTTCCAGTATCAGATATTCATACTGGGACTGCAGTGCAAGCAAAAAGTGCCACAATAGAGACAGCTAGAAAGTACAGATGTTTTTGACATCAAGTGAAAGTAGTCAATGGATTTAGAGAAAATCACTAGTAAGGATGGCATTTATATGCACCTAGTCTTAGGTGAAAAGAGCAGGAATAATATTCAGAAATGGTCTAATGTAGGTTTGAAAAGTCCAGTGGAGTGATGGAAAGATCAAGGTTATCTTTTGCTGTGATGGCAAAGAACAGAAACCAGAGTCAAGGGGACGCACTCCTCTTCCTGGCTCTGCCATCGATTTCTTTGATGATCACGGCCGAGTTCTTCACTGTCTGTGCTTCATGTTCTCACCTGTAAAACAGTAATAAGAGGCCTGCCCTCAAGGGCTGTTGGGAGGATCCCATCAAATAATACACTTCAAGTGCTTCGAAAGCCATCTGGCAAATAACCAGCCCTCAGTACAGCCACAATCCTGTGACTCACAAAGTTCTTTTTGAAAAAGAAAAGAGCAAGAAAAAAGATCCCTAATTTTTATTTTGCAACCTGCTGACTGCTGAGAGCAGTTTTCTGAGAAGCTCATTGGGTTGCACTTGGGTTCCCTAAGGGCAGGAAGCAGCCAGCCCAGGTAAATTATCTGACGAACTGTCCACAAGAAAGACGAGCTGCTCACATGGGGCTCTTGCAGGGGAAGGAAAGCCAACCTGGAGATATTTGGACAGAAACTTAAATTATGAAGAGAGCCACGGCTGAGGAGGCTGAACAAAAAAGAGCCCCATGTACCTCAATGATGGTCACTCAGGATCAATCCAATTTAAAGCGCCCAGAGCAGGGGCTGGGGAGATTGCACGGGATTAGTACTCCATGTGGTCCTCTGAGCGTTGTCAGTAATAGTCCCTGAGCACAAAACCAGGAGTAAAACCTCAGCATCTCCAGGTGTGGTCCTAAACCACTCACCTAAACAAGCTCAATAAACAATTCTCAGAATTCTCAGAAAACAGGCTCACCCTTTGGCACAAAGACTTCAATAGAAAGTACTGTGTCTAAATGTCCAGTCACAGCACCAACTAAAATGGATAACATAGTTAATGATGGACTCACAGATCCATGCTGGACAACAAGCTGTAAAAGCTGCATCCTGAAAGGTGTAAGGAGGGTGAGGGGAAATGGAAGGCAGGAGGAACAACAGTCATTCCAGGCAGACTGGATAGGTGTAGAATAGAAACTGGCTCCCCAGGGTCAGGAAATGGGGTTTCATCCTAGGAGAATGTGAGACAGACAAACAGACACAAAGAGATCCATAGAGTCAGATACAAAGAGATAGCAGGAGGATAGAGACATGTCTAGAGATAGGGAGATGTGAAGAACAGCAGGATGAAGTGAGTTTGAGAGAGAGAGAGAGAGAGAGAGAGAGAGAGAGAGAGAGAGAGAGTGTGTGTGTGTGTGTGTGTGATTGGCTTGACTTGGAGGAGGTGACAAGAAAGACCCTGGGTTTCTGGAGTCTAGAGACACAGCACATGACTGCATCCAGTAGGCAAGAAAATAAACCCTGGTCCTGGAAAGCAATGGCAGAGCAAGGAATGGGATGAAGGGAAAGAGGGTCGTGTGGGGATGAGGGGCGAAGGGCAGCATGAGGCACTTTTGCTCTTCCAGCTCCAGCTCTTCAACTGCCACCCACCCTAGTCTGCTGGGAGGGTGCCTGCTTGCCCAACATTCCAGCACTCAATGTCCTCCCTTACCCTCTCCTCGGCCATTGGAGAAGCAGTGTTCTCCACTCCCCTCATTCCCATTCCAAAAAGTTCTCTGCCCTGTAGCAGTTACCTCGCCCAGAGGATGTGCCTCCAGGCCCAGGATAGCCTTGCTGAGGGGTAGTGACTGCTCTCCCTGCACAGTGGGAGGTGGAGACCCCTGCTGTACTCACACCAGAGCTTTCTATGTAGAGGATTATCTGGAGGCGCAGGGGCAAGGTAGGAAGGGTGGAGGAGATTCTCTAAGGGCATGACTCTGGAGCTGGGCCCAGATTCCCTTTGAAGTTCTTTCCCTATATGAGGGGAACCCACACCCATAATAGCCCCTCTCTGGATTTTGGATTAAAATCCGAGTGCCCAAACACAGAGAGAAGGTCATTCAGACTAAGTGCTAAGTTGTACGTTACAAAATTGTTTGTAAGAAATGGTGCCTCATTGCATTCAAGGACATTCTGCAATCAAAGTATCGTTAACATCAGGCCATCAGTAAGCTATTTAATTGTACTTTGTATGTTTCAAAGTGCTTTCCAGGGCATTATTGCCATTGATCTGCCCAGGAACCCTGGCACAGACACTCCACTAATAAGGGACATTAGAACTGTCCCATGAAAGAGAATCAGAGCCAACTCTGGCCACTCCATAGTCTTCCAAAAGCTGACTGGTGTGTAGATAAAAACACCACTTTACACTTTTGCATCAAGGGTCTGCTGTGTGGTTTTTTTTAAGAATCTTAATACTTATATAGAGAATTAGCATTTATAACTCAAGCTTATTTTTATTTATATTCTAGATTATTATCATTATTGGTTTGGGTGCCACCCCAGGTGGTTCTCAGGACTTGACTGCTGACTCTGAGCTCAGAGACCACGTCTGACAAAGAGTGATCCTTGGAACAAAACAAAACGGGGGTCTGAGACTCCAATCTGGGTCAACTGCTTGAAAAGCAAGTGCCTTTCTTATCTTCCTCACCTTCTCTATTATCTCTTTGGCCACCACTTAGGTTTGATTCAACAAACTACTGAAACTAAGACTATAAAAGAAAGAGCAAAGAGAGTTTGTTCAAGTCTAGGAACCACATGCAGCAAACATTTATGAAAGGCTGGTGAGGTAAACCCCAGGTCTCCACTCCAGTTTTCAATGAAAATGATGTTTCCACTGCTGCCATTGAGAGGCTGATTTTTTTCCTCCCTGCAGACTGTGATGGTCAATGTCAGTCCAGGTGGGAAGAACTGGAAACATATTTTTGAACAGGTCTATTTGTCCACCAATATCTAAAGACAATTCAAGTATCCAACAGCTGAAGAGTGGATAAAGTAGCTGTGGTCTATATAGACTAGGGGATACTATTCAGTGATGAGAATGGTAAAATCTTGCAGTCTGTGGCAACTTGGATAGAATTGGGGATGGTGTATGTTGATTAAAATGAATCAGAAAGTAAAGTATCATGGGCAGGAGAGATAGAATGGAGGTAGGGCATTTGCCTTGCATGCAGAAGGACAGTGGTTCGAATCGTGGCATCCCATATGGTCCCTGAGCCTGCCGGGAGCGATTTCTGAGCATAGAGCCAGGAGTAATCCCAGAGCACTGCTGGGTGTGACCCTCCCCCCAAAAAAAGTAAAGTAAAGTACCATATGATTTCACTCATATGTAAAATATAAAGAAACAGAGAAGGAGATTAGATGATCAATAGAACTGTGTGTTAAGGAGCCTGGAAGAAGGGTACAGACAGATGCACAGGATGATGAAACAGTAGTGGAGCAATTTTGACACACTGATGGAAAAACTTTGTATAGTATCTCTGTGAGTATAAAACAATGACTCCAAACTATTATAAATAATCATACCTTAATATAGAAAAATGCATTTGAATTAGAAAGCATTGTCAGAGTCAGAAATCCTCTAATTTGGGGAAAACATGGTTTGAAGTAATAAGAGATCTACTTGGTTGAAGGAGAAGATGAAGCCAGTTGCCTTGTAGTTTATTTCTAGGTATGCCCATGAAAATGCCCCTCCCATACTCCAACAGCTCTCCTGCCACCAGAAAACCCAGCAGCTTCTGCCACACCACCTGCCATCTTTCCAGCAGAACAAAATGTCCCTGTTCTTTTAATGTGCTCCTAAAGAAATGATGGTTGCTGAATCTTCCCAGGTAGTGTAGTTTGGGTTAAACACTCTGGGACCTTCTCAGAATGGGTGGGAGCAAATGTCCCTCCTGCCTGAAGCTACAGCAGTCCACAACCACCCTACACCCTCAAACAGAAACAGCCAAACTCTACAACTTAACCTTCTCATTCTGCCAAATCACATATGTAAATCCTTACTGTTAGGCAGCACAACACCCAATATTTCACAGTACTGTCAGTCCAGTAGGATCACAGAAAATCTGATGGGAAAGTCATATAGAATCTACCACTTGAGCCTAAACAGTAACACAGAAATGAGCCCAACAGAAACCCAGTAATTCCTTAGATACTTTAGTAACACCATTAAGAGATTAATGCTTAATTATTAAAATCAATTCTTATTGATATAAGATTTGATAATTCCATTTGCCGTTGTATTGTAACAAGCAATATGATATAAAATTGTGCAAGGGAGTAGGCTAGGGTGGTGGATAGGAAATTGTGGACACTGGTAAAGGGGAGGTCACATGGGAGTGGGATTAAACCTGAACACTTAATGCCTAAAACAACTGTATCATGAACAATTTGGTAAATCACAGTATTATAATAAAAATTTCATTTATAAAAGGAAATGTGACTTGATGGGGGAAAGTACAAGGAAACAGCCAGCAAACCTAGTAATTTGGGGGATAGGCCTGCTTCCTCCCCTCTCGATTGGGGCTCTCAGCAGTCTCTCCCTGCCAAATGAGGCTTTGGCACAGCTCAGAATGTCTTGGCAAACTTTTTCCATTTCCCAAGAGCAACTTCCTGGTTCTTAATTAGGCCCTTTATTCCTCGATGTCTATATTTAACTGTGCTCTGTGAGCGCTGACCCCTTTTGGAGACTGCCAAGAACTTCAGGGAGGTGGCGGTTGAGTCTAGACAGGGCAATTATTCAGATAACTAAGTTCCCCAAACCCTCTTCTTCCAGTGAGACACTTGGGGGGAAAAGATGGCTGAGGATGGAGAGATGGCTGTCCAAATTTATTAGCACAGTCCTGCCCTCTGCCTGAGGGTACAGAGAGCACTTACTCTGGGGAAACAACACAGAACAGGCCCCTTGTTGGTTCAAGTCCTTCAAGGTCTAGAGACTAGAGAGGAATCAGAATGAAAAGATCTTGACTGAAAGACCTTCAACTGTGCATGAGGAAACTACAAGAACATATCTCCCAGTCTTGGTTGTCAACAGTGAACATGGAAAATCACCTCAATGTCTGGCACAGAAGAAACAAATCAATGAATTGTGATCCATTCAGACTGTAGAATATAATTCTGCAGCAAAGAAGTGGAAGCTCTGTGCATACCAAGACAGGCAACTCTCAAAGCCACATTTCTGCATGCAAAAAGCATGTTTCACTAGGATGCCCACTCAAGGAAAGCACTCAGAGAACTGGAAAACATCAAGAATAATTATGCTGTCTATTGTGATGGATAGCATATAGGTAGAGCCAACATTTTAAAAAGCCATGGTAACAAAAAGAACTTGAGCAGACCTATCTTTTGTTACTTTTCCTTTATAAAGGGAAGAAGGAAAAGCCACAAAGAGGCCCTCACAGGAAATTCAGGAGAGTGTGGTCTTTCAGGGAAGGGGTGAGGAAGGAGTCTGGAGAGGGACTGAAATTTCTGTTGAGTTTGTAAATGTTCATTTAATCAGCTCTATGATAAAGTAGTGGGGAGCTGTCCATGCTATTATTAGCTATTCTCTTTAATATGCATGTTATTCTCATATAAAAACCAAGATGGGGGAGAGGGAGAAGATAGTACAAGGTTAAAGGTACTTGTTTTGCATATGGCTGACCCTAGTTTGATCCCTAGCACCACTTATGGTCTTTCTAGCACCACCAGGAATGATTCCTGGTCACACAACCAGAAACAGTTCCAGAGCACTACCATGTGCTACTATGACTGCCCCATCCACTCCCCAACCCAAATGAAGAGGGGGTTAGAAAGAGGGCTGGGAAATTGCTTATTGGGAAGGGGCAGGGTACTAGAGTGTCAAAGGAGAGAAGAACTTGGGCCTTGTGGTCTCCTCTAAGGAAATTGGAAGTGCAAAGAAAGAAGTTGAGCCTATCTTCTCTACACTCCTATTCAGCAATGGATTCCTCTCTCATCTTGCCAAAGTCTATCTGACTGATTGGGGAAGTGGTGCCAAGGCCTACCAGGCACTACTGGTGTGTTGGACCCCAGGTGTTAGCTGCTCCAGGGCCAGGATGTAAGGAGGAGAGAGTAGAACTGTACATACTGTAGAAAGTTGAAAAATCTGCTTACAGAATCCTTTAGCTTCTTGGAAATGAACTTGGGGAATAATCTTATGAGTAAATAGAGTTTTAAAAAATTATGGCTGGGAGAGCCAGAAAGATAGCACAGCAGTAGGGCGTTTACCTTGCACCCAGCCGATTCAGGACAGATGGTGGTTTGAATCCCGGCATCCCATATGGTCTCCCTAGCCTGCCAGGAGCGACTTATGAGAGCAGAGCCAGGAGTAACCCCTAAGTGCCACCAGGTATGATCCAAAAGAACAGAACAAAACAAAACAAAACGAAGAATTATGGCTCAGGCCAGACCAAATAGTTCAGTGACTGGTAAAGCACTTGCCTTGCTTGTGGCCAGCCTATGTTTGATCCCTAGCACCCCAAAGGGTCCCCTGAGCACCACCAGGAGTGATCCCTGAGTGCAAAGCCAGGATTAAAAGTTATGATCACAGCCAGGAAGAATCAAAATTCTCTCCCTCCCAAGTTACTCTGGAGAAATTTGAAGAAAAATAAAGGCCTCTATATTCGATAGTACTTATTGCCCTGTCTCAACTACCATTTATTCAAGGTTGATATAAATGCCCATCCACTGAACATGACTTTCTTGTATTATTCTGGAGCACATTTCAGATAAAAGACTATTTATCAGCCACGGTTCTCCAGAGAAACAGAACCAATAATATAGATAAGTTGATTGATCTATATATAAATTCATCTTTCTTTCCATCTATCTGACATTAAGAGTATATGTTTCATCCTTGAGTTGAAATTCTCTGGACTAGAACTTGCAGGATTTTTATGTGGTCATGTGGAGAATGTGGAAAAGCTTTAGAAAATGCAAGTCTTTGGTATTAAGGTCCTTGACTCAATGAGGAGCCTCCTTTCAACTGTCCCCAACACCCACTGAGGAAGGTTATATGCTTTGATCAAAGTCTATGTATTTAAATGTTAATCTTTTCTAAAAATTATTTTTTTTCTTTTGCTTTTTGGGTCACACCTGGTGACGCTCAGTGGTTACTTCCAGCTATGCACTCAGAAATTGCTCCTGGCTTGGGGGAACATATGAGACACCAGTCCATCCTAGGTTAGCATGTGCAAGGTAAACACCCTACCACTTGCTCCACCGCTCCAGCCTTAATAATTATTTTTATAGGACAAACTAGTCTGTTGTTTGCTTTAACTATTGGTCACCATGGCCTAGTTAGGTTGACACAGAAACACCATCACAGACCATCTTATTGAAAATAATTTCAGTATGAGTGTCAAAAATAACTTTTTTGAAAGCAACCATAATATTATTGCATTTTGTACAATTAACCATGATCTTAAAACCAGCAACTATATAATTAAATTAGCGCTTAATTTTTCAATTGCCTCATCAATGTCACATTTTTAATTTTTGCAATTTGTTTATTTTAGTTTGGATCCAATTAAGATTCACAACTTGTGGTGGCCATATATGTGTTCAGGTATTTTAAAAAATTTCTTAATAGACCAGTTCTCCCTTCCTTCTAATTATTCAAATATATGTATTACTTATCCTAAAAAAACATTCACAGTCTGTATTTTACTGGTTGCAGTCCCTTAGTGCCATTTATTTTGTACTTCTATCCCTTTTGTTTTATGTAGGATGATTCATTTAAAGGCCTAATAAACACTTATTTATTTATTTATTTATTTTGGCATGGGGGCCATACATGACAGTGCTCAGGAGTTACTCCTGGCTCTGCACTCAAACATCAATTCTGGCAGTGCTCAGGGGACCATATGGGATTGAACTGGGTTGGCTGTGTGCAAGGCAAACACCTTATTCACCGTACTATCTCTCCAGCCCCTCCACCAACACTTTAAAAGATGCACAACGGCATCTTTTTAAGAACTAATTGGGAAAATTCTTATCAACCATCCTGCAAACAAATTAAACAAAACAAACAAAAGCAACATGACTTTCCTCTTAAATTGCTGAACCTACAACTACACTGCTAGAAAAAAAATGTTGAGTCCCAATTAAAATGTAAGTACTCCTAAAGCAGGGAAATGTATGAAGCATTCATTTGGAGTAGGAGTGCTTTTGTGAAATCCTTTCCTGAGCCAGTTTCTGAAAGGAAGTGTGATAGAGGAAGAAAAAGAAGAATCCAGGAATGGGTATTCCATGGAGACTGAACATGGGTGTTTCTAGAAGAGGGACAGAATCACTGAAGAGAGGCTCATGCTCAAGGCCCTTTGAGCTCATTGTGTTATAGATCCTGTGGTTTCAGGCAGTTTTATCAGGTCAGTCTTGCAATAATTCTAAGAGGCAAGTAGGACCTACCATCATTCAAAAGATAAAAAGATGGAGTCCAAACTGGCTTCTCTTAGAGGTGAAAATCATGTGATAGACATGTGATAGCATGAGGATCCTTTCCCTAACTCTAGTTTATATGGGTCCCTCTCTTTAACAGGATAGCTCCCTTGGCTTGGCAGAAGAGAGGAGAGACCAACTATGGTTAGAAAGGGAGTGAAGAGGAAAGAGCCTGAGAATCAAAACATCAAATTAGCTATTTCACTAAATATCAATTACATAGGGTATACACAATCTGATTGTCCATTTCCCCTATCTGTTTTACAATAAATCATGAGCAATGAGATAGCTGAAGCAGTTAAGGAGAAGGGATATGGAGCATAGTTAAATACAAGAGAAGACAATGCAGACGGTTCCAGTGGAGCAACAAGACAGCAGAGCAGTGAGCTACAAGATGGTGTTGAAAGTAATGGGAAGAAGAGACACTGTGACTGGAGTTGCTGTCCCAGACATAGAAATTTCTGTTTCTACAGTTGCTGCAGCACACTGAGATATTCGTACTTGAGCTGTGAAGTAAAGAGATGTTAAATAAAAGCTGCAACACTAAAAAAATATCTAGGGAGCAAGCCATCCACAAAACTGGTAGGCAGGCTTGCCCTTGACAACACTACCCTCAGGGTTGACAGCCTGGGGCACTTGCCCAGAATTGGGCTGTCATAGTGTGGAGTGAAAGAGCTGCCTACTAGCCTCTGAGTAACAAATCTTTATGTACCCATTTTCCTCCCTCTTTCCTGGAAAAAAAGAGAGACACCCAGAGTGCTAACTAGAGGGGAAAGTTGTTCAGTCCTTCCCATTGAACTGACATGACTCAGCAATCCTTTAAAAAGAAACTGTACTCTATTCTTGCAGAAATAAAATTGGAAGACTGACACGGAAAAGGAAAGAAGAAGCTAGCTTCCCAAATTAAGCTCCAACCACCCTCTCACTGTCGAATCCTGGCCCCCAAATTGACAGTGTCAATATCTCACCGGCCCCATCAGCCTCTAGGGGGTGAGGGGAATGTGCAGTGTTTCTGGTTCTTTCCATTCCTCTCCCAGCCTCCAAGACAGTTGGAGGGTAAGGATGAGATGGGTTTCCCTCTGTGCACCTCAGATTCACAGACAATTTGAAGTTGCTCAATTGGAAGCATTAACCTGCAAGACTCTGCATTCCGGGAGCCAAAGAGAAGGGCAAGAGCTGAGCCTTATTAACTGGCAGACTCTGCCTTTGCTTCTGCAGCCCTCTGTGAATGCAGCCCAGAGTCTTTGGAGGCTGGCTTTGCCTTTGAAAACCGGAAGCAGTGGATCAAAACTCGAAAAGTTCCTTGAGAAAGAAGGAGGAAAAAGAAACCAACAGTCACAGATGAGCAGTTCTGATCTTTCTCAACACAGAGATGGGGCTCTCCTTATTCCTAGCTGAACAAAGCCTCATTACTTGGTAAAACAGATTTTGTAGACAATTTCAACATTTGAAGACAAAAGGAAATATGTGGCCGCAGTTGACCTGAGCTGATCTGTAACTGTGCGCAGATTGTAACTGTCCATATAAGCCTGAAGCTTGACACTGCTAATCATGATTTTGTGTATTTTTTTTGCAAATTATGCTTTGCTAGGCACAACTTCTCTTGGCCAGGTGGAAGGAAGGTGGCTTGCACTTACTACCATAACCTTACTCCTTTTATGAACAGTAAAGCCTTTGAGACTTCCTTAAAGAGAAATGCAAGAGGGAAAAAAAAAAGTTAAGTTCTTGAAAGAAGTTATTTTTCTTGAGCCGAATTCATCTGGGTATGTTATGGGTTGCTGCAGACATAAAACTGTCTGGAGTCTGGCTTCAGGGTTTAGAATGATAAAATATTCATGGCGTATAATTTTGCATAATTTGTTTAGCTACCAAGACATAATTTAGTTATTCGGAGCATGAATCGTTCAGAAAGCTTAAAGAAAAGAAAAATGGACCTTAAGATGCTAAATCTAGCTTTGACATAAGGTAAGAGAAGCAGATCCCGGTAGTGCATAGTACACACACACACACACACACACACGGACCCAACTTCTGTATAATTATATCCTTTATTGGTCAACCAGGCTGTTTGAGTGGGCAGAAGACATTTCTTACCAAGCTTCACTCTTGCTGTGGCTGGTTATAAACCCAGAGTCTCATTTCACAAATTCTGTGTCAAGTTCAGTGAGAAGCCTTTAGGTGATAAAATTCCACATCTACAATTTCCATGAGATAACAAACATGATCATTCACACAGTTTGAGTTCATCTGTGTTCAGAGCTCATCTGTGTCCAGTGGTGTGCTAAGACTGATGGGCATGTTTGTTAAAAGTGCTCTCTGTCCCTGGGGGAAGCTTGTAGTGTAGTTGAGACAAGATATATAAAAATAGGAACAGCTCAGAATGACTAGCTCTAAGGCATTACTCTAGCAAGTGCAGACTAGGATGGCAGAACCTCCAACCACGTCAGAGGAGTCCAAGAAAAGGGAAGGTGATTCTTTCCTGGATCCTGTTGCCTTCACTCAACATGTCTTTTGCTCCAGGTCATCTTTGCATTACAGTGATTAGAATCCCCACTCTTTGAGCCAGTGGCTTTGATCCTTTCAACCCATTCTTTATACTGAAATGGTAGAGGTTTGCTCTCCATTTATACGTGAGGGATTAACTTTCTTCAAGGAATGATCTCATTCCTCTCCTTAAGAAATGGCCATGTTCCTTTCCATAAAGTGGCTCTTCTCTCTTCATCTTCTGTGCTCTCATTGCCTAGCTTACTTATATTCAATTCTTCATTCTAGCATAGGCCTCATGCCTTCCAGAAAGTCGGAGCTAGAATTCATAATGTGTCTGTCATTGTTCTAGAACTTTTCCTTGGCCTTCCATTACTAGAGAACATTGTTAGAATCAGTACTTGGGAATCATCCAGTGTAGCTCTGTAGACCTAGGTTTAAAATCGAAACCATAACTTGACTAGTTTTTGAGCTTAAGTTAAATGACTTCCCTTCTTTGTACCATCTCTAAAATGTGAGAGTGATGGTAAGTATCTATGGTAAAGGAAGAATGAATGAGATTAGGAAGTTAACAGTACTATTAGGCCTTGTACATATTCATTCAATCCCAAATAAATGTTAACTTCTGTTAGGTTAATGTTTGCTTATTAAAATAATTACTTTAATTTATGATATCTATAATATACTTGTGTATATTTTATAATTACAATATAATATACGATATAACATTAGCTATTGCTAAAATAATTTTCATAATACATGGTAGGTCTATCTATGATATACTGTATTATGAGTATATATAACACTACAATAATGATATGCATTATAGTGCTGGTTATTGTCAAAATAATTACACTAATTTATATGTATGCACATACATATATGTCATATACAGTTATATATAGTAGCATAATAGACTACATTTTATGACTAGACAGTGATAGTTATTGCTGTGATAATTGCTGGTTAGAATTCTACAGTACAGTATAGTCCAACACTGGCCTCCCAGCCCAGTCAGCCATTCCAGACAGCCATAAAGACCAGGATCAGTGCCACAGCCAGATTTTCCTGTAACTCCACAAGTTATCTGGAACACCTAGTTCCAGAAGGAGTCCAGGGGCTTTGCAGAACTGTGGCTCTGTCTCCTGCCCTGACCACAGAGCTGATAAGACCTGGACAGCTTAAAAACTGTTACGAAACAAATGGATGGAGTTCTGTGAGGTCTCTCAAGGGACTGACATTTTCAGCAAAGAATGATGGATGCAGGCTTGTGTTTATCAGAGGAAGTTGGGGAGGCTGGTGCTGTCGGAGGGAACAGTATGAAAGCCAGGGAACAGAGTGTGCGTGGGTTTAGGCGACAGCACCTGCTTCTCACAGTATGAGCTTTCTGGGCTAGAGGATTAGTTTTCTGGGCTCAAATCTCACTGAAACCCACACATGCTAAGTGCAGGACTGAGGAAGTGGGCTGGCCTATTAGACCATTGAAGACAGGGCCGTCAAAGTAGAGACAGGAAAAGGGCCGAGAAGCAACAGTAATAATAAGAATTCTACAAGTAAGCAAAATAGATTAGATTGCAAAATAACTATGGTAAAGCTAGAATTTTATGTGAATTTTAAAACTAACCTTTTACAGATTATAGCAATAATACATATTCATTACAGAGAATTTGAGCTATGCTGAAAAGCAGAAAGAATGGAGAATCACCTATAATCCCACCACTGAAAGAACATCATGCTTGTAGAGATGCGCCTAACTTTTTATTGCCTGTGCACATGGACTTGGATGAATATGAGTATTCGCATCTTGAGTCTTGGCCCATGCTCTGCTCCTGTGTTTAGCCTTGTAACCAGACAACCTAGGACTGCAGATAGAGTTCCAACTGCCATGAAAAGAGAGGAGAAAGTTGATTCCCTGCTAGGCCTGGAAAGACTGGGTCAGCCTCAGAAACTGCACAGCTCAGACTGGAAGCCAGAGGCCCGTGGTCACTGTCAGCCTCTGAACTATTTCCTGGCAGTCCCTGGATGGCCTCCTATTGCTGTTCCTAAGAGGACATCACCTCCGGGCCAGGTCCACAGAAATGTGGCTGCCTTTGGCTGCCCTGCTATACCCTGCAGCTCAGCTCCTCTGATCCACCTTCTATTTCAGTACTATTACATTTCTCAATGGAATATCCAAAGGTCCCTGGTGGGTCATGAGTAATTTGGGGAGGGGGGGTTCCCAGGTAAAAATCACATAAATAAGGTGTGCACATCACAAGACTAGGGAGCCAACTGATAGGTCAGAGATCACTGGACAGAAATAAGGTCAGAAGTGGGGGGACATATTAAGAAGGATGGGAAATTCTGTGCTCCACTGAAACATACTTCCGAGGATCAACCGACTACCAGGTTCTACTCAGGGCAAAACCCCAAGTGGATGAAGGGAGTTGACCAAATATATAGATTGTACTTCTCTCTTCAAGGCCAGGACCCAGCTTTCTGTTCCTTTCTGATCCTAGTCTCAGAAAAGGCAGAGAAGCCAGGTAAGATTCTGGGGCAATAGAACTTGTGTACTGACTCTGGAAACAGTGGGAGCTTGAGGTTTGTTTTATGAAGAGTAGAGGCAGATGAGGGACCAAATGCCCTACTAGGAGCTAGGCAGGACCAGAGAGCTCATGTATTCACTTTTTTGTCCCTCTCCTTGTTGGATTAGGTGCTTGTGAAATCCCGTGTATATTAACATTTTTTCCCCAGCTCATTAGAATTGGTGTTTTGGGTAAGCAATTGTACCCAAGAAATTTTGGGGCTAAAAGGACATCTAGATAGCATAGCTATTTCTTCCCAATTACTTTCTCTGCCAAGTAGGATGGTTATTTTTATATTACCTTATTTGTTTTAGTCTTCTTCTCCAGAGTTAAAAATTTCCCCTTAAGTCTCAGAACAATTTCACTCCTCTTCTTTTTTGGAGGGATCTTCACCTGGATTCTAGTCATGCTGGGACATTGACTTTAAGGTATTGGATGGCCTTTGCCACTTTTAGGGCAGTAATAATTGGTAGGTGTGGCATATGAGCACAGCACAACCTATAAGAATTTCTGAGGAAGAGCCTTGCTGTTCTTTTGTAGTGACATTAAACAGCAAGTAATTTTCCACTGGTAAAATGGCCAGGGCTGAGTCACTCCCTTCCACAACTCTGCCTAGATTGTGTTCTTCAACCCAGAACACATTCATCACTCCAAATTTCTCATAGCAAATTGGCAAGCACCATATATGCCAGTTATTAAAATAACATAACATTTAACTTTCACAGATAGATGCATAAACATTTCTCTGTGACTTCAGAATACTCAAAAGTTTAGATTGGTTATTTTCATTACCTCCTCCCCTTTTTTTGCCAAGAGAAAAGGAAAATCTGGTACCAAGTGACCTTAGGGACCAAAGAGAGTAATTTGGCGAAAGACTTGTGTCTAGGACTTAGCCCACCTAAGAACAAATTATTTCCAGCTCAGACAAGAATAGATTAGTCCTGAGAAAGACCAGAAAGTTGATTTTGATGAGGGCAGCAGTGAAGAAGTCTCTAGACTTCTTGATCAGGACACCAAATGCTGAGCCTTTCTGCTAAATGGGATTTACTAAAGAAAAAAAAAATCAAAGATGAGCAGATTTATGACATGTATTAGCTAGGATACTCATTAGCATTATTAAAAAGATGACAGTGAATTAAGTCTTGCCTTGTGCTACAACACAGATGGAAATAGAGAGGTTATGCTAAGGAAAATCAGATAGATGGAGTAAGAATATACCAGATGATCTCACTCAAAGCAAAGGTTTAACAATGTGCATTGAAAACAAACCCTAAGTAGGTAACAGAACTGAAGTCACCACATATGTGTGTGAAAGGGTCCAATGGACTGTGATAGAGTGGGGCATTTCAGTAGAGGGTGTGACTGGTAATACTTTACCTCTAAAACTCTTATTGACAGTCTTGTGAACCAATGTTGACCTCAATTAAAAAAATATGGCTGCTGAAATAGCACAGCTGTAGAGGCTGTGCCTTATTAGGAGTGATGGACACATGGAAACATACAATTGTCAAAACTCAGTAATGAACCCCAAGCAAGAGCTGAACATTTTTAGGTATTCATTAGGTTTATTTCTTTTTCACATTCTCATTCAAAGGTGAGTATGGAGGTAACAATCCTATATGTCACAGGTTCGCTGTACTGTCCTTAATGCAACCCATATCTCTAGCCTAGTTAGAGGGGACAAAGGAAAGGTGATTGGTCTTCAGGTGAGGATGAGTGTAAAATAGAACCCATCACTTTCACTCATGGTATGGACCAGGTCTTATCACTAAGCTCCATGAAAGACTGAGAAGCCCAGACTCCAATGACATCTCTTACCACCCAGGCTGGGACTCCACCCTGTGGAGAAATTGAGGTCACCCATAATTCCTGGCAGCCATAGAGCAGAGGGCAGACTTCAGAGTCATGCAGGAATAAAACCGACCCAACTATGTCAGTTTGGATCTCATGACAGAGCTCTGGGGAAATATGATTGGTTATTCATAATAAGGGATTGGAGATAGAAGATGACGGACCTGGAGCCAAGAGGGAATGAGGCAGGGCAGGAGGCCAGATGGTATGCTGGGTGGGGCAGACAGCAGTGATGGCCAAGGGCGACTCAGTGTCTCTATCCTTGGAGACATTTAATAATAGAAGAGGCAGCTGTCACTGTTGTTTAGGGTGCAGCTCTGCCTGAAACCAGGGAGCTGATATAAAGCACAAAATTGAGTATCTTGAAGGTAAAACAAACAGAAACTGAGGACTGTGAGGTAGTGGCTAAGATCTCTCAGCATCAATGTTCTAGGCAAAAGTCTCAAGTTATTTCTCTATCTCTGAGGACTCTGTTCAGGGGCTGAGGTTCGGAAGGAGGGGGCTATAATCTCACCTTTTCTTTACCAAGCGTCTACTTTACCAAGCGTTTACTTCGTCTACATTGGTTCATCACAAACTCCAGGCCACTGCCAGTTGGATTGATGAACATAGTCTGACTTGAAGAACACAATCTAAGCAGAGCTGTGGGAATTTGGGGGCAGAAGTGCCGGGGAAGTTCCAGGTTTTGGAAACAGGAACAGCACGAACATCTCAGGGTGGTGGGTCCTACACTGTGGCTTCCTGGTGCTCCTTGGTCACATGAGAGCCTTCCTTTGAATCTACCTCCTTCCTGGAAATAGCACTCTCCAAACAAGTGGAAGCAGAGATAAACAAATGGGACTATATTAAGCTGAGAAGCTTCTGTACCTCAAAGGAGATAGTGCCTAAAATACAAAAGCCACCCACTGAATGGGAGAAATTATTCACCCAGTACCCATCAGTAAAGGACTAATATCCAAAATATACAAGGTACTGACAGAACTTTACAAGAAAAAAAACATCTAACTCCATCAAAAAATGGAGAGAAGAAATGAACAGATACTTTGTAAAATAAGAAATGCAAATGGCCAAAAGGCACATGAAAAGATGCCCCACATCACTAATCGTCAGAGAGATGCAAATCAAAACAACTACGAGGTACCAACTCACGCCACAGAGATTGGCACACATCACAAAGAATGAGAACAGGCAATGCTGGCAGGCATGTGGAGAGAAAGGAACTCTTTTTCACTGCTGGTGGAAATGCTGTCTAGTCCAACCTTTCTGGAAAGTGATATGGAGGTTCTTCCATATCCCCTGAGGAACACAAAACTACAATACAAAAATTCATTCCTCACACATATATTCATTGCAGTGCTATTTACAATAGCCAGACTCTGGAAACAACCAAGATGCCCTTCAACAGATGAGTGGCTAAAGAAACTGTGGTACATATACAAAATGGAATACACTGCACCCATAAGGAGAGATGAAGTCATGAAATTTTCCTATACATGGATATACATGAAATCTATTATTCTGAGTGAAATAAGTCAGAGGGAGAGAGATAGACACAGAATAGTCTCACTCAATCTATGGGTTTTAAGAAAAATGAAAGATATTTTTGGAGTAATTCTCAGAGATGAGGGCTGGAAGGTGCAGCTTATGACATGAAGCACATCACAAAGAGTGATGAGTGCAGTTAGAGAAATAACTACATTGAGAACTATCTGAACAATGTGAATGAATCAGGGAAATAGAAAGCCTGTCTCGAGTACAGGTGTGGGTGGGGTGGGGAGGAGGTAGATCTGGGACATTGGTGGTGGGAATGTTGCACTGGTGAAGGGGGGTGCTCTTTACATGACTGAAATTATACAATTACAATCATATTTGTAATCACGGTGTTTAAATAAAGATAATTATAAATATAAAAAATTAAAAAAAGAATCTACCTCCTTTCTCACACAGCTGCTGCCACAGCAGAGAAATAGACATTGGTCACATGACAAAGCATTTGCACTTAATGCCATGGCAACATATTGACTCCTCAAGCATAGGGTACCTTTTAACAGCTTCCTCAAGTCTCCTCACATTAGCCTACTGCCAGAAGTTGTTGCTGTAAGTTCATCCTTCCAAGGGCTTCCTTGTGTCCAGCCTATAGTGCATGAGCATGGTGCAGTCAGTGGTCTGTGAGGCCAAGAAAAGCCTGCTGACTTTTTCTGGTCCCAACAATTCATCTGCAAATGGGAATTGGGTCTGGAAGAGAGGGATCTCAAGAACACTTTTCTAGCTTAGAAATTCCAGGATTCTTTTTACTCTAGAGGCTTGGACTCTGAGTACAGTGGGTGTAGCCCAAAACCAAGACAAAAAGTAAAATAAAAGAGTAGTTTAAAAATAAAAATAGAGTGCAATATCAGCCCCACTGAGCAAAGGTGACTCATTTTCCATAGGTATGAGATGTGTATGAGGGGAAAGTAAGTCCAATTGAAAGAAGCAACACCAGTCCTTGTCACCAAGCAAACCTTCTCTAAAGCTCTACTAATTAATTAATTAATTCCTTCAATTAATTAATTAATGTGCTTAATCCAGCAACTCAGGACTCTGCACCAGGCAGGGATCAAGCTCACTGAAGTTGGATTTGTAAACCCTGAGATGGGGCTGGCAGGAGGTGGGAGTGTGTGTGCCTGGAACTGGCAAGTGAGGGCAAGGGGCTGTGTCCCACTGAACTCCCTACACAGTGTTTACCCTGAAAAAATTCTCATGTTATAGGGTATCATGAGCCTACAGAATGTCATATTACATTCATAATACCACACCTTCAATGGTTTGCTAGAAAATTGCTCCCTGAACTATACTTCTGTGACAAATGCACAGTAATAAAACTCCCCAAGGGCAGAGGGAAAATCATTGCCAATGGATGCACCAAATAACATATAGTGAGAGCAGTGAGCGGTGTGCTATCCAACTAAGAGTTGCATTAGAATCAGCACTTGCACAGGCACAGAGGGCTGAGAAAAACAAATCATGAATTTTTCTTGGGGTGACCAGGAATGGTGGTGTAAACCACTTCACTTTAGGGAATAGACAGGCATTTACAGGAAAGGGGTGACTGGAGGGAGACTGGCATCATTTTGGCTCTCATTCAACATGGGAGTGACAAAATTATTGCAAGTTAAAACATTCCTGTAAGCCATCCAGTCAGGTCTGGTGAAGTGGGCAGCTGGGCCATTAGGCAGAGAATCTGATTAACAGTGAGGGAGAGGCTAGACAATTTCAGCAGTAAAAACTAGTTCTTCAGTTGTCCAGGTTTGAGGAACAAGAGACCTTGACTTCAATCCCCCAGATGGTCACTTTTTGCAGGCCCAACTGCCATCTGACTATGTTAGGGATTATGTAAAGCTTACCTGGAAGACTATTTGGAAGGCTCATGTGGTTGCTCTTGGCTTCCCTCATTCTAGGTCTACTTGAGTTAACTACTGGTTTTGACCAGTTCTTCCTGATTCTGCTATCTGGTGAAGGACCTCTCTACATCTCATGCTTGCTTATTTACTTATTTAGGTTTTGTATCCACAACTGGCATAGTTCACGATTTACACTTGGTTCTGTGTTTGGGGTTACTCCTAGTGGTGTAGTGCAGTGATCAAACCAGGAATTGTTTGACACATACATATAAGACAAGTGTCTCAAACTCTGAACTAATTTCCCATCCCTCTCTCATGCTCATTAAGTGAGACAGCTAACCCATTTGATGCTTTCTAGTCTGAGGACAGGAGAGGCTAGAAAAACGCAGGGAAGTTCTATGGATGGCAGGAAAAAAGAAATCAATCGCTAAAAATCAAAGTCAAATCTGAGAGAAGAACTGAAGTTGAAAGAGAGAACCAGAGCCATAGACGGAGGGGTATTCTTTGCCCCAAGATAGGTAGCACAGCTGGTTCTCACAAGGCCCAGACCAGGAATAGGAGCAGCAATAAAACCATTGGCTCTCTTCCCCTGGAGACCCATTCTTGAGTCTGTGCAGTGGAAGGTATCCTTCTACTTGGCAGAAATTTGTGGTTCTGCTGCTTCTTTACCCCTCATTCTTTTCTTTCTGTCAAGGGAGAAAATGTTGTCACTTCTGTAGCTTTGCTAGACCTATCTGCAAATAGACCCACTCCTGGTCCAGGGGCTGCCAGTTTCAAACTAGAATATAAGGAGGTAGACCTGCCCTGTCTTAATGTTTCCCCCTGTGACTGTCTCAAGCATTCAGCATTACATGGTTTCAGTGTTGTTCACTGGCAAAGAGGGTTTATTGCACACAGAAGGGGGGAAATGTCAACAAAGGGCTTCCAACCAAGGCTGAGATGAACCATTCACTGTAGAGAAGTTTGGGGGTATGTGGCAGGCAAGCTCCAAGAGCCTCTCCAAACTCCTGCTGAAGATGGGTCTCTGAATACAATTTATCTGACATAAATAGTAATTATAGAAACAGTGTCACTTGGTAGGAAGGAGTTCTTGCTATGCTTGAAATAGAGGAAAATGACTGGAGAGACTGATACACACCACAAAGATCAAGAACAATAAGTGCTGGAGGGGATGTGGGGAGAAAGGAACTCTCATTCACTGCTGGTTGGAATGCCATCTAGTCCAGTTTTTATAAAAAACAATATGGATATTCCTCAAAAAACTGGAAATTGAGCTCCTATATGATCCAGCTATACCACTCTTAGGGATATACCCTGGGAACACAAAAATGCAATACAAAAAGGCCTTCTGCACATTGCAGTGATATTCATTGCAGTGCTATTTACTATAGCCAGACTCTGTAAAAAAAAAAAAACAAGATGCCCATCAACAGCTGAATGGCTAAAGAAACTGTAGTACATATACACAATGGAATAATATGCAGCCATCAGGAAAGATGAAGTCATGAAATTTTCCTATACATGGATGTACATGGAATCTATTATGCTGAGTGAAATAAGTCAGAGGGAGAGAGAATAGAATAGTCTCACTTATCTATGGGTTTTAAGAAAAATAAAAGACATTATTGTAATAATGCCCAGAGATGAGGGCCGGAAGGACCAGCTCAAGATATGAAGCTCACCTCAAGGAGGGGTGACTGCAGTTAGAATTTGAACAACTGGAAAATCTATGAAACTACGCCTGCCCAGTGGGGACCGACTGTGAAAAATTGTGAGTGCTGCCTATGTGTGTCTATCTCCTGTCATGTCACGTGAAACTCTTGGGAGTGGGACGAAAAGAGACTACAGAAGAGCACTTTGGCTCCGCTTCGCTAGGCGGCCGTGCGCTCTTTCTAAGGGAAAAACACCATCGCAACAGGAAGAAAAAAAATCACACTAAGAACTGTGCTGGATCACCGAAGCCCAGCATTTCTCTCTAGACTGTCTTCTCTGCTGCGTGCTCAGCCCTAAAATTTGATCCTGTGAGAGGCTTCATCCACAAAGGACTCCCCTCCCTTGGAAGCAGGTCGACCAACCCAGAAAGGGTGGAGCCAGAGGAGTGTGGCTTCGTACATCATTTAGCCAATGAATACCACCACAACACATAGAAAAACCAACAATACATGTGTGACAATGGGGAAACAATGTAGGCCAGCATCAGACATAGAGAATGAAGATGACAATTCTGATGACCAGATAATGACCAACCAACTAATCAACCTCTCAGATAAGGAATTTAGACTAGCAATATGGAAGATGCTCAAAGAACTCAAAGAAACCATAGATCGTGTTGAACAAAATACTAACAAGAACCAAGAAAATATGAAGACAGAAATCACAAAACTCCAAACTGAAATAACATGTCAACTAACAGGCCTGAAAAACTCAGTAAACGAAGTGAATGACAAAATGGATAAGCTCTGGGACAGGGTATCAGAAGCTGAGAATAGAATTGGTGCTGTGGAAGATGAGATAAATAACAATTCCATACAGCAGGAGAGATTGGAAAAAAAAACTTAAAGCAAATGAACAGACCATGGGAAACATAGTCAAAGAATGGGAACAGATAAAAATAGAAATCTATGATAAGCTCAACAAAAACAACTTAAGAATCATTAAAGTCCCAGAGACCCAGGAAGAAAATTTCTAGGAAGAATCAATGGTCAAGAACATCATTAAAGAGAAACTTCCAGAGCTAAAGAATATATGTGATCAAATCCTGCATGCTCGAAGAGTACCAACCAAAAGAGACCCCAGAAAAAAATACCCAAGACACATCCTAGTCACAATGACGAATCCCACAGATAGAGACAGAATTCTGAAAACAGCAAGATCAAAAAGGGAAATTACATTCAAGGGAGCATCCTTGAGATTTACAGCAGACCTGTCACCAGAAACACTCAAGGCCAGAAAGCAGTGGTGGGATATTGTGACAAGACTGAATGAAATGAATGCTTCACCTAGAATACTGTACCCAGCAAAACTCACTTTTCTGTTTGACGGAAAATGGAAGAATACATGGTTTCACAGACGAAAAACAGCTCAGAAACTTTACAGACTCAAAACCAGTCTTAAGAGAAAAACTGAAAGGCCTAATTTAAGACAAGATTAACCAAAAGACACACCAAATTTTGATATAAAGATGGCATTAAATCCCAGGACAATTCTTTCTCTCAATGTCAATGGACTAAATGCACCAGTTAAGAGACACAGAGTGTGGGGCCGGGCGGTGGCGCTGGAGGTAAGGTGCCTGCCTTACCTGCGCTAGCCTAGGAGACGGACCGTGGTTCGATCCCCCGGCGTCCCATATGGTCCCCCAAGCCAGGAGCGACTTCTGAGCGCATAGCCAGGAGTAACCCCTGAGCGTTACCGGGTGTGGCCCAAAAACCAAAAAAAAAAAAAAAAAAAAAGAGACACAGAGTGGCTAAATGGATCAAAAAAACTCAATCCAACCTTATGCTGCCTACAAGAAATGCACCTGAATAGTCAGAACAAACATAGACTCAAAATAAAAGGCTGGAGAAACATTATCCAAGCTAACAACACCCATAAAAAAGCTGGAGTGGCCATACTAATATCAGATAATGCAAACTTTATACTCAGAAAGATTGTAAGTAACAAAGATGGAAATTTTATATTAATCAAGGGGTATGTAGAGCAGGAAGAAATAACTCTCCTAAACATATATGCACCAAATGAGGGGCCAGCAAAATTTAATACAATTGTTGACAAATCTGAAAAATAATATCAATAACAACAAAATAATTGTGGGGGACCTTAACACAGCTTTGTCAACACTGGATAGGACAACCAAACTGAAATCCAACAAGAATATACTAGACCTGAGGAGAGAAATGAAAGAAAGAGGCCTAGTGGATATATATAGGACACTCCATCCCCAGAAACCTGGATACACATTCTTTTCCAATGTACATGAGACATTCTCCAGGATAGACTACATGCTGGCACATAAAACATACCTCCATAATATCAAGAGGATACAAATTTTGCAGGCTACCTTCATTGACCACAAGGCTTTGAAATTATTTGTGAATTCTAAAGGGACACAGAAGAAAAACTTTAACACCTGGAAGTTAAACAGCCTCATACTCAATAACCAGTTGGTCTGAGATGAAATCAAGGAGGAAATCAAAAGGTTCCTGGAAACAAATGACAATAAAGACACAAACTATCAGAACTTATGGGACACAGCAAAAGCAGTACTGAGAGGAAAATTTATAGCTTTGCAAGCACACATCAGGAAGGAAGAAGGGGCTTACCTGAGTAGCTTAATGACACAGCTCATAGAACTAAAAAGTGCTCAACAAAAGGACCCAAAAAATAGGGAGACAGAAGGAAATAACAAAGCTGAGAGCAGAAATCAATGAAGTGGAAACCAAAAAAAAACAATCCGAAAGATCAACGAAAGCAGAAGTTGGTTCTTTGAAAAAATAAACAAGATTGATAGACCACTGGCAAAACTAACAAAGAAAGAGAGAGAGAGAGAAACTTGATAACTCATATTAGGAATGAAAAAGGAGAGGTAACTACTGATATGGCAGAGATTCAAAGGGTAATCAGAAACTACTTTGAGAAACTGTATGCCACTAAAAATGAAAACCTGGAAGAAATAGATAAATTCTTGGACTCTTATAATCTTCCACGGTTGAAGGAAGAGGATGTAGCATATCTAAACACCCCCATCACTATTGATGAAATTAAAATGGTAATCAAATGTCTGCCCAAAAACAAAAGCCCAGGCCCAGATGGATTCACTAATGAATTCTTTCAAACTTTCCAAGAGGAACTACTACCAATCCTGGCAAGACTCTTTCATGAAATTGAACAAACAGAAACACTTCCAAATAGCTTTAATGAAGCCAACATCACCTTGATACCTAAACCAGACAGAGATGCTATGAAAAATGAAAATTACAGACCAATATCGCTGATGAATGCAGATGCAAAGATCCTCAACAAAATCCTGGCAAATAGGATTCAGTGCCTCATTAAGAAGATCATCTACTACAATCAAGTAGGTTTTATCCCAGGAATGCAAGGATGGTTTAACATCCATAAATCTATCAACATAATACACAACATCAACAAGAAAAATTAAAATCACATGATCATATCAATAAACGCAGAGAAAGCATTTGATAAGGTCCAACACTCATTCTTGATCAAAACTCTCAGCAAGATGGGAATGGAAGAAACCTTTCTCAACATAATTAAGGTCATCTACCACAGCCAGAGGCAAATATTGTCCTCAATGGAGAAAAACTGAAAGCCTTTCCTCTCTAAATTCTGGCACAAGACAAGGCTGTCCTCTCTCATCACTCCTATTCAACATAGCACAGGAAGTACTTGCTAAAGCGATTAGGCAAGAAAAAGATATCAAGGGAATCCAGATAGAAAAGGAAGAAGTCAAGCTCTCACTGTTTGCAGATGACATGATACTCTACCTAGAAAACCCTAAAGTCTCTACAAAAAAGCTTCTAGAAACAATAGACTCATATAGCAAGGTGGCAGGCTACAAAATTAACACTCAAAAATCAATGGCCTTTCTATACACCAATAGTAATAAGGAAGAAATGGACATTAAGAAAACAACCCCATTCACAATAGTTGCACACAAACTCAAATATCTTGAAATCAACTTGACTAAAAATGTGAAGGACCTATACAAAGAAAACTATAAAACTCTGCTCCAAGAAATAAGAGAGGACACGTGGAAATGGAAGCACATACCCTACTCATGGATTGGCAGGATTAACATCATCAAAATGGCAATACTCCCCAAAGCATTGTACAGATTTAATGTGATCCCTCTAAAGATTTCCATGACATTCTTCAAAGAAGTGGATCAGGCACTTTTGAAATTCATTTGGAACAATAAACACCCTAGACTAGCTAAAGCAATCATTGGGAAAAAGAATATGGGAGGAATTACTTTCCCCAACTTTAAATTGTACTACAAAGCAATAGTTATCAAAACAGCATGGTATTGGAATAAAGACAGGCTCTCAGATCAGTGGAATAGGCTTCAATACTCAGAGAATGTTCCCCAGACATACAATCACCTAATTTTTGATAAAGGAGCAGGAAATCCTAAATGGAGCAAAGAAAGCCTCTTCAACAAGTGGTGTTAGCACAACTGGCTAGCCACTTGCAAAAATTGAACTTAGACCCCCAGCTAACATCATGTACGAAGGTTAAATCCAAATGGATGAAAGACTTCGATATCAGACCCGAAACCATAAGATATATAAAACAACATGTAGGTAAAACACTCCAGGATATTGAGACTAAAGGCATCTTCAAAGAGGAAACTGCACTCTTCAAGCAAGTAAAAGCAGAGATTAACAGATGGGAATATATTAAACTGAGAAGCTTCTGCACCTCAAAAGAAATAGTGCCCAGAATACAAGAGCCCCCCACTGAGTGGGAGAAACTATTCACCTAATACCCATCAAACAAGGGGCTAATCTCCAAAATATGCAAGGCACTGACAGAACTTTACAAGAAAAAAAATATATAATCCCATCAAAAAATGGGGAAAAAAATGGACAGACACTTTGACAAAGAAGAAATACAAATGGCCAAAAGACACATGAAAAAATGCTCCACATCACTAGTCATCAGAGAGATCCAAATCAAAACAACTATGAGGTACCACCTCACACCCCAGAGATTGGCACACATCACAAAGAATGAGAATAAGCAGTGTTGGCGGGGATGTGGAGAGAAAGAAACTCTTATCCACTGCTGGTGGGAAAGCCGTCTAGTTCAACCTTTATGGAAAGCAATGTGGAGATTCCTTCAAAAACTGGAAATCGAGCTCCCATACAACCCAGCTATACCACTCCTAGGAATATACCCTAGGAACACAAAAATACAACACAAAAATTCCTTCCTTACATCTTTATTCATTGCAGCACTATTTACCATAGCAAGACTCTGGAAACAGTCAAGATACCCTTCAACAGATGAATGGCTAAAGAAACTGTGGTACATATACACAATGGAATATTATGCAGCTGTCAGAAGAGATGAAGTCATGAAATTTTCCTATATATGGATGTACATGGAATCTATTATGCTAAGTGAAATAAGTCAGAGAGAGAGAGAAAGATGCAGAATGGTCTCACTCATCTATGGGTTTTAAGAAAAATGAAAGACATTCTTGCAATAATATCTTTCAGACACAAAAGAGAAAAGAGCTGGAAGTTACAGCTCACCTCATGAAGCTCACCACAAACAGGGATGAGTTTAGAGAAATAACTACATTTTGAACTATCCTAATAATGAGAATGTATGAGGGAAATAGAAAGCCTGTCTAGAGTACAGGCGGGGGTCGGGTGGGGAGGAGGGAGATTTGGGACATTGGTGATGGGAATGTTGCACTGATGATGGGTGGTGTTCTTTACATGACTGAAACCCAAACACTATCATGTATGTAATAAAGTTGTTTAAATTTAAAAAAAGAAAGAAAAAAAAAAGAATTCGAACAACTACCATGACAATGTTAATGAGTGACAGAAGTAGAATGCTTGTCTTGAATACAGGCAGGGGTGTGAGTGGAGGAATATGGGTTGCATTGGTGGTGGGAATGTTGCACTGTTGAAGGGGGTCTTCTTTTTGTGACTGAAACCCAACTACAGTTATGTTTGTAATCACAATGTTTAAACAAAAAAAATAAAATAAAAGAAGAAATAATAAAGAAAGAAAAAGAAAATAGCTGAAGAGTTACCATTATCACTGGTGCTGGCCAGAATGGAGACTTGATTTGGGCAATTTTGGCCCAACTTCTGGGCAATTTAGTGGAGGCCACCCCTTAGGACAGAAGATCATTAAGCTTGATGGTCTCATCCAATAAAACCTTCCCAAACCCTGTTCTGTGTCTTTGCCTTGAGTAAATGGTTTGGTTTTACAAAATCACTTTCCAGTTTGGAAAAAAATGTACTCAGCAGTTGTCAGCCAGCCACATGAGTTTGATTAGCCTGAACCAATCATCCAGAACTTCAATGAACTCACAGAATGGAGCACCTGAATCCTGAGAGCCAAAGACCTTGGTGATCCTGTCAGAGCCTACCAATAAGCTTCTCCTTGGTTTGGATCACCGCCTCCCCAAGGTCAGTGCTGGTAGCCAAAGAGAAGGACAGTGTGAATCCCTCAGAGAACAACAAAGAATTGGTATTCCTGAGGCCTGTTTTTCTCAGGCACATTAGCAAGTTCAGTGGAGAATTCTTATCCATGAATGGGCAGGTAGCCTGGCATGGTGCCACAGAGGCATATGTAGCAGTTGAAACCTGAGTCCTTCAGTCACCGAGTGGAGACTGCAGCTTCTGCCTACAGAACATATGGCAGCGATTGCTGATGAAGTCTGTAGTGAATAGATGGGACCAGCAGAAATTCCCTTCTCAAGACTAGACCAGCCAATGTGACTCATGAGGCGACCAGGCATTATGTCCTTCTACTGTTCCTGTTGGCGCACCTGTTTGCAGGGCACCTAGAACAGCAAAGGCATAATAGCTTAAACAATAGAAATACATTTTTCCAAAGAGTAAGAAGTCAAGGATTAAGATGATGGCAAATTGTGTTTCTAGTGAGGGTTCTCTTCTTGGCTTGTCAACAGATGTCTTCTCCCTGGATTCTCTGTAATGGGTATGGAGGAAGAGAGTGAGAATAAAAGCAAGAATGAGAGAGAGAGAGAGTGGAGGACTCTGGACTCTTACCTTCTTATAAGAAGAGCAACAAGGCTACAAGGACAGAGCTCTGCCTTCACAACCTAACTAAGACCCAAAGATACCTATTTTCAAAATCTATCATGTTGGCAGTTAGGGTTCAAGTCCATGCCTTCTCACAGGACACAGACATTTAATGCTTCAAAGGGTTATTTCTTTTGTCACTTTATGGACTTTTTAGGGCTCCCAGTCCATTGTTGGACCCTAGGAACAGAAAGGGAAGAGCAGGTGGGGGAAGTTACCAGATGGAAGCATCTCATGAGAAGAGATAGGAGCTGGAGGAAAGTTCTCCTTCACTTGAGAACATGCTGGGAGTGTGCTCAGAGCTGAAGATTTTAACTACAGTGTCACCAAAGAACAGCCTCCACTGACAGTCACACACAGCTTTTGGCTTCCCTTTGGTAGATAATTGCAGTTGTGGTAGGTAAGGGGCCTAGCACCCTATTACCTCCCTAAATCTATTTACTATTAGCTAAGAGCTAACCAGACCATCTTTTTCAAAAGCAGAATTGGAGCCCAGAAGTGGTCCACTTAAGTGCCTCAACCACCCCCTTGGTGATAGTTCATTTGGAGCGGATTTGACAAGAACTGGGAAGTTGGATGCTGTGGCTTTTCTGGAAGAGCCAATTTCAGGCAGCCAGACCCTCTGAGAGAGCAGGCTTTGAAACCATCTCTAAAAATCTAATTGCACACCTTGCCAGAGTTTTACAGAAGCCTGGGGAATGCCTGGACAATATTTTGACCCGTTGGCATGCTGCCTGCTTTTAATATCTACTCCTGAATTTCACACATGCATTTGAGAGTCTCTCATTCATTGCCTATCCTTTACATTTTCTTATTTGTCCAGACCAATGCAGCTAATAGGGCAGGTTGTCCTTTGCCTGAATGAGGTCAAGGGGTGGCAATGTACTCAACATGTACAGGAGGAAGAGTGATATGGATGTGACCTTAATGTCACAGGTCCTAAACCCAGAGAGTCCAGGTCTGAGTTCTCATTCTTCACTTCTTGGTATGTGACTTTGGGTAATATACTTAGCTTTTCTGAGCCTGCTCCCTCAACTCTCCCCTTATATGAATGTGAATACCTATCTGGAAAATTCCCCAGCACCTAAAATTAGCTCATCAAATGCCATCTATTATTATTGCCAGTAATGTTGTTGCCAGACTCCATAGGTGAGCAAAATGCCTTGATGGAGATTTGTAGTTAAGTAGGCTGAGTCTCCTTTTAATTTTGGAGTGGGAGGTGGGGCACGCTGGCAATCCTCAGGGTTTAATTCTGGTTCTGTGCTCAGGGATCTTTCCCTGTAGTGCTTGGGAGTAGGCAGATTAAGCACCTTCAAGGCAAATGCTTTTCCCACTGTGTTATCTCACTGGCCCTGAGAGGCTTTTGTTAGAAAAGCTTGTCACTTTGTAGCCACTGTGCAGCTCCTACCCACTTTCATGGAAAGATGTTAAGTATAAACAGAAGTACCTGTAGGATAGATTGGACAGGCCCTGTTTTAGTAAGAAAAGGTACAGAATAAAGCAAGTAGTCAGAAAGAAGGCAAAAGGAGTGGTACTGAAACCCTGTTTATAAATGGGGCTCTCAACCTAGTTCTTTTTTTTATTTAAACATCTTGTTTACAAATATGGTTGTGATTAGGTTTCAGTCATGTAAAGAACACCCCCTTCACCAGTGCAACATTCCCACCACCAATGTTCCAAATCTCCCTCCACCCCACCCAACCCCCACCTGTACTCTAGACAGGCTTTCCAGTTCCCTCATTCATTCACATGATTATGGTAGTTCTCAGTGTAGTTATTTCTATAACTGCACTCACCACTCTTTGTGGTGAGCTTCATGAAGTGAGCTGGAAGTTCCAGCCCTGCTCTCATTGTCTCTGAGGATTGTTGCAAATATGACTTTTATTTTTCTTAAAACCCATAGATGAGTGAGACTATTCTGCGTCTCTCTCCCTCCCTCTGACTTATTTCACTCAACATAATAGACTCCATGTACATCCATGTATAGGAAAATTTCATGACTTCATCTCTCCTGACGGCTGCATAATATTCCATTGTGCATATGTACCACAGTTTCTTTAGCCATTCGTCTGTTGAAGGCATCTTGGTTGTTTCCAGAGCCTGGCTATTGTGAATAGTGCTGCAATATACATAGGTGTGAGAAAGGGGTTTTTGTATTGGATTCTTGTGTTCCTAGGGTATATTCCTAGGAGTGGTATAGCTGGATCGTATCTATACAAAGAAAACTATAAAGCCCTGCTACAAGAAATAAGAGAGGAAACACGGAAATGGAAACACATACCGTGCTCATGGATTGGCAGGATTGACATCATTAAAATGGCAATACTCCCTAAAGCATTGTACAGATTTAATGCGATCCCTCTAAAGATACCCATGACATTCTTCAAAGAAGTGGATCTAACACTTATAAAGTTCATCTGGAACAATAAACACCCTCGAATAGCTAAAGCACTCCTAGGGAAAAGGAGTATGGGAGGCATTACTTTTCTCAACTTTAAACTGTACTACAAAGCAATAGTTATCAAAACAGCATGTATTGAAATAAAGACAGATCCTCAGATCAGTGGAATAGGCTTGAGTTCTCAGAAAATGTTCCCCAGACATACAATCACCTAATTTTTGACAAGGGATCAAGAAATCCTAAGTGGAGCAGGGAAAACCTCTTCAACAAGTGGTGCTGGCAGAACTGGTTAGCCACTTGCAAAAAAGCGAACATAGACCCCCAGTTAACATCATGTACGAAGGTAAAATCCAAATGGATTAAAGACCTTGATATCAGACTTGATACCATAAGGTATATAGAACAACACATAGGTAAAACACTCCATAACATTGAGACTAAGGGCATCTTCAAGGAGAAAACTGCACTTTCCAATCAGCCCAGTTCTTGTAGAAAAGATGCAGCCAGGCTCTGCTGGTAGAGAAGGTGGCCCTAAACAGGAGCCAGGTAGGATAGGGCTGTCTGCCTCTTGGTAAGCTAGATCTGAAGTGGGCCCACAGGGCTGTGAAGAAGATGCCCTGCCCTGATTCTCTCAGTATAAAAGGTTTAATAGGCAGGTCAAGCTTTGGTGTCTGGGATGAAGGAAGAGAATGCACTGAATTTCTCAGGCCAGATTCTCAGCAGACATCCTTGGCGCCATCCCCAAGAGAAAATTCTAGCTAAAACCCAAATTGCTTGTTTATTAGCAAATATGAATAATGTACAAATGAAACCACCTGCTCCTGTTGAATTAATTTGGGTTGAACTGGGGTTGGCGGGGAGGGGCTGATGGTTAGTTAACACAATCATGCAAATCAACCCCAGACTTGACTTCTAGGCACAGCCTCATAGTCCACAACAGAATCCCTGGGGAAATCACCCAGCAGCCCTTAAAGGAAGCAGTAATCTCTGCTTGATCCAGCCTGACACTCCTGCACAACTTTCCACTGGTGTCTCTGGGAGTGAATATTTAGTACCTTTATTTTCTAAGCCTGATGAATGACAGAGAAAGGGGGAAAGTAACGTGTAGGAAAGAAGGTTTAAGAGCCAATGACTGAGACCAGGAGTTGGTTATACTAATTTTCGTGACCCACATTCATACCTCTAAGCCATCATTCTGAACCTTACTCTATTAAGATGCTCTTTTCCTTTTTTCATTTGATGCTGCTCCTCTCTCTTCCCTGTGTGCTGCTCTTGCAATGACTGGGCCCACAGGAGTTACAATACTCTTTTGGTGTCATTACACCAGTCACACACTTTTGTTGTGGGCACTCCCATATACTTGGGACCCCAAGTAGCAATGCTACCTGGATTATTCTTGGCATATGGGATGTTGCCAGGGATTGAACTCATGATCTCATGCCTACATTGCGAACTATCCTAACAATGAGAATATATGAAGGAAATAGAAAGCCTGTCAAAATACAGGTGGGGGTGGGGAGGGGAGGAGGGAGATTTGGGACATTGGTGATGGGAATGTTGCACTGGTGATGGGGGAGGTGTCATCTTATATGAGTGAAACCCAACCACAATCATGTTTGTAATTAAGATGTTTAAATAAAAAATATTTTAAAAATATTTTAAAAATATTTATTTATTTAGGTTTTGGGGCCTCACCTGGTGGCGTTCAGGGGTTACTCCTGGCCCTGCACTCAGAAATCACTCTTGGCAGGTTCAGGGGACCATGTGAGACATGGGACTCGAACCCGGGCAAGGCAAACACTCCACCACTATGCCAACATTCAGGCCCCTCTATGTAGGTTCTTAAAAGTTCCTAAGAGAAGGCTTACTTGGAAATCCTTGAATGATGGGATTTCCATGTGGACAGGGGCTAACCAAGATACCTTTGCCTCTTTAGCTTCTCAGGCTGGACAAGACACAGTCACTCTGGACTGAATCACAGAGGCCAGGTTCTAGACTGCAGAAGAATGTCTAAATGTGTACTCCCTATTGTCCTTCCACGTGTCCCCCTGTGTGCACCACTAGGACTCTCTGTGTGTCTTTGCACGCATCATTGTTATCTTAGGCTGGATGAATGTGTCTCCCTCTGGCATCCGTGATGGGTATGGACCAATTTCTGAGATCACTATTTTCCTGCTCATGTGAGGTAGATTGGTGTATTCTGTGCTGCTTCTAGATGGAAGGAGTAGGATTAGGTCCAAATGTGGCTTTGTGGTAAAGCACATACCTTGCAGGCATTAGGTCCTGGATTTGATTCCTCAAAGTACATACAAATTTTTTATTTTGCTAGGACTGGCTTGTGTTCCAGTCAAACCAGCTGAGTGAGTTTGGGAAGGACAATGAATCTAAAATTTAGTTCCCATGGCTGTAAAATAGGAGAAATAAATGTGGCTGATCTGGGATCCCATATGGTCCAATGAGCACTGCCAAGGGACCAATTCCTGAGCGCAGAGCCAAGAGTATCTCTGGGTGTCACCCAACAAATAAAACAGGAGAAAGAACCTATCCTTAAAAATCATGCCAGATAGCGAATAAAAATGTGCTTAGGGTTACTTTATGTGATTCTAAAATGCTGTATCTCTTTTTTTTTCAAATGGATATTTTAATTTTGTTGTCTGCACTCATGGAACAAAGCTTTTAACATATTGCAATAATGCAATGCTGCCAGAAAAAAAATTAAGAAAGAAGATGAAGATAAAAATTTTTATTGCTGATAAGCACTGGGCTTCACAAATAACCAGTTGGATGATACTAAGTTCCTCTCTGAGGTAGACATTCCCATCCGCATTCCTCCTGGACTAGAGAGAGTCATTTTATCTCAGGAACTCTATCAATCTAAACTACATCTAAACAATCAGCAGCAGAACTACCCTCTCTCAGACAGTGTGCTTTTCTCCCCTCCCCCCCATGGGCTGTTACATGTTACACTGAACATACGGTAGGCTGCATGCAGCATTAATTAATTTTTGGTAAGCACCTTGAAGAGGAGAAGCTCCATGAACAGCTGCCAGCTCTGGATAGGGTGTGTGTGTGTGTGTTTAACGCTACTCAGTGTGTGTAAACAAACTCACGATCCAATTTAGAGTTGACATATACAAATTGGTAATGGCTGTCACAGCATCATATCAGTGGAGGCAAAATGATTTTTTAAACACTCTTCTGAAATGGGCTGCCCTTTCTCATGGGTAATTTGTCTGTCTCCTCCTGACGTTCGACTGCCCCAGTGGCTCTGTGAGCGGCATCAAAGCCTGAATTTCCCTACAGGCAAACACAGAACAATAATCCTCTGTGCCAACAGCTGTTTTGTTATGCTTGAGGGGGAAATTGTGATGATGGGCTACGTACCCTCAAAAATCTCTCCTACTTGCTTTGAAGGAATCTTGATGTGGATCTTGTGTGGCATCAGCTTCTGGTTTGCTCTGTGAAGAAACTGAGCAGGAGGGCTGCTTGCTAAGGCTATAACAGGCCAAAGGCTGCCTGGTCAGAGCCAGAGATATTTGTGAATTCTGGCTCTGAGAGTCCAGAAGTCTAGGAAATGTGAACAGGCTTGGTTTCCTCTCAGTCCTCACCCTAGGTGTGCATGTAGCTGCCATTTCTCTCAGGTGGTTTTCCCTCTGGAACTATCAGTGTCTTCATTTCTTCCCAGAAGGGCACCAGCCATATTGAATGAGGAAGCACCTTCATTATAACTGTGTGTTGCTTTAAGAGTCTCCTCACAGATTCTATCTCCAACTACAATTACGTTCAGAGGTATTGGGGGGTCAGTATGGCAGTGTAGGAATTTCAGAGGAATGCAATCTCTCTCCTAATGGTGGGGAAATTGGTTCTTGGTTCAAGGTATCCATCCATTCCATTGATAAAAAAACCTTTTCCAGATTCCCAAATACCAGCTTCAGTCTGTACATGACATTTTTCATTTTCATTTCTTAATTTCCAAAACCAGTTCTGATTTTTTCCTGAGGCGAATTCTGCTCTGATGGAAGAGAATTTCTCTGACCTGAAGACCATTAAGAGGTCCAATTTATTCTGATGCAAGAGGACCTGGGAAATGAGGGCACATAGGATAGATGGGCAATGACTCTGGCCCCAACTGAATTCTGAGGCCATGTAATAGCTACTGTTTGTATATATAAATCTAGTGGAACTTTCTGTGATTCTGGAAATGCTCAATAACTTTGCTCTCCTGCACAGTGGCCACTAAACCACATGTAGCTAGGAAGCATTTGAAATGTGCCCAGTGACGCTGAGCAGTTGAATTTTTAATTTTGTCTCATTTAAGTAATCTAAATCCATTTAAACAGCCACTTGAGACCATTGCTGCCATTACTGGACAGCATAGAACTGGATTTAGGATAAATAAGATCAGCTCCGGTACTTGTAGGGTCCCATAGGACCTGAGCACAGCCCCTCCCCACCCCGCCACCTTCACATACATATTCCATACTTTCTGCTCTCAATCTGAAGAGCCCGTGGAGAAAGCAGCTATTGCAAAAGTTGGCTGGGGTACTCATTCCTTGCCTCTCATTTCCAGTTGGGGCCCCATAAAAAGCAAGCTTGGTTTATTGCTTTGCATATAAAAGTCTCTTGGAGACCAGATGAGCAGAGACAGGAATGTTCCTTAGCCACAATGGAAAAGCTTCTCACTAAGAAATATACCTCTTTGGAAATATTAACCTGGCAGATGGGTTGAAAGCAATTTTGAGTTCATTGTGGCTTCTTTTGTAAAGATGTTCGGACAACTGCAATTAGAGGCTGTCATCAGAACAGGGCCTTGGCCAAAAGAGGCTGCATCTATCGTGCTAAATTCTTAGCCCAGGGTTAACCATAGGCCATGCCATAAGCCTTGTTAGCGTTGCTAGAAAATCAAGTCCCATCTGCTTATGGTCCTTCTGTCCTGACTTTACAGAGCTCTAAGAAGGGCCTTTGAAACAAACCATTTTGATTTGTTCTTTCACAAAAGACAGCGAAGAGGGAACTGCCCAAGACGATGAAGGTAGCCATTACCCTTTGCCGGGCTAAGTATATAATTTCCCCAGCGATCCTCTGAGTAATAACAAAAACTTATGTGCGGTACATGTAGTGTTATATTCCCTGGGGCTTAATATGGCTCTCAGGAAAATTGATTTTCTGAAATCTTGCAATATACCTCATCACACTAAATGAAACCTGCCCTGGTTTTATAAGAAGTGATTGGATTTCAGTGATAAATGAACCCTCCCTATCTGAGAGAGGCTAGGTAATAGGCTGGTTTCTCCTGGACCTCACAGACACTGCTTCCAATCTTAATTTTTCCATAGGGTCTTGTTTAGTTCCCTCTGGAACGGGAGGTGCTTCTGGCTAATGCAGAGGCCTCCATGGGATGATGGCCGAAAGTCTTTTCTCTTTAGGAAGTGATTTATCTCCATGAAAGGAGGTGGTGGAGAAGGGTCTGGAAGGATGGGGAACATAGCAGAAGATGCCGGGGACCATTTGGGGTTTCAGGGAGAAGGAATTAGGGAGATATATGGTGAAATTTTATCTGAGGGACCCTCACCATACTTCTTTGAGGCTCTGGCATCATGTTCTTGAGTTCTGTGAGAAGTCATTAGAGGCCCCTGAACTGTTTTGAAAACTTTCTTCCTCTCTATAAATGTGGCTCAATGTTTCCAGCCCATTTTGGTAGAAACAAACAACCAATCATCTGCAATGGAACCTTGCTTCTAGAAAATCACACCAAAGCCTTTAGTACAACAGCCTTGGGACATGGGCTTCTTAGGAAAATGCTAGAAAGAGTGACTCCCATCAAATTCTAGGAGAGGAATTTGGTCTGTAGGGTGGGACTGGGTCACCAGGATCCATAATGATGGGATACCTACATAAGTGTAAAATTGTTCAGGACAGGAATGAAACCCAACTAAAATGATGCAGAAAGTATTGCACAAATCGAAGGTAAGGTTGTTAATGTGCAGAAAGATGTTCTAAATACAAGTACTGAGTTACGAAAAATTTAGCCCTGCTGAGGAAGGTTGATTCAAGGAGAGTCAGCAGATCTTCTGCTGGTGGAAATAGAAGTGTTTTCCTGAAAGTAATTGCTGGTCCCACTTTTTAGGTCCTCCACAACCCAGGGCATCTTCATTATGGCCTTACACTCTCCTTTTCCCTTTTCTTACGATCTTGCCCAATTTATTAAATCTTGGGAAAAAAGCAAAGAGCTGAAATTTTTCACCAAGCAGGTTGTGCAAAGTTTTGTTTAGATGGAGACAAGATTTTCAGGGAGAAGAAACGGAGTGTATGTGTGTTGGAAGTGCAGGTGCGGTGTTGTGTGTTGGTGGTGGTACAACTGGGGAAAGAAGATAAGAAAATGTGATGAATGCTCTCTTTTGGGGAGAAAATTGAACATCAATGTTTCTTAACCCAAGAGATTGAATTGTTTGTCCAATAGATGAGACTGGGGGTGGGGGCAGTGGATACAGTTACCTGGGAATACAAGACAAGGAAGTTTGAGAGCAATAAGTAGACTGAAAATTTTGCATTGGTGGATAGAGTCAAATTTTATCATCCATAATTAAACTAGTCATACAATATATACAATACAAAAATGTTTTTAGACTGGTTATTCATATGAGCATTTTATCAAAATAGTAACAGGGAGATTCAGGCCCCGAGTTGTGCTTTTGTTTAATGTGCCTCCATTTTATTTAATGCTGTGATGTGGAGCCAGAGACTGTTCATGGGAGGCTCATTCAGGAGAACATGGAAACCCTGGACAGTTCTGGGGCCAGGTTCACTGGGAGGTACTCTGTGGTGCAGTCTCTGCCCTTCCTTTCCACCTTTAGCCTCTCCAAATGGGTACTGTTCCCAGCAAAGCTTGAGACAATGACTGCTGGTGACTTTGACCCTAACAAGATCTATAACAGGACCCTTGATACTTGGGTGCCTTGTGGGATCCAATATAATCTCATGGATGCTCTTATTTTTCATTTCTGCCTGAAATGGTAAACACAGAAATAGTAAGTAGGGTGTAGGATCTGCCATATTTTACTTTTTCTCACCTACTCTCAATATTCTAAGTATACTAAGGTAAGTGGGGAATGTGTATATTGGGGGGCGAGAGAGGGGAGAAGAGAGAAAGTGAGAAGAGAAAAGAGAGAGGAGAAAAAAGGAGTGGAAGAATGAGGAAGAAAGAGGAAGAAGGAGGAAGGGAGAAAATTAAGAGGGGGAAGGAGAGGAGTGGGAGAGGAAAGAATGAGAGAGGGGGCAGAGGGGGGAAAAGGGAAAAAGAGAGAGAGAGAGCAAGAGAGATGATGACTAATCAGGAAAAGAATCACTTTTCTATCCTGTAACCTTTCTTCCTGTTTGAGAAGGGCACCTTCAAAGGGAACCCCAGCCCTTTGATAACATGCTAGAATGTTCATTTTTAATTAGTTTCTACTTTCTTCATATTGCCGCAATTAATCCTGCTCACTAACTTCCATCTCTATAAATAAAGGTATTTAACAGAATCACAGGGTATTTATATCCTCTGCACCTTCTGTTCTATCTTGCAAAAGCACATTATTCCAGAAGATGTGTGTGCTCTGACCTTACTCCAGAAGGCGCAAACAAGAGAGAATCACATTTCCTTCTACTTTATTGGCTTTTTGAGGGTTGAATTTCTAACTCTAAGATATTCATGGGGCCATATTTGACCAATAGTGTTGGAAGCTGGTTCTTCCTGCCTAACCTAAGCTCTCACAAAGGCCATGAAGAAGAGGGAGATGCAATGAGTGGGGGGTAAGGCTGGCCTTGCAAAAAGGAAGCCCCTGGGATAGCCACAACTCTGTCTGTGGACCACCACTCCCACACATCTGCAATCACCATCTTCAGGGGGATAACCCAGAAAAGTAGTGAATACTTGGATTCACAGGTTTCATCCCTGAACTTGGATGGGTTCCCTTATTGATTACAAATGATGTTTGGTAGAAAAATTGTTATTTAAAATAAAAATGAGGGGGAAAACTGACACTGTATCCAACTTGGAAAACCAGGTCTCTAGGTCCAGATCACTGGAGTCTTCTCAGGATAGGGCAGGCACTGTCCCTGCCCTGTTGGAGAGCCCAGTGCTCATCTGTTTCCATTCAAATTTAAATAGCCTGACCAAATGACCAATTTCAGAGGAAAGCCTCTGCCACACTTGACCTAGTAGGCCTGAGACACCATGATGCTTAACATCCTGGTGATACAACTGTGGAAGCTCACAGTCACGTGATATCTCCAAACTTCACAGTACCCAGAGTGCAAAAGGAACATAGATAATTAGATGGTAAGTTGGCTTGAAGCCCACTAAGCTCAATTAGTGAAAAAAATAACACAGAAGGTTCAACTAGCACCTAACAGCTCAGCGAATCCTCAGACAATAACTTTTGTAATATTATTATGAGATATATGCTGTAACACGCAATATAAAGCAAATTATTTTGTGGCTGCTAAAGGGATAAGTAGGGAAGAGTTGGTGGGTAGCTTGGGATGTTGGTGGAGGAAAAGTCATGCTGGTGGTGGGATTGGTGTTGAAATATTGAATATCTGAAATAACTGTATTGGGAACAACTTTGTATATCACCATATTTAAATAAAGTTTCAAATTGAAAAATAAAATAAAAATCAAGGTGCATTTTTTTTTATCATGGCATATGTTTCAGGAGAGATTCCAGTCTACTCACTCCCTCTAGCCATTGGTCCCCTTTCCCAGCTCTTGTCCAAATCCAGGAGGTAGCTTAGGATTGATTTGCTCTCTTATTCTGTTTCCTTATATTTCTCATTTAAGGGAAATCAAACAGTATTTTTTCTTTCTCTTCCAAACTTATTTTATTTAGTACAATACCCTCCATGTTGAATCAAAGGACATGACTACCTTTCCTTAGACCTTGAGTATTTCATACAAAAAACACATTTTCTTAGAGGCAAATTCAACCCAATTTTGTGTTGTAATTGGAAGCATATGGACTAATCTCAGCTCAAAATTGTGGGGGGTAGGGGTGTAAAGGGGACTAAAGTTGTCAAGGACACTCGTGGACCACTGTCCTTGGTCCTGAACATCAAAATCCTCCTGTGTGAGGAGAAGTTTCCATCTCCTAACCTAGGAACACGAATGCCTCTTATTAAGTCTCTTCTAGAAATTCTGTGTGAGGCCAAGGAAGGAAGCAGAGACTGAGAGAGAACCTCTAAGAGATATGAATAGGAGGTGGGATAACAGTCTTTATCTATAATGATTGTAAGGTATTTTATTTGGACAAAAATGTCCTTAGGCCTCTTTACCAGGATGTTGGGGTTAGGAGGAAATATTTTCTGCCACGCTGCTGAGGAGACATAGCCACAGCTCATGCCTAACAATGCAATTTCTGTTGTATAATATCTGGTTGATTTCATGTAAATTTGACAGTTACAAATGGTTTTTCCATTAGGGCACATGAGGGTGTCACTAGCTACTGTGTGCCCTGTCTTGGGTTCCATCGGCCTTACATAGCAGCAGGTCAGATCTCCCTTGCTAAGAGTGGGTTGTGCCACAAGCAGTGTTCTTTGATCACCAGTGATTCCTGGTTGACATTGAGGATCTTCCTAAAACTCTGGTCCTTCTGCCTACTTTCTTTCAGATCTGCTTTCTGGATTTTCCCATGTTCCTGCCAGCCTTTCCCCTAAGAGCTCACAGCAGATTTCATATTATTCTACCCACAATCTCTTGGCCTTGGAATGGGTTCAGGACAGAGGAGAGAAACCAAGAATAGCATTTGGAAGTCTCATGCCAAGGCTGACAACGTGAGCAGGTTTCTAAGGACAGGGCCTTTTCAGATGGAAACCAAACTCAAGATGTTTTCAATTCCTTGGCAGCCTGTCTCCACCTTGACTTTCCCATGCAAGGAGGTGTAAGAAGTCTATTTACAACACTTGTAGGATGTAAAAGGCAAGTTATTTTGTTGCTGTGTTTATTCCTGGTTAATTGAGAAAATTATTCCATTTAGCCAAGAGTAAAACCTCTGAGATTTTTTTCTCCTCATTTCTCTGTATGTCTGGGGGAAACAGGCAGCAGTAAACAATTATGCCCTATTTTATTCTGAGTTAAAAAGAATTATCATAATAATAATTACTACAAACAACATCTGGTTTGGGCACAGCTCAACACAGGAATTACTCTGTGCCATGAGGTGAGCTTGCCCCTGATTCTGAAGCTTTGATGGGCTTCCCATCTCCTGAGACTGACCTTCTGACCAGCAGAATCATCTCCATCTCTTGAAAGCCAAGGCTGCTTTCACAGTGAGAAGAGAGATCCCTTAAGAGACTTTGTGGTAGTTGCTGCACACAATGTCTTTTGTATGTCTTTCTTGCTAGTTTAATTGTCTATCGAAACCATGAGTGCAATGTTTTGTTCGTACATCTGTTCCTGTTGCTTGTCTCAGTGTGAACACCTGAACTGATGGCCAGTTACTGTGGGATTCACTAGAAGCCACAATGAGAGCCAGTCATCCTTTGGGGTCTGATAAATCTGGGACAGGGGAGGGAGGGAGGGAAGATAAAAGGTGTGTTTAAAAGTTGGGGGTGCCTGGAATGTGAACCAACATGTCATCTTGGGAAGGCTTTAAGGACCAAGAATGATGAAGACCCCTTAAAGCAGGGTCTGCCGAGCATGTAATCAGAGGGACCAGAGATCCAGTATCGAAATACAGGTTCCACGAACTGAATCAGGACTCTGGCATGTGTCATTTAAATTATCTCTCAGGTCACTCAAAAGGCACCCTAGAATTGGCAAGCTACTGCATTAAGAAATGAGATTTCGGAGCAGAAACCTTCCATACACCACAAAAGCTCTGAGAGGAGAATAAATGAACATGCAAGGAGTCTACAGTTATTCCCATGACAGTATACTTCAAGGGTGGAGAAACCCTGCATCTCTTAAGCCAAGGGAATTCCCTTTCTAATGTCCCCAATATTTACTGTGCCTATGCAGGAAGAAAACGAAAACCAGCACAAAATAATCTTTTTTATTTATTTATCTAGTTATTTATTTATTTTTTATTTTTTGTTTTGGTTTGGATATTGATGTTGTTGTTTCCATTTTTTTCCTTTTTGTGCTCTGTTATGTTTTTATTTCAGGACTGTGGTTATTATGTGGTGCTTGTCTTTATTGCTGTAGTGCTCACTGGATTTTTTATTTAATATTTCCTTTTGTATTGTTGTGGTGTTTTGATTCCTCTTTCCTTTTTTTCTCTCAAACTGAGGTTGAGAGCCTCTAAAAGGACTCTGCCCATTTTCGACTTATTTGATTTTTACCCCATTTTATTGCTTTACTTTTCTTCAAACAGAAACACATAACTTGAACTATCTAGTTCTGCCTCTCAATTTGAGGGGGAAATAATGGAGGGTACTAAGACCAAACAGTTGTATGATCACTAAGTAGTAAGCTAGACACAGAGGGGACCACTTATACTAGTAGCCCATGGGGTGAGGGTGGGGGATATGGGATGCAAGATAGGAACGGGGGTGAAGGGAAGACAACTTTGGTGATGGAAATTCCCCTGATTCAATATTAATATGTACCTAAAATATTACTGTGAAAGATATGTAATCCACTTTGGTCAAAATAAAAATTATTATAAAAATAAAAAAAGAAATGAGATTTCATCAAGGGTTGAGCCGTACAGGGATTAAAGCATACAGTGTAGCATAGAGAGGGTAAAATATACTGAGTTAGGGTCTAAGATTTTATCAAGAGTTTAGGTGTTGTCTTGCATACAACCAGCTCTGATTGGATTTCTGGCACCATATATGGCCTCTGAGTGCGTTTAGAGTTAGAAGTAAGACCTAGGCATTGCCTAGTGTGACCCCCAAATCCAAAAAATAATATTTTCTTTTTATTAAATAAGCTTAACCTCAGGTTTTGGGAACTGATGTTTGTAAATTTGCTTTTAAATCCTGGCCACTTAGAAGATTTGCTTAAGGTGAGGAATCCAGGTCATTGGTCACTCAGGGTGTGTTCCTAGCATTAAAAACTGCAGAAGCTTTCCTGGCTTGGGACTTGGCTTTTCTGACAGGACCAAAGTCAATATTATTCACACAATGTGATATGGGCAGAGTTCAGGGACCAGCTATCAGGAGACCTCAGGTAACAGGCTGGGCTTTGATGATCAAATGCTCAATCTAGCCTGTGATCAGGCTTACCAGCTGATTCCAATACAGGGAAAGAAAGAATTGAATTTGGTATATAGTTTTCATATTTGTGCACCTTGAAATTCTCAGTGTCCCCCAGAAAAATTTAGGGGCAAGAAGACATTGGAGTGGGCAGGACAGTTTTATTTATTTATTTATTTATTTATTTATTTATTTATTTATTTATTTATGTCACACACGGCAATGCTCAGGGGTTACTCCTGGCTCTAAGCTCAGAAATAGCTCCTGGCAGGGTCGGGGGACCTTATGGGATGCCGGGATTTGAACCACCATCCTTCTGCATGCAAGGCAAATGCCTTACCTCCATGCTATCTCTCCAGTCCAGGGCAGTTTTATTTTAACATGCTCACTACAGCTCAGAGCCTCTGTTTCCCCTTCTTTGTTCATCACATTCCCCCCAAATGGTCAATTTTGAAAATAATTGGACTAGATGAACTATGACAGAGCTTTTCCAGCTCTGACTTCAAGAGAATTTTCTAGTAGCCTTTAGCTGGTTTACCTGGGAAAATATGCTCTTCTCCTCCAAACAGATGATTATGAAAGAATACATTTTTGCATGTCAGAATCCATCTTGCAAAATGTTAACTTAACATTTGCAATTTAAAAATAAGTCAATGATATAGAAGTTCCATTTCTCCCATTAGGATACATTTACATTTCAGAATGTTTCTCTCAGAGAGAAGTTTGGGCTTTTCCAACCTCGAGATATTTTATGAATAGTTAAAGATAATAGATGAATTCATAACACTGTGACGATTTTCCTCAAAGGAAAACAGCAGGGGCTCATGGAAGCCTAAAGTATTTGAGCAGGTTGACATTAATGACTATTACTGGGTTGTGAGATATATGTGTATTTTAATTTTCTGTGTAGGCTCCATTTCACATTAATAATGGACACTCTAGAGTTGATTGTTCTTTAAAAATATCTGCTTCATATTGGTTTTCCCACCCACTGATGGATGAAAGAAGAGAGATGTGCCCTTCAGGCTAGGGAGTGGTTTGGGCTAGCACCCATCTAGCTAGGGGACCTGAGAAACCCCAAAGCTGCCAGTTCTGCTCAATTGAGAAGTGGAGAAAAGATAAAATATGCAGACCCTCTTTCACATTAGGGACTCTGGAAAATTCCTGGGTGGAGCAGCCTGCAGGGTTTTTCTCCTGGTCCTGAAAGCAAGCTAAGCTAAACCAGATCAAGGCTGAGTTGGATTTTTCTAGTACCTTTCTCCTGGGCATACAGACAGCAGTTGTTCCAGGGTGTCTCTCTGAGTTCTGAGCACCTCCTCTAACAAGGACCCTAGTCTGGGCTGATTTTGCCACCCCAATGATCCCATTTTAACTGAATTATCCCTCTAAAGACCCTAAATCCAAATACAGTGATATCTGGAGTTTGGGTATTAGAGCATCCAGATGTAAATTTTAGGAGGCATAATTTATCCTGTAGGAATGGGTGAATAAAGATCTGAGCTGAAATGAATTAAGTTACTGAGCTTATCATGAACATCATTATTGTCGTCTCCTTGATTATCATCACTCATTGCTTCTAGGTTCATTTTCCTTAGGGTACATTTTGGACCCACTATACTATACATTCCCGTTTTGGGCTGAACTTTTAATGTCTCATCTGGAATGTGGGACTTTTGCTCTGCTCCAAACAGACTCATCTTGCTCAGCCTGTTCTTCAGAGGGTGTGTACACCTTCACACTGAATGTAGTTGGGGTCATGGAGTTCCCCTGACCTGTCCAGTGCTGCCAGCATTGTACATTCTGCATGCACTGGCATCACTGACTGCCACCCTCTCAGGGGAAGGAATGTCATAGCGAGATGACCTCACTCTTATTTGAAAGAGGGAAATAAACCATTTTTTTTTGTGAAAGAGATCAGACAAATTTTTGTGAAGAGATCAGACAAATAATAATAGTATCACCAGAGAAAGGATCCTGAGTATAGTCACCTTTTGATACATCTGGGAAGGAAAAAAAATAGCTGGAGAATAATGGGGAATTCTGCGTAGTGTCCAATGAGCCCTGTGGGAAGTTCCAGGACTGCAGAGTCTGATCTGCGTATCTCCAGGTCACCTCCCCATTTGCTGTGTTTTTGGGAGTGGGCCTCTAACAAAGCAGAGAAATGCTGAGTGATAGGTGAGTAGGAAGAGATCAGCTCAGCTCTGGGCTACAATACCAGACATTTGGCTTTTAATTTTTAAAAGCCTTTCCCCCTTTTTGGCATGGCCACATTAGGTTGTGCTCAGTATTTACTCCTGGCTCTGTGCTCAGAGATTATGCCTAGCATGGCTCTGGGATCATATCAGGGCAGGCTGTGTGTTAAACAAGTTCTGTACCCCTCCCTGTACTATCTCTCCAGCTCAAGAGACACTTAACTGGAGTACAGGAAAGAGAAGGTCCTTGCTGACCACTTAGGAATGTCATAAACTTAGTGACCTGCCATGGCTGATCCATATACCCAATACTTGGAGGACTCTTCTCTGTTTCCTGATCACCTCGAGGGCTTATGCATGTGCCCTCTAACCCCACCTTCATGTCCTCTTCTCTCTGACTGAGTGAGCATGGAGCAAACCTTCAACAGTCATCATGGGCTGACTTACTGTTCTGTCATGTTGAAGCTCTGCAGAGGTTCTCCTACAGGCAGGAATTTGGGCAACAGGTCAGAGATATTCTCTCCAAGGCAGGCCCAATCTGGCTGCCAATCCTCTCTTGTGCTCAGATCTCACACTGACAAGGCCCCACAGTCCCTCTCCATGTCCTTCCACAAGACCTAAGTACACTGGGATTTCCAAAGGGAAGCTGACTTCAGAGACAAGGAAAGTCAAAAATAATTAAAGAAAATAAAAAAGTATTGTATTTAATGTACAAGAGACTTAATAAAAACATTGCACAGATGAAATAATAAATAAGAAAGGGATAAAAAAGAAAGGAACACGGAAGGAAGGAAGGAAGGAAGGAAGGAAGGAAGGAAGGAAGGAAGGAAGGAAGGAAGGAAGGAAGGAAGGAAGGAAGGAAAGAGAAAAGGAAGGAGTGAGGATGGAAGGAAATGAGTAGGAAGGAGGGGATGGAAGGAAGGAGAGAGGAATGCAAGGAGGGAGGGAGAAAGAGAGGGAGACATGAAGGAAGGAAGGAAGGAAGGAAGGAAGGAAGGAAGGAAGGAAGGAAGGAAGGAAGGAAGGAAGGAAGGAAGGAAGGAAGGAAGGAAGGAAGGAAAGAGGGAATTGGGGAGAAAAAATGAAGGAATGAGGGAACAAATAACTGAGGGAAAAAGAAAATCAGGGAGGAAGGGGGAGGAGGGAAGCTGAGACCAGTCTATCTGCCAAGTACTGGGCTGTGCCCTTCCCCCCCTTTAGTCCAGGGAGATGCACTGTTCCTGTGAGAGTGAATCCTGCCTCCTGTCCATCAGGCCTCTTGTTCCAGCCGTCCTCCCCTCCTCACTACATTATTGATTAAAAATAAAATAGCCTCATTATGGGGTGCATTTGGCAGTAATATTCCCGTTTGGATGGAGCCCAAAACAAGCCGTGGCCACATTTGCATGTTTCTTGAATGTCACTGTCCCACCCGTGGTTCCCTCCTGCAGCTCTCAGGCCTTGGTCTAGTCTCAGTGCCTGCAGACTTGCTTGGCCTCCCAGCTTCTCTTTCTACTGGCCTCTGCACCTCTTGTTCATTAGTGCTGCTTCTGCCTGGTCTCCTCTTTTTGTGCTCTTGAATATGCAACCCAGCTCCTGTGAGCTGACACTAGGGCTTTTCTGCCGACAGCAGTGGTTCTCAAATAGTGGTTCTCCATAAAGGGGGGTGCGTTTGACCTCGGCAAACACTGTCATAACAAGCTAAGCCCCTTGTTTGTGTCCCTGTATGTCTCTGGAGCTGAGAGTTGCTGTGTCTTGCTTCAAACCCCGCTTCGAAAAGCTATGCATTGCAAAACGTGCTCGTTGTAGCCATTAATCCAGACTTCACCTTTGATTAAAAAATCAGCTCAAATTATTTTATATATTTTTGTTTTGCAAGTTCAAGTTTTTTTAAATAAAGATACTATTTACAGTCGCACGGGGGTGTGTGTGAAAAATGTTTTCTTCTTCCTAGGGGGCCATGACAGAAAATAATTGAGAAGCACTGGCCTACAGAATTGTCTCCAAACTCACTCCTGACCCCCAGGACAGTGCTGAGTGGAGTCTAAGCTTACTCAGCAAGGACGTTATACAGAGTCCATATGAGTGGGAGTTATTTGTTAAAATCCCTTGTACTAATAACTTAACCTCATTATTCCAGAAAAAACAAAACAAAACAAAAAAACCCTCTAAGTGAAAAGAGGTAGAAAAGCTGAAGGACCCATCAAAGGCAAAATGACAAGGTGCCTGGGGCTACATGAGCCTCTCTGTAACTAAACAAATAGCACTGCTTCTCTTGAAAAAAAAAATGTTCTTCAACACCATTGATGTGTTTGGTCCCCTGAGTTCTAGGTATGGGGAGTATCATTAGACAAGAGAGATAAAATCTTTCTCTTCTGATGGACTTAAGTCATAATGGGAGAAGAGACACTAACCACAATAAATAATAAATGATCACATCATTCAGTCTAGGGGAAGTTGGTAAATGCAAATGAATATCAAAAGAGCAGGGGAAAGAACTAGAATGTGCCAAAGGAAAAGAGTGAGTTAGAATCTCAGAGTGAGCAGTGAATGTCTATAAATGACACTGGAGCAAAGACTTAAAGGAGTGATCCATGCAGATGTGGGCACATGTTCTAGACTGAGCCCAGAACAGCCTGTGCAAAGGCCCTGGAACTGCCAAGTAAAGGAAGTGTGGCTGCAGTAGAGGAGAGAGATGGAAAAGGGAAGGAAGGACTCCTCTCTTGAGTCACCCTCATGTTTACATGGGACAAATGATGCTTACCATATTTCACAGCATAATCTGTGCTTCTGTTATTAACTGACACCAGCATAATCCTTTTTAAAAAGTCTTTCATCGTAGGGACAGTGGCAGAGAGTCTTGGGCAGTTTGCTGGTGTGGGGAACAGTAACTTTATAAAGTTTTCATCCATATGATAAATATTGATTCTATTGTAACTGTGTTACCTGACCTTGATAGGCTAACAATAAAATATAAAGTAAAAATGATCCAAAAGCTTCACCTAACAAAAACAGACCCCTCTTTTCTGGAAAGAAAAGTTATAAAAACTGTGATGGTTCTGCACTGAAATATAGTAACAAACTTACACTTAATAAAACTGCATCTTAAATTTATTAAACCCAGAAGCTGTGCCTGGAATTGTGCCCAGCAACGTACTAGCTGTTTAGCTCTTTAAATCTGGACTACAGATTTTAGAGGAAGATTCCATCATCATACTCTAAATGTGAAACTAAAGAAAACAGATTTACCAATCTGTCCCTGCAGCTAACAAACCACAGTGGCTGGTGTTGAATCTTTTTTTCTGATGCTGAAACAAGGATGCAGAGCCTCCTTGTTTTCTGGGCTTTACTCAAGTTCTGAGGGGTCTTAATCTGGAGCACAAAATACTTAGGTGAACATGGGAATAATCCCCCCTTCAACCAGGCCCCAAAGCTCTTTCTGCATGAAAGACATTTTTCTCCAGTCTTCTCTGACTTGAAGCATATCTCCTGCATAAAGGATCTGCTGGGGACTGGCCCTGGGTGATTAGACCAGAAGAAGGGAAGAAACAATACATGAGGCTAGAGTCATAACACAGTGGGTAGGGCATTCGTCTAGCACATGGCCTATCTGGATTCAATCTCCAGCATCCCATATAGTTCCCCCAAAACCACCAGTAATGAAACTCCTGTTTCAGAGCCAGGAGTAACCTCTGAGCGCTACCAGGTGTGGCCCAAATACCAAAGAAAAAAAGGATAAAAATGTAAGACAGGGACAGGGAAACAACTCAAGTGTTCAAGAACAGATGAGCAAAAAACAGTGGTACACAATGGAATACTATGCAGTTGTTAGGAAAAATAAAGTCATAACATTTGCTTATGAATGGATGGATATGGAGAGTATTATGCTGAGTGAAATGAGTCAGATGGAGAGGGAAATGATTCCACTCATATGTGAGTTATTAAAAAATAGTATGGTAATAATACCCATAGATAATAGAGGCAAGGCCCAGAAGAGCTGGTGTATGATAGAAAGCTTGCCACAAATAGCAGGAGAGTGCAGTTAGTACAGAGAAGGGACCACCATGACAATAATAATTGGAAAGGATCACTCTAGACAGGAACTGGGTACTGAAAAAGGGTAAAGAGATAGGCATGATACCCCTTCAGTAATAGAATTGCAAACCACATTGTCAAAAAGACACAGAGAGAGGGGCCGGAGCAGTGGCACAAGCAGTGAGTCATCTGCCTTGCCCGCACTAGCCTAGGATGGACCGGTGTCCATTCAATTCCCCCAGTGTCCCATATAGTCCCCCAAGCCAGGAGCTATTTCTGAGTGCATAGCCAAGAATAACCCCTGAGCGTCACTGGTTGTGGCCCAAAAACAAATTTTAGCATAGAGGCAGGCAGGGGAAAGAACAAGAGGGAGGAAAAGACATGGTGATTAAATTGAAAATTTATTTAAAAGAAAACAACTAACATAAGAGAGAAATAGGCTATCAGAGAGCTCATAATCTTGTGGACTGGGAGCCCAAATTGCCATTCACATATAGTATTTATTGTTTAGAACTAGCAAATACAGTAAGAAGGGCAAATATAATAGTTTCCTGTCTATACTTATCTAATCTGGCTAGGCTTTGACATATCAAAGGGGTCTTTGGCAGCTAATGCAAAGTCTCTGGATTTTCTTTTTCTGGGAGAGGGGGCAGATCCAAGAGTGAATACAGAAAACTGTCCAATAGGGGGCTTCTAAGGGTACCAGGTATTTAGTAGATAATTAGTAATTAAGGGTCCCTAAATCACTTTTCAGCCTCTCTCCTCAGATTATCATTTTTCTAGCTAAGCATATTTATTTCCTAGATGTCTGTTTATCTAAAAAAGGATTCTTGTGCAAGGAGTCTTCTTATTTATGTTGCTCTTTTTTGATTTGGCCACACTCAGCAATGCTCAGGGCTTACTCCTGACTCTGAGCTCAAGAATCATCCAAGACAGGCATTGGGGGACCCTAGGAGATGCTGAGGATAGAACCTGGATTGACTGCATGTAGGCAAATGCCTTACCTACTGTGTTATCACTCTGACCCCTCCTTGTTCATTTAAATTTCATTCATATTCATAGCACAGTCCCTAAAACCTTGGCTTTATGGGAGAGCACTGATTAGAGTCCAATGGAATAGAGCCCAGAGGGTCTTCTACAAGCCATCCTGAAACCCACCCCACTTCAAGTGTTCTTCAACCTGGCAGCCCCACCTCTCTGTCCAGGAATGTCACCAGGACAGGATATCAGCTCTGGACAGTCGGGCACTGTTTGTGTTCTGGGAGCCTTTGGGTTTCAGCTGCCTCTGGCAAGGGCTATCTATGATTTTCAAATATCTCTGAAAGCAAAAACTTGAGAACAAAAATTTCAGCATTGAGATTCCATATAATCCTGCTTATATCCAGTAAATATCCTAATTGCAAGAGATTGATACATGTTCATAGCAGAATGATTTCCAGAGAGAGTAGAACTGGTAGGGCTTTTGCTTTGCATGTGGTCAACTTAGGTTCCATTTTCAGCACCAGAAGAGTCCCCCAATCCCTACCAGGAGTAACCTAAATGCAGAGTCAAGAATTACCCCTGAGCAACACTAGATGTGTCCCCAAAACAAACAACAACAAAATAATGGTCTCTGGGTCTCTGCACATACTGATTCGAAACTAAGCTAGAAAAGAAAAAAATAAAGATAAAATCCTGACAGCAGATATAAAGGTCAACCTAGAGAATATTAGGCTTAAGGAAAATGAGCAAATGAGAGAAGACACATACTCTATGCTGTCACTCATGTAGCAGATAAAGAAACAAGATAAACAACGAACCAAGTAAAACAAGACGTCTGGATTGTCAGACCATGTTAGTGGCTAACAAGGAAAGAGAGTAGCTGGTGAATAAAAAAAGGGCAGGCTATGTAGTACAGGATGGACCTAGATTTTTATTTTATTTGCTTGTTTTTGGGGGGGTCTCCCAAACAGTGTCCACTCTTCTCCTGCTGATATTCAGCAGGGCTACACTGGCTTGACAATTCAGTGTTTTGGCCCAGAGGAGCTTGGGGCCAACAAGATTATACTTGGTGATTCTTAAGGGGCTGCATTCGAAGCCAGCCATTGAATTTGGAATCTCTCTGCATGCAGGGATATGCTATAACCCTTTGAGACTTCTGCCCACTCCAGAAATTCAATTTTTAGTGGTGACCATAATAAATAAATGTGAACATATTGATACATACTGGAAGTCTCTCTGCTATTATAACTCAATGTGACTCCAATAAAGCAATTGTTTCCTGCTTCCATTCTTTCTTGTGCTGGTGATAAAGGGGTTGCATAAACTCCTGGCTGTGGTGTTTGCACCCTTTAGTTACTATGCTCACATGTTCTGAAGTTTTGTTTTTGCTGCATTGTACAGTTAGGAATCACCTGTGCCAGGGGATCCCAGAGAGCAGAACTGCCCACTTCAGGCAACAGAGTCACTGGACTTGCAGGGACTAAACTCCCAATCTCTTACCTGCTTTCAGTCACTGAGCTATCCCCTGGGCCCCCTCTAATTAAATCTATTGTTTCAGCTCTGCCTAGCAGTGCTCAGGGCTTGTTACTGGCTCTCTACTCACAATGACCTTGAAAGTGCTCAGAGGGCCATATGTGGTGTGGGGATCAAATGAGGTTGGCTTCATGCAATGCAAGGCTCCTGTATTATCTCTCCAGTCTTAACAAATTGTTAAACTAAACTAATATAAAAAGAAATAACCATTTCATCACATCTCTTTGGGTGGAGAGTGGAGGGATTGAGGGAGGGTCAGAGACCCTGATTTACTCCAGTACAAAGGTTCTGGAAAACGTTTCCCTCTTTTCAAGTTCAGATACTCACATCTCCATATAAGGAATGTGCATGTCAGCTTGAGCTTTAATCTTTACCTTAAAGAGTCCTTGGTGTTGAGTCAATCTTTGCTCCTGGAATTCTTTTTTTTTATTTGTTTTCGTGCAAGCATGTAGACTTCTCTGTGAGAAGGAAGACGAGAGAAGAAGACAGGCAGATGGAAAGATGGGGACTATAGTTAACGATGTCAGGGGAGTACTTCGTTTCTGCTGCACAGACGTCCTCCCTTTATTGCCCTTTCTGTAGTAGAAGAACAGATGCAGTGAAATCAGTGAGAGAAAGTAGAGACAATGTCTCGGTGTGAGATTTGAGTGAGTGTGAGAGTGTGAGTGTGAGAGCGCCTGCACACAAGGACACACGTACTGTCTCGCACTATCTCACTGCACTGCCTTCAGCTGGTCTCTGGTCAATGCAATTTCTGCATCCTGAATGTAGCAATTGCTGCTAATGGATATGAGGCCATAAAGATGGATGTCAATTACACTGATGACGGATGAATTTTTCAAGACCTAGGCAGGTTGGAGTAAGGAAAACCATTAGCCTTAACAACAGCATTAACAACAAAGATGCATGCCTGGGCTTGGAGCCGGCTCATTGTTCTCAGCCTCAGAGCTCCTGCATCTGAGCTTCAGGGTGACTCAATTCCAGCAATAGCCAGGTCTGGGACTCAGCACTCCTGGGAGGTAGAGGAAGCTGGTTCTGTGTGCATCTAAATCTTCTCCAGGGACACCAGGCTAGGGAAGACCACGTTGACACATTAACGGTGTCATCCCATGAGCCCCATCATTCACAAAGTGGCTAGTTGCAGGATTTCCCATCCATTGAGAGAGACATTTGCGAGTAAAAGGGGTCTGGAAAGGTCGTCTGCAAAATGTACACCATACATTTCAACATGAACCTATGAATGCGTGTATGTCCATCCATACTCACACGCTGGGCTCCAATTTTACCGGTTGCCGAAGATTTCCTATTCTCAGTTCTCACTGTTTCTTCTCATTCACTGAATTTTGCTACAACTATGGATGACTTAAGAAGAGTTAAGTAGTTTCCTGTGGGGGAAGAGATGTGAGGGAAGCTATTAGCCAACAGAATGTTGAGAGCCTTCTCAATTTTAGCCAATTGTGTAAAAGACGACAGACGGTAATGTTTATGAGATGTATAATTCAAGGCAAATCTGTCCAGATAGAGAGGATAAAGCATCTTTAACTTGGCTAACAAATGGTGAGCTGTATTCGAATAAACAAAACTAGTGAAACCCAAGGCACATCGTTGTAACACTGGAGAGATGGAAAATAATCTTTTCATTAAAAAAAAAAAAGAATACCAGGTATTCAAGGAGGGAGAATTTTTATAATCCTTCACTGCTCATCAGCTTTATTATCAGTCACTAGTAAAGGCAGGGTATGTCCCTTATTTGAAACATTTGACATTTGTCTACTCTTTTCAAGGTCACGCTGCATGCTAATTTCTTAACTTTTTGTTTTGAGCCAAATAACACGATCTTTGTTTCATTAATATTTAAGAGTAATTTAGATTGTGCCAGATGATCTTAAAGCTCATTTAAATCAGCTTGAAGATAATATTAAGATTTCTCCCGGCATAATATACTACCATAAATGATAGTGTCATCTGCATATAAATGATGGACTGAATATGATAATGAATAGCAAGGATTATCAATATAGAATGACAACTGCACTTGATTTTGGTTAAATCTTCCAAAGATCTATTATTGTTTTCAGAGTTAAAGATGCATTGTTTTGCCCAAATCTCCTAAAGAAAAAATACAAAAGGTTTTCATGAAATGAATCTTTTATTGTGTAGGAAAGAGGAAAGGAAATGTCCACAAATTATACATATATTGTTTTGCAAATACAATAATTAGAGTTCTTGCAGAACATTACTTCACTGGATTGAACAGCCATCTCTTGGCATTGCAACCTCTTCTCTTCCTCTTTCTCCCCATACTGATGAACAAGTTTAAAAACTGTATTACTCTGACTGACTTGACCCTTAGTTAAAATGCTGTATGCCTACAGAGATCCTGTTCACTTTATCCTTTCATCCTCTAAAAACATTTGATTTAATTAACTCTTTATTAACCTAGAACTTACAATATCTTGTAGTAAATAAAGTAAAAAAATTTGAGATAATTAAAAAATGGAATAATTATATAGCAACTAAAATTTGTAAGAATAAGTTAAAAGACGTCACAAATCTCTTAAGAGAAAGTAACATTTTTAATGTCAAGGGGGAAAAACTAATGAGAATAAATGAGAAATGGACAACAGAAAATCAATGGCAATGAACACAATTTGTGTGTGTGTTGAAGAAAGATGCGTAGGTACAAATCCTGTCATATTACATTATCTTAACATATGGCAGGAGAGGTTCTGTCAGCAAGAGAGGAGTCTTCCTTTTCCCACAGTTCTCCATAGTGTTCCATAGACACAAAGGGTCTCTAAAACATTTTGAGAGTTTCTTTTGGCCATGGTTTGCAAGGTGGAGCAGAAGGTGCAGTTTGTGCCTAGTCTGAAAAAGTATGGCATTTCCATTTTCAGACTCAATAGAGCCTATCTCTGCTCTGGCTTCAGCGACATGGGCTTTGTCAGAGACATATGGAGCCACATGTCAATAAGCTTCCTGTGGGCCACCACATGTTTCTTTGGTTTATTTATGTATTTCCTCACACAACGCCTGATGTTTAATGTTGGATAGTCAGTGTGAGCAAATGGGACTATCATATGGTTTGAGGAAGTGTGTTGAAAGGTTGACTGTTCCTTTACACCAGAAGACAAGTCCAGACAGGCAAACAGCCTCCAATTCTTGGGCCACCAGCCCCAAACCTTGTAGACACATGATTGGTCCTTTGATGTCTCAGTTTTGGAAAGAAAAAGGTGTTTAGATGAAGAAAGGCTTGATAAAGGGTTGGTAGAGAGGCGGTAAGGTGGGATAGAAGAGGAAATTGGAGTATCAGGGTATAGTGGGCACATCTAGGGAGAAAGTAGACTGACTCCTGTCTTCCTGGCTTCCTGGCTTCTGACTGCTACATGTTAAGAATATTCTTGTTGTCTAGTGAAAGCTAACTCTTTTTTTCAAGATCCTTCCTCCTATCCCATCATCTCCTCTTAAGTTGTTCTGATCATGAAATCATCCTTCTGTATCTCAACAATGCTTAGGGTATAACTTGAGTGGCACTGATTAGATGCTTACAGATGTCTGTATCCTCCATCATACTGTACGTTCTGCAGGGTAAATTTTATTATTCTGATTTCTCATAGACCAACCACCATACCTGGCACAGAGTAGGCATTTGAGAAGGGTTTGCTGAATGAAAAACTAGAATGAGACCAAAGTACCAAGAAATTCCCTAGAGGGTGCTAGTCAGGCCACTTTGCATCATTGGGCCTGTGCAGGTTGGTGCACCCTTTTATGCATCAATTACAGTTCTGGATCTTGATATCAGGGGTTAGAACTTAGGAAAGAAATGATCTCAGAGCCATTTATGTACCCTTTTGTCTTCCCTCCAGGGCTCCAAAATAACATTAATGGAGTCAGAGAGATACTACAGGGTTCAAGGCACCTGTCTTGTAACCCATTGACCTTGCTTTGAATCTCTGCCACCACATATGGCTCTCTGGGCACAGCCAGGCTCACTCCTGAACACAGAGCAATGAGGAGTTCCTGACCAAAGCAAACAAACAAATAAAATAATGTCACGTTCTGAAATGTTACGTGCTTTTCTCATTTCTCTCAGCCTTCCCCATCTGTGACTAGTGTCTCCATCTTCTTCAATAGACACCTGGCTCTTTCATTTCTTCAATAAATAAATATCTTGGAGTTTTTTTGGCATGCTTCAAAGAATGATGTGAGGACCAACCTCTTCCCTGCTGTGATCATTTAAAGAGACTAGAGAGAAGGAAATCACTATGCCTGGTGGGGAGGGAAGATGGAGTAAGATGAAGGTGGAAAATACCACCGAGAAAATAGATTAGGGATCAAGGCAATCTCCTTCAGTACCTTGCCAGAGGCTTGCTCTGCTATCTGTCTAGGGAGAAAATAGACAGACATGAGGTAACCAGACAGACGTCCAGATAAAGGGATGCAGTCTTGGGGTGCAGGGTAAGTAATAAAGGCCAGCATATACCTGACAATCACAGGTCCTGGGCTGACTCCCAGACAGTCTCCATCTCTCTTTCATTGGACTTATTTGCCTCAGAAACTGGTCCCTGCCTTTTTTGCTGGGCCTTGGTGTGGCTGGTCAGTTCTGCTCAGTGCTTCACTGCTCCTGCTGCTGCTGGCCATAGACTAGGCAGTGAGAAAGCCTTCCGTGGGGAGAGATGAGGACAATCAGCCCTTGTCCTCCATGAATGTAGCTGCCTGGAGCCCATCTCCTATTATGCTAATGGAGTGCTTGTCTTCTTGCCAGAATTGAATGATATTATACAAGGTCTGGCTTTGAGTTTCTAGAAACTGAAGTTAGAACAGGAGGAAAGGAACATGTCAGCCACATTTAAAACCTGGATTTTAAATTAATTATGCATAATTAGCATAATGTAATTATACTTAGGACAGACATTCTCAGAGAGTGTTCTGAGAAACCTAAGATTCCATGGTGATCTTTTGGGAACCAGGCAAATGTTTTCTTTAAAATTTTAAAATACCATATGCTTTTAATTGTAAACAAATAATGTATACCAACTTTCCACAATCAGCACATTAGCTTGTACCTGCCAACCTAACTCTGTGTGAGCCCAGATATTGGAATAAAACTTTTCTTGTTATGACTATTCACTGAGAAGTATCTTGAGTTTGCAAAACAAATAGTTCTTTTCCCTAAAAACTGTTACCATTCACAGCTACTCATCTGTAAGAATCAGGCTTGCCTCACTATTATCCAAGCAAGATAAAATGCTATAATAAATCAGATGTTTAGACTGACTTCAATTTATATCTCAAGCCCCCCATTTTTAATTGTATGTCACAGATATTCTCCATTATCATTGTGACTTACTTCTAATAAATAAAATTTATTAATTACAGCTTATAAAATAAATGATTCATCACAATTTGTTAATTTTAGTCTGTCTTCTACGTTAGTATATCAGAATGTTTGCTGTTGCAAATTGCAGAACACGCAATTCAAAATGGATTAAGCTAGTAAGGAATTTATCATTTGATAAAAGAAGAAATTCAGAGTAGATTGTTTTGATAGTTTGACCATCTAGCTAAGGACATAGGTCCTTCTGTTTCCTGCTTTATTTTCTTTCCTTCATGGAGTTGTCTTTGAACTGATGCCTCATGATGGCACAATGATTGCTATAGTTCCTAGCATCTCATATAATGTCAGAAATATGAGGTTAGAGAAAGATTACAGAGTTTCTCTTTTTAGGGCAACTCATTTATCATAAAGTTTGTTAACAGCTTCCAACTCAAACATTTTATGACTGAGGACCTGTTTTACCAGTTAGGGCCAGGAGAAGGCCACACATAATTTATCTTCCCAGAATCATCGAGGGAAGTATGGATTCTGTACAATCGAAGGCTCTGCAAGCATTAAATAGGGTCTTGGAATTATACTAATAATGTTTTCTACAATTGGGTTTCTTAGATGGGGTTTCTGATTAAATCATTTTACTATGAAATAAGAATTAGTTGGTAAAATGACTGGTGGTATTGACAACTTTTCTTGGATTGGTCTTAGATCTATCCTGCTGCTCTTTTGTTTTTCAGGTACTGACTCGGTTTTGTTCTTGTGCATTAATATTAGGCTTGCACATATGCTTTAACATTTCCTCTCATCACACAGGAAGACAACTTCATGGAAATAAACTATGGTGCATTTAGTCATACTGACCCTCAAATTAGGAGTCAGTATCCAAAACCAATTTCATCATATTCATCACCTGGAAGTTAAAATAGAATTGTAGGTAGTGGTGCAGTTAGGGAAATAACTACACTAACAACTATCATGACAATCTTAATGAGTGAGAGAAGTAGAATGACTGTCTCAAATACAGGCAAGGATTGGGAAGGAGGGAGGGGGCATTGGAGGTGGGAATATTGCACTGGTGAAAGGGGGGTATTCTATTATGACTGAAACCCAACTACAGTCACGCTTGTAATCATGATGCCTAAATAAAGATTTTATATATTAAAAATACTTGTAGGGGGCCAAAGTGATAGCACAGCAGTAGGCGTTTGCCTTGCATGGGGCAGATCCAGGACCAACCTTGGCTTGACCCCCAGCACCCCATATGGTTCCCCAAGCCAAGAGCGATTTCTGAGCACATAGCAGGAGTAATCCCTGAGCATCACAGAGTGTGGACCAAAAGCCAAAAAAAAAAAAAAGAAAAAGAATTGTATGTCTCACCTTGGGCCTCAATGAGCAGAACCCCTGAAGATAAGGAGCTGTGAATGAATTGTTCATGAAGCTCTAAGTGTTCCTGCTAATAAGTGCAATTGTAAGGACTGAGACTTGTCTGCAGAGTTGATTTAGCTGGACTTGAGGTTAAAGATAGTAGTTGAGGAAGATTAAGTGTGGTCTGCAAATTTTGGTCTTGGCATGGATTCTACAGGACCAGAAATGCAAGATGAACACTGTGGCAATGGCCATGGTATTGGGTATATAGTCAAAGGTGTAGGAATAGAAGAGAGGAGAGGGCAGGAGAGAAGTTAAGGAAGCACAATTAATAGACTTAATTTATAATTAAATTGGGAGGACAAATGATTCCCACTGACTCCCAGATATCTATCTAGTTTGGGGGGATCTGTCTCTCAATAGGTCATCCTTCTGTGATCCTTGTTTCCTCAAAAAAAAAAAAAGACAATTTTGGTGTCTGAAAATCTTCAACTCTTTCATTTTAACTTTCCCCCAAAACTTCCTGTTCTTTGACCCCATCACAGTCCTCTTGAAGTTGACCAGCCTCATGTTTTCTTGTTCTCATGGTCTCTTAAAGGTCTTTCCTTATTTCCATACAATTTATCCTGTCCATACACTATCATAACAGAATAGTGGTAAGTAAGCAGGCTCCTACCGAACTTACTCAGGATAGCTTTTACCTGCAGGAAAAAAAGAATAAATTCAGTTTATAGAAGATAGAGAGGAAGTCAGAACATTCTGAGCAAGTTGAGGGGTTGTGTGGAATTAATTTTGATTTTAATGAAAGGTTAATGTTTTAATGACAAAGGAATCTTTTGTAGGTCACAATATACTTGATTTCTGAAAATGTATTCTTACGTGCTTGTATTTAATTCAGTTGCTTTTTGTTCTAAATAGTGTTTTGCTAAAACACTAATGAATCTGTGAGAAGGTTAAAATGAAAAATTTTGAGTTTCATGAATACTAGTTTATAAAATATACCAACAATAACAACCTTGAAAAACTCTTGTGTTTTTTTTTTTTTCCAAGCAAGATTTTCTGAGTCCCTCTCCCTCTGACCCCTTCCATTTTTGCCCGAAGTCCCAGCTGGCACATGGACAGTTCCTTTTTCTTCTTAATTTCTTCTGGCCCCAGGCCTACTACCCAGAAATTTGACTTGTATTTAAGTCACTGCCAAATCCTGGATGAAATTTGTACCCAACTTCTTTTAGTCATTAAAATAAGACATAGTAAATGGAGACTGCCATGTTCAAGGGGGTAAGCAATGTTCAGTTTTGCAAGTTCAACACATTTCTCCCAAGAACAATGTCTAGAAAAAAACAGATTTGGAATTGTTCATTGTAAAAGAAAAAAAGAATTTTACTCAAAAATTTATTGAGTAAATGAAATTATACTATAAAAATGAGTCCATATAGTATATGATGACTTTTTTTTTTACCATACTTGGCTGTGCTCAGGGGTTACTCCAGGCTCAGCATTCAGGATCTCTCCTGTTAAGGATCCAAGAACCATTTTGATGACAAGGATCAAGCCCGGGTCAGTGGCATGAAAGGCAAGTTCCCTAACCACTGTGTATCTCTCCAGATTTTCAATTTGTGACCTTTACTACCTGCTTTATTACCACTCAGCTCAATGATTCCACTTTCACAATTCAAACTAATCTCTAATGACAAATAAAAATCATATTGTCATTATCTCAGGAAGTGGGTGGGCTTACAAAGAAGTAAATGGGGATTTAAAGTGAGGGAAACCTGAATTCTCTTGAGCCAGAACTGAGGAGGGGAGCAAGTCCCACCATATATGTAGCAGTCAAATCTCACCAAGTTTACCCTTCAAATATATGCAGTGTATTGTACTTTCATATTGTACCTAACACTGTAAAACACCAAATCAGGAAGAAAAGAAAGAACTTTCACAACTGAAAAATTTTAACTCTGTACTGCTAATCATATTTCTCCAGTATACACTTTCTTTATCATCTTATGGTTATTTTTGCAGATTTATGTTTCTGCACAAAACTCACAAATCATGTCAGTAGGTGCTTTCTATTTACCCAACACTTGAGCATAATGGGCGCCTATAGGTCCAGGTAGAAAAGATAGAAAATTCTTTATTTTGTTTTTGCTGAATCCCACTTACACTTCTTGGCTATTTCAAAGACTGGCTTTTGAGCCTGCCTAGAGGGCAGGAGTCATCACCTGAGCCTGTGTGAGGCCCTTTCTCTTTACTCATATGCCAGAAGCTTCATGGCTGTGAGTGACAGCTCTGTGTGTGAGGAAGGTGACCAAGAAGAGTCCAGGTGGGCAGAGCCCTTAGGAAGAGACTATGCCCAGACCAGAGTCTTGGCTGAAGATATGCTAGAAGGAGAAATCTATGCAAGGAGGGGTTATGAGCCTGAACAGGCTGCAGAGAGCAGGGTTGTGCTCTGGCTGAGATGCAGGGTTTATAGAGATGAGCTCCCCAAGACCTTGATTTTTCTCTTCTTTGTCTGTGTGCATTTTTTATGAACAGCCTATACTGTAGAACCATCTGCTCAATGCCAAATGTACACCCCAGAACTGGCCTGCTCAGATGGTGAGCGAAGAAGCTTGACTTGTCCATGACTTTTTCAATAGGCAGACATTGATGCTTAATAAAACAGAATTGTTTGTTTGTTTTTGGAGCACACAGACCATGCTCAGGGCTTACTCCAGGCCATATACTCAGGGATCATTTCTGGCTGTGCTCAAGGTACTATATACTATAGTACTATAGTATCTAAGTATCAAACTCAGGTTAGCCTCATGCAAGAGATAAGTGCCCTGTCTTCAGTACTATAGCTTCAGCACCAGAAATAAAATAGTTGAGCTAGAACTGTCCAGGGGATAGTGGATTCACTCAAAAAACTGCAGTATTTATTCAATTTTCTTCCCAGGCCAGCAAGGTGGTCTGTGTCCTCATGTATAAATCAAGAGTCGGTGGAAGTGCAGGGTGAAGAAACAAATAAATGAAAGACTTTTCTGGGACAGGCCAAAACTGTGCATTTTGCAAGGATGGAGGAAACCCCAGCACCAAGAGGAGGTGGGCAAAAAGTGAATGAGTTGAAAGAGCTTCTCCTCAGCAACCCTTGGACATGCAGAGCTTTGATTGGTTTTCTGTAAAAAGATATGAGTTGCTTTCTTCCCCCTCTTCGCAAATAGTGACAAAGAAGAACAGTTGAGAAGATAACTGGAATGGAAAGGTTCTGCAGGGTATTTTGAGCCAAGGGAATGAGCTCTCAGAGATTTTATCGAATGTGCCCCCATCGACCTGCTTTTATTACAAATTGCCTACAACAGGTGGCAGCGTCTGGGTGAAGGACACCTTGCGACAGATGTGTGCAGTGCTCAGTGCTCGTGGAAACAGTAAAGAAAGTTCCACAATGTGATAGCTCTCATGCAACAGAGCAGCTCTAAAATTTTAAATATTTTCCTATTATGAGTTCAGCACTTTCTGCACTGTAACTCAATAGGAAAGAAAGGCTGCTCATGGAGGGTTGATGCATGGCCACTAAGGCAGGCTGTGGGCACCTGCAAGCACTCAAGTAGGCTGAATCCTAGAAACACAAACCTCCTTGCAGTGGGGTTCACTAGGCCTGGACCGGGGGACAGAATGCTTCCCTACATGTGGAAAAAGATCTGTGTTATTTAATCAGGTGTCATTAACACTAAAAACAAGCTGCAGTCTAAAAGAATGAATGGATGGCTTCTGAGAAAAATCACAGCACCCTAGACTAGTGGTTTTCAATTCTTATGGTTGGAGAGAAATACCTTACAGAAATTAAATCTTTTAAAATGTGATTCATAAGGAATTTTTTGTTTATGGCAAGAATATGTCTATGTTAATATTGATAGTTTAATATTGACAGTAGTATTACTACATGATCCAGACATTCCATGGTCTTAAGCATAAATAATAACTTTCATGCAGACTAGTTCCTAGTCTACTAGTTCTACTAGTAGTTCCTCATTCTACTCTCTTTCTCCTTCTCAAGAAAACATTTGAATGCAACTGACAATAAAATCTATCCTATTTGAGGGTGGGAGGAGGATCCTCTAACATTGGTTCTTTGTAATAGAGCAGCAAAGATACTACCTAGTTTTAGAGTATGTGTGTGATCCAGGACTGTATCTAAGAACTACTGGTTAGGACATTTTTTTCTTTACTTGTATTTCTGTGTGTGTGTGTGTGTGTGTGTGTGTGTGTGTGTGTTTGTGTGTGTTAAAACATTTTCCACTTGATAAGCCATGTCAGAACAATAGAGAATACAAGCCAAATTTTCTCCAGATATTTTTTATTTGTGATTTGAAATAGAACAGAAAGCTGTCAGAGGGCAGAAGGCCAACCACACACCTGGGCCAAGATTCTGAGTTGCAAGCAACAGAAACATTCTAGCTGAGTTAAGCAGAAAAGAAACAAACTCAAGAGATGACATTGAAGGCAAGAATTGTGGAGGATCTCCGGGTCTTTCACATTCTGAATATCTGCCTTCAGCCTCCAGTCATGCTACAGAGCTTTCCTGGTGTGGAAATTGATACTGCTGAGCCTGAAATGAAGACACCTGCCCATCTCAGTCACTCCATTTTTCTGCAAACCCTGCATAACCAGAAAGTGTACCTTGGGGGTTCTTGGTTCTACTGTCTAGACCAGATAAATTGCCCAAGTAGATAATCTACGTTGAAATCTCAGAAATTCTCTTGGAGTAGATGTACTGTCAGGGAAATCAATGGGTAATTCTTTCACTGACATTTTTCTAGTTTATGGGTAAAGTCTCTTGTGCTTCTGGTCCATATCTCTATGCCCAGATCTAGCTTATTACTTGGTAGTTAGAAAAGGCTCAATAAGTATTTGTTGAAATGAATTAAAATTGAGTTTTAAATTTAGAGGAATGTGTTCCAAGGGCAGACTGCCAGTCACTATTGCAAATCAGTTCTAGTAATCAAAGTAAATTAGAAAGGCAATCAAAACTAAACTCAAATTCTAGTGGTGGTACACACTTATCTACTATAGTATTGTCCTTATAGTTGTGGGTTGGTGGTGGGTGGGTTGGCTGGATTTTCTACTAATAGTTGGGAATTCCTCTGCCAGTTCATCCACATGAATATGTTAACTGAAGATCATTTTGCTAGCATTCTGGGGGGTAAAGGAGGGAGATATGGGATGCATACTGGGAACAGGGGAGGAGGGAGGACAGCACTGGTGGTGGGAATGCCCCTCATTCATTGTCACTATGTACCATAAATGATGCAGTGGAAGATTTGTAATGCACTTTGGTCACAATAAAAATTAAAAAAAAGAAGAAGAAGTGAAATTATTATGGACTTTCATTCAGAATCCTGAGAATTTCCAGAGTGTTTGCTTTTGCTACATGACCCTTCCCTCTTTCAAAGGGAAGGGAGGGAAGAAGAAGGATATTTTCAAAGGCTAATTTGTAGTTCAGGTATCATTATGTCAGAGAAATGTATGCTTCATGCTCCTATTGAATTATTCCAGATATCTTGGTCTGTTCCTGTGTTCCTGGCCCTCTGCAGAATTTTCAAGATAGGAAAGTGCCAGCCATTAAAGATCAGTCCTCAATCAGATTCAGCAAGATGGTCACTGCTAACACGCAATTAAGCAATGGCTATAGGAAGTCTGCTGTCAAATTGTAGTATGGAAACTTCTCTGTGTATTCATGCCAAAAAATATTTTAATTGATTCTGGATGAAGCAGACATTTTAATGTCCTTAATTTGAGGTTGGAGAGAGGGAGTCTTTAAAAGATCCAAATCCCAAGGTTTTTGGATTTGCAGAATTGAGAAATGATTCAAAATCAGGAGCTAGATTCCATCTGTTTTAACTTCAACTGAATTAAAGCAAAAATATATCCATTCTTTGATATAATAAGTTATTTTATTTGAGCATGAGGGTTGTTTTTACTATGTTTATATGTGTGTTAAATTTCCTATATTGTATTATCTCTCTCATTGGTGCAGATATAATTTCTTAAAAACTATTTATATTCTTCAATTTTGAAAAATGTAGCATTTTGAATTCAATTATGTTTAAAATAAGTATAAGTGAATTGAAAATCATCTCTGAATGGGATAATTATTGGTTATTGAATTTTTCCTTTTCCTGTTTATAATTTTTAGTTTTTCAATAATGAGTATGTCTTGATTTCATTATTTAAAAAACACATTATGGGCAATATTTTTCCTATCCTATTATTCCTACACTTAAGAAATTTCATTCTGAAGATCAGGTTTCAAATTAACAGAGTATATGGGGAAAATAGGATTGGGTCATATATTCAGCCCTATGGAAGTTTAAAGCCAGAATATTAATAAAAATCAATTGTAATCCTAACACAAATAATGGACCAAGTATATATACAGGCATAATAAAACTTAGGGATTTTACTTCCTCTTTGAAATATGTGTCTTGGAGGGCATTCATTTTTGATAGAGAACATTTCATCAATATTAAATCTTAGCATTGCAGTGTAGTGTGCTTCATCAATTCATTGTTTTAACACTGGGCTTAATATTGCTGCAGCTTCTGAAGCTTTGCTCTTCATCTAGCCAGAGAAACTTAAGATAGAGAAAGCCTAGAGTAATATTCCATACCGAAAAGTACTAAAGAACTAAACCAGAAAAGACAGGCACTTAAGAATACTAAAGATTTCCAGTTTTTCTTGATATTTGGCATACATTTGTAAGATTTTTTTTATTGGGAAGAAGCTTGACTCAGATTCCTCAAAGTGTTGATGTGCTGGGAGGAGGATATATAGGAACCAATATGACCTCTACTTTATACTGACCTCATCTCCTGTTTACTAATTACTTTTGAGAAAATTTATACTAAAGAAGACTGCATTGCCACAAAAAAAATGTGTTAGAAACTCTATGCCCTGTACACCTGGGACCTGATATAGATAACTGGAAAGATAAAAACAGAAATAAAGTACAAAAAAACTGCATATACAACAAAATTTATTTCTTGCACCACGGGAGTGTTAAGTTTGCAAAGCAACCAAGAAACCTAGGCTCTGAAGAAATATGGGTTCTCCCCAAACATAGGTTGACATATGGCAAGCACGAAAGGAAGAGAAGTCATGGAAGAGTCATCATGGAAGAGTTTTAACCGAAAATTTAATGACCTGAAAAAAATATAAGTTGAAAAATATTATGAGGATACAGATTCCAGGAACTCACAAATATCAGGTACTTTGCATGTACTGCCATAATGTTGTTCGTGAACTTTCCCTAGGAGCTCATAGATATTATTTGGTATGAGGGTCTGGGAGATCTGAGAGCAGAGATGATGGGAAAAATCAGTTGATTCTGTAAGAAAGAACCAACGTCTTTTCTGGAGAGAATAAAAGTCTTGCATTTCTGAGGGTTACCAACAAACCATAATGACGAGCCAAAGGAAGTCAAAGAAAAATTTCCACCTCAGATCAGAAGACACTTTTAGGCTCAGGATCTTATGCTGATACCATGAAATGTTTTTCACTAGAGCAAGTTTCGAAGCTCCCTTACATGTAAGACCCACCAAAAATACAAAGCAGAATTTGACTTCCATAGGAGAATCTGTGAGAAACTTCAAGAGACCCAAGAAGTAGTCTGTCTCAGAGTGCCATACTACTCTCCCACCTTGGATGGTATCCCCACATAAAAAACTGGTTCAATCTTCCAGGAAAAAAATATAGACATTCCTAAAAAAAAAAAAAAAAAATCTAAGAATTGATCTTTGTTTTACTCAGCAACTCCATTGCTTGGAATATACCCCCAGGGCCCAAAACCAAATGAAGAAAGATATTTGCTCTTTTATGTTCTTGAAATACTATCCACTTATAGAAATAGGCTGGTGTTATTCATTTTAATTGGATTATTTCTAAATTTGGAAACAATTATGTAGCCAAGAATAAATGACTGGATAAAGAAATTGGTACATATACACAATGAAATATTACTTGCCCACAAGAAAAGCTAAAGTCATGCAATTTGTGCTACATGGAGAAACCTGAAGAGTAGCATGATGAATAAAGTTAGTTAGAGGGAAGAGAACAATCTTTCTCTTATGTAAGATATAAAGAAAGATAAGATGAAATAAAGAATGCCCAAAGAAAATGAAAACAAAGAACATAATTACTGGTATTTGGTAGGAAATATGCTACATAAGGGGACTAGGGGATAGGATAGGGAGGGGGCAAAAACTATGGTGGAGATAAATGTTTAATCTGGAAGTGATGCTAAAAAGTGGTAGAGTGTTATGTATGAGACTATTAGCAACAGTACTGTAAAGCACAGTGCAAAAACTACAAAAGAAATAAGTACCTCTTGTAGAGGCAGACAGGTGAGTAGGAAGCAAATGGGAGTGGTAGGAACATTGTTGGAGTAAAGTGGGCACTGGTGAAGGAATCAGTGCTGAAATATTTTATGTCTAAAATGTAGTCATGAATAGCATTGTAATTTCACAGTGACTAAATAAAAAATCAAAGCACACATATATTAAAAATAAAGAAAATTCAAATCAAGTTATCAAGTTCAGAAATGTCCTGGATTTTGTTACTTTCAGTCAAAAATTATTATGATCAACATTTAAAGTCACTAGTGGAATAAATGAGTAATATGCCTGAATAGATGAAAAATTTGAGCATGAGATGAAAAATTTGGATTAAATTTAAATGCCAAAAATTAAAAAGAAAGCAATAGGGATAAGATGAAGCATGCCTTTGAAAACTCAAAAATAAGTATTTACTGCTGAAAATCAGTGGACAAAAAAAATTAAATAGAGATGGTGATTAGAAATTACCCAAACTGAAACACTGAAAGAAAACCAAATACAAAAACTAAAAACATAATATTTAATTACAGCTGAAAACTATATAATCCAAAAGACAGAAGAATGAAAAATTTAAATAGAATTAAACTTAAATGAAAAGCTACCTGTCAACTCAGAATTCTATACCTAAAGTGAAATATTTATCAGATGAAGGTAAGATAAATACATAAATAATTATTTATTATATTTATGGGAATGTTTGCAATAATTGAACACAAGGATTTACACATGTCAGGCAAAGACTCTACCCATGAGTTATATTCCTATTCCTAAATAATTATTTTTACAAGCAAAAGAGAATGAATTCATTACAAGCATCCCTAAACTTCAGGGAATGTTAAGAGAAGCTCATTTTGGAGCCTCTAAGAGAAGTAAAAAAAATTTAGCTCTTAACCCCTTCCCCAAACAAAATTTAGCTCTAAGCCCTTTTGCCAAACAAAATTAAATATAAATCTAGATATACTTAAAACAAAGATAAAAATATTTTTCTTTACCTTTCATCAGACTCTGAAACAAATATAATTGACTCAAAAACAAACAAACCAAAAAAAGCAGTAGTGTATCACAGGTCTATTTTTGTGTAATTAAAATGTTGGAGTGTAAATGTTTAAACTAAAATATTGGAGTAGCTCAGTGGGTTAAATAACTCACCTTCTAGGCTCATGGTTTTGAGTTCAAGCCACCTCAAGTGCTGAGCACGATCCTGGCAGCTTTGCTGTTGGTGTTCCATGGAACTGCACCTGATTCTTTAAGAGTTACTAAAAGCAAAATATTTGACTGTAATAGAACAGAAGTTGGGAGAAAAAGTTTACTGTTTTAAAGTACCCACACCATACACAGATGTGTATAAATCACACCATAAAGGAGTGCAACCCCATGGCCCTGAAGTGTGACCCAGGCCAGCAAGTATGTGAACCCCACATGTATACTGGGCATTACATCTGAATGTGCATGGAAACCAGAGTTTAAAAAAAATGTGAACCCCAGCAAACACACAGGCAAGTATCACCACTAAAGATGTGCAGCCCTTGTGAGCTGCATGTTTGTGTGTGTGAGAACCACAAGAGGATATGCTATACCTGATTAGCATCACAGCTGAATGTAGGAACATAATAGCCAGGTGTGTTTGTGTGACCACAGTTGATCACCACCCCAAGGAAAAGAGGATAGAGACATAAGAAAACGACCTATGAGAAAGGAAACTGTTTGTTGTTCTATACTGGAACAAAAGATGGGAGAGAAGGTAATACCTTACATGCATTTTTATGTTATTTGAAAGGAAAAGGTAATTAAGGTGTATATAGCAAAACTTAGGGCTGGAGAAATAGCTCAATACGATGGAGCTACTACTTTGGATGCAGGAAGCCAGGGCTCGGTTCCCAATACTCATAGTCTCCTGAGCACCACCAAAAGCAATCCCTTAACAAAGCATTGAGTCAAGAGTAGTCTCTAAACCCACCAGATCTGGCTCCAAACCAAAAGCAAACGATCAGGAATGTAGAACATTTATCAGATCACTTATAAAAGGGTTATGAACAGTAAACCAAAACAGGAGGTAATATGAAATAAAAAGTGTTCAGCTTACAGAGAGAGCTAGAGAGAAGGCTCAAAGGCTGTGAACACATTTTCCATGCAGGCACTCCTGGTACCACATGATCCTTGAGTACCTGTTGGAGCAAACCCTGAACAGAGTTGGAAATAGCTTTTGAGCACCATTGAATGTGGTCCCTGATCTTAAATAAATTAAAAAACTTATTTAGTAAAATAAATAAATAAATAAATTCAGTTAAGTACCAAAGTAGTAAAACAACATTATTAAATTCCACCACATCAATAATTAATGTTTAAAGTAAATGATTACAAACATGAAGGCAGAAAATTGTTGGGGTATTGGGCAGGAGCAATAGTAAAATGGATAGGTGTTTACTTTGCAAGTGGCCAACCTGGGTTCAATCTCTGGCATCCCATATGGTTCCTCAGCTCCACCAGGAATGAATCCCTAGCAAAGAGCCCGAAGTATATTCCGAGTACTGCTGGGTGTGGCTCCCCCCAAATAAAATTTAAAAAGAAAACAAAAAGAAAGTTGTTGGTTTGATTGAAAAAACACAATGCAGCTAGATAAACTTCCTAAAAAAGCTTCTTTAAATGAAAAAAATACAGAGTAATTAAAACTAATAGGATGATTAAAAATATACCAAGTAAATTCTATTTAAAGAAAGACAGTGACTATATTAATCCAGATAAAGTCAGGTTTAAAACAAAGACCATTGCCAGGATTACAAACACATACTACAATAATAATAGAAGGGTCAATTCATCAAGAAAACATAATAATACTAAAGAGCTATGTTCCTGATGACCACACTTCAAGATATATTAAACAAAAATTGATGGTAGTGAAAATAGATGCACACAAAATTGTAACTGCAGGTTTCAACTCTCCTACCTCAGTAATAGGCAGAGCAAGCAGGAAGGAAACCAGGAAGGAGACAGAAGGTTGACAACATCATCAACTAACTCAATTTAATCAACTTCAGAAAATTCTCTACCTAAGAATAACTTAACTTAATTCTCTTTTCATGTGAATATTCTCAAGATTATATTCTGGGCCAGAACATAAATTTCCATAAGACTCTGGTTTTCCCTGTATTAACAAACCCACATCATGACCCCCTGAACCTTTGAGCTCTAGATTTTCTGGTAAAATTCCAGAGTTTTAGTAAAAATCAGAAAATAAAAATGTCAAAGTATTTGAAAATTATAATAACCAAATTCATTTTTTTAAATTGTGAGCCTTTGCTACCTTATTTGAATACTTAGTATGATGATTCAGTTATCAAAAACAATTTAGTTCTCCAGTTTCCTCAAATGGCCTGCCATTCACAGAGAATGAAGGGTCTGACCTGCTTTTGTTTGATTCTTTGTTTTAAATTGGGGAAATTAGGTTGGGCCACACCCACCTGTTATTAGAGATCACACCTGGTGTTCCTTGAGGGACCATATGCCCTGCGTATGGAAATGGGCTTGGGCTCAGGCATGGCCAGCACTTTAGCCACATGCTTTATCTCTTGATGCGGTCTTGTCTCCATTAATCTTCTTAATTTTCTATTTTTATTTTGGGGCCATGTCCTGTGTACTCTAGGGATTCCTCTGGTGGGATTCAGGAACCATATGTGGTGTCAGAGACTGAACCTGTGTAGGCCACAGTGAAGCAAGTGCTCTACCTGCTGCATTATTCAGGCCCAGGTCTTGTTTCCTGAGTAACAAAATTTTGGGGAGTTAAGGGGCTCACACCCTCCATCTCTCTGTACAGCAGATCTTGTGTGAAAGATTCTCAGTGGGGTGCAAGGGGTGATTTCTGGGCCCAATCCCTGTTCCCTAGTTTAACACTCACAAGTGTCCTTGGGGGAAGCTAATGGGGTTCTCTGCTCCCTCTTGTCTATCTCCCCTGCAGATAGTCCTGAGGTAGCCATTGGAGCCTTGTAAGAGAGGGGACTGGGCTCAGGCTGAATCCTCCTGGTTTCTGAACCTTCCCTCTAAGCAAGCCCCCAACCACTTAGTTACCAGAGTGTCTTGATGACAATTATAACTACTTTCTAGCCTGGGGACCAGATTAGGAGTAAAGATTCCTATTGTTTGTAGACACTATTTTTTTTTAAATTAATAACCTTTTTGTTTTGGGGGTCATAACCAGTTACAATTCAGGGATTTCTCCTGGCCCTGTGCTCAGAGATTACTCATGGCAGGGTAAGGGGATTATATAGGGTGCCAGGGATTGAGCCCAGGCTGTCTGTGTGAAAGCTAAATACTCTATCAACTATTGCTCTGGCCCTTAGCCTTTCCCTCCCTCTAGCTTGGGGGAGCCCCACAAAAGGTCACAGGAACAGAGGGGACAAAACTGTCTCAGGGCTGCCTGGGAAAAGTCCAGGCAGAGATCCAGCTACTCCATGTACCAGGCTACCTCCCTGCCTGATGTGTGGAGCCTCATCTCTGCATTCCTCTTTCTCTATCACCTAATGCTTTGACTCCTTCAGTGTCAGGTGGTTCTCTGGCACCAAACTGAATATTTGCATTTGAAGGCTTTATTTTCTTTATCTTCTGTGATGGGGGATCATTCCCAGTAGTGCTTGGGATGCTTCCAATAGTACTCAGAGTGTTGTACCATATAGTGCAGGCCATGAAACATGGGCTTCCCACTTACAAAGCATATGCTCAGCCTTGGGCTCTCTCCTTTGTGCCTTGAAAGGCCTGTGTATGAACATTTTGAGAGTCTGTGCAGCTTAGGCTACAGGAAGGTGGGCCTGAGGAGAAGGTGGGAGAGGAAGGAAGGAGCTTCCTATGGAATGAACAGAATTGGGTGTCTCTGTCCTGCCCTCAGCTGCCCCTGCCTCAGCTTGGAGAAAATGGTACTGCCCTTGTCCAGCTCCCTTCAAAATGTGTGTCCCTTACACTTTGATTGGACTTGGGTGTGTGTGCAGTGTGTGTGTGTGTGTGGCAGCGGGGAGGTTGGAGAACCCTGCTGTAGAAGAATAAGGCGTGTGGAAGGCACCTCAGCTCCTGCATTCCCACCCATGTCAGATGTCACAGGCAAGATGTCCAGACCATTCCATAACAGGAACATGTTGGCAAGGCTAAGATCCCCTGGTCCCTGGCCAAGCCAAGCAGAGATGCTGCTCAGGAGAGACAAGTTGGGAGCGTGTGTGCAGGCATTAAGACCTGGAACAAAAAAATATGCTGAGCTGCAAACGGGGGCTTTGAGATGTGACTCCTGCCACCTGACAATACGATTCGCCGCTCACATCTTCATCACGGAGTTGCCCCTCCCAGGCAGCTGCCTCAGTGCCAGAGACAGATTTAGGTTACACAGGACCATGTGCCCCGTAAGGCTGCCACTGAGATTGGGCTGCTTTCCAAAAGGCTAAGGTGGCTAAGTCTGTGGTTGTGGGGTGTGTGTGTGTGTGTGTGTGTGTGTGTGTGTGTGTGTGTGTGTGTGTGTGTGTGTGTGCCCTCAACAAGAATGAGCCATGCCCTCTTTGCAACAGCTGAGAGGATCTGGGCCCACCAGGACAGGAACTTGCTCAGTTTGGTTTCCTCATCTCCCCTGGTTTTTGCCAGGCCTCCTCCAGGCCCATCTGCCATCTTCTTCCTCCTGCTCTCTGTCCTGCTCCTTTTTGAAGTGTAACTAGACCAACCCAGCCATGCCTTTGCTGCTCTCTTTGTCGCCTGGCTGCCTTTTTCAGATGAGAGAAGCAGAAACATGTGGTTGCTTCTGAGGCCAGGACCTGTCTCTGAAGGGCCCCAGTGAAGGGGATTAAGTTCTGGCCAGCCCCAGGACACGGTGACAGGAAGAAAGACTCTGGCAGCCTCGCCCCCTCTTCCCCACTCAGAGCCTGAAACCCTTGAACGTTTGCCATCTGCTTCATGATGGTCTCCCTAGCAATGGACTGAGTCACCCCAGAGCCTGGGTTTGATCTCCCAGTTCTGCCTTGCACTCCTGGCCACTATCCAGACCTGCTTCCCTGCTCCAGAGCTGGCTTCTCAGTGTGACCTACTTGAGATACTGATTTTCAAACTGATGCTGAGTAAATAAGCATGTGGTTCTTTTGACCTCTAAGTGGCAACCTGAACTGGCTGCTCTTCTGAAGGAGGTCAAGTCCCTGCTCAAGTGACCCTGAGGGGTCAGTGAGACCCATCTTCAGAAAGATTTATTTCTCAGGAAGGGCCAGGAGATGTGATGTGTGTGTTGAGAGAACAGACTAAGTCCTGGGAGTGAGGGGAGGGAAACACCTTTGGTTGGGGATCCGGAGAGGTGTCAGGGAAGAGTGACATTTGTCATGATCTTTGAGAGGAAGAAGTTTTCTGTTTAATTTTGGTTTTTGTTTGCTGAGGATACCCAAAGTCAGGGAACTATAGGGCCAGTTGCAGGGAACTCAGTCAGTTGACTGAGGCAGATTGGTTTGATGCTGGATCCAATGGTACAGTATTGTCTGGGCCCAGGGCTGCACACAGCAGATGGTTGGAGTGACATGCATTGCTGGTAATCAAACTCTGGGCCTTATGCATTCAGGATATGTTCCCCTAGCCCCTAAACTGTGTTCTCAGTCCCAGAAAGTACAGTTTTCATAGATGTAAATAAAGAAGGCTACAGATCACATCAGAAAGAACCTGCTTAAGCAAAGCCCAGAGTTGCCAGGATGCAACACGTTCCCAGAGGAGCAGGAATCTGAGTCCATCTACCAAGTTCAGTGTATATAGGGGAATGAGGAGTAAAGCAGAAGGTCCTGACTGTGTATTGTATAGGGTGATGTGGATTTCTATCAGCAGTGCCAAGAGCCATGGAAAGTTTTAAAGCAGAGGAGGAGCAAGACAAAGCCTTGGTGACTGGCCTCTGAGAAGAGTGTCATGGAAGAAGGATAGATTGGAGACATATGTAAAACATGGTCTGGAGAACAGCAGAAACAAGCTGTGGATGGGAGAAGAAAGATAGTGATATAACAGGAACTTTGCAAGAGAGAATCAGGCCGCTAGGTGTGTTGGGAAAGGAGGCCAGTAGGTTGGGATGTGAGGCCAGCAGGTAGGCTCTGAATGTCGCCAAGGATGTGAGAGTAGTTGCAAGAAGAGTGGAGGAGATTTGGGGGAGAAAGTGATGATTTCCATCTGGGATGCTTAGATGTGCTATAGTGGACCCTGAAAAGAGATGTCCTGTGATGTTGGCATTCAGTGCCCATGTTGAAACATCTACAAAAGAGAGTAGATGTGGGGACCATTTGCTGGAGATGTCAGAAGTGACTGTGAGCAGGGGAGACAGTAAGGGAGGCAGCTTGGAGGGGAGCTACTAAGCACAGAGCTCAGGGAAATAGAGGAAGAACTTCCTGTCAGAGAGTGGAGAAGAGAGACTCTTCCTGTCAAGGCTGAGTGAGGGCTGGAACTGAGACCTGGGCACTTGGCACAGTGGCTTACCAGGCCTGAGGGGGAGGCCCAGGCCTTCCTGAGGCTCCTGCAGCAGAGAGGTGGAGTGAAAGTCAGATCAAAAGCTATGGAAAAGAGCAAGTGGGTGGCAAGGAAGTGTAGGCAGCAAGTGTTTCCTGAAGAGCTTTACTAAAATAGGGCAGGGCCTTGGTGTCAGGGCTCCTGTGTGGGGTCCAGGAGAAACTGTGGAGGGGCCCAGTGCCCATATCTTTGGCAGGTGGGGCAGATTCCCCCTGGAAGCATCCTTGTGGGGCACATGCCCTCTGGGCAGGTGGAGGGGTCTCTTGCCAGGAGGCACTTGGGACCCAGAAACCAGTCCTGTCTTCAGCAAATGTTTCCCACAGCCCCCAACACACACACACACACACACACACACACACACAAAAACAGAGAGAGAGAGAGAGAGAGAGAGAGAGAGAGAGAGAGAGAGAGAACTTCGTGGCTTCTAGAGAGTTTCTGGGTCTACTTTTCATTACCTACCAAGGAAAACTGTAACAAATTATTTCCTTGGAAAGCTGGATGAAGAATAAACACAGGGATGGCCCCACATCTATAGTTTATTTTCTCTTCTAAAGAAGCAAGAGAAAAACTTTCAGTGAATTATTCTCTCTGGAGGAAAGAAATAACAATTCTCTCAGCAATCCAGGGTTCTGGGAGGCAATGGAAGAACAGGGTAGAGACTATATGTCTTGGCCTTGTCTCTCATCCACCCACTTCTCACAATCACCCCTCACTGGAGCTTTCAAGATGTCATCAGATCTGCCTATGTGGGGTTAAATACCTTCCACCTGCCTTTAGCCTGCTTCGAGCAGGTCAGAACTTCTGAAGTCCAGATCCTGAGCCTATGGATATGGTCAAGTCACTTATTACGGAATGAGGTTAGTGAGTCTCCATCACTATTTTGGGAATGAGGCCACTTTGCACTGATCTTGTGCACAGCTATTTATGGAGCGAGTCTGCCCCGAAGCCTCTGGGCCTTCCTGCAGTCAGGAGCAAATCCCCGCACCAGGCATCCTCTGAGGAGAGCTGTCGGTGGGTGAGGGGGTGGCGAAGGGGGTGGGGGGGGGGTTGCTTTTATTTGGAAGAATAAACTGGTATGAGGGAGGCAGGGTGGGCTGGGAACCCAAGTTCAGCCAATCACAGGCCACCAGAAAACTTGTAGGAAGGGCCGAGATGCAGGAGGCTGTTCAGTGATTGGCAGCCATGGAAAGTCTGGTGGCAGATCCAGGCTGCAGCAGCGTGGGTCTCTCTGCAGCATCTGAACCCAATTTCCCATGGGCCCTGGGCCTCACAACCAGCTCCTGGCCTCTCCTGCTCTCTGTAGTGTCCCAGACTGGCCTGTTCTCCAGCCTTTCTGGCATTCCCTGAATGGGCCTCCTGTCACCTAAGTTACTCACACTTCCCTACTGTGGTTTCAATAGAGTCTCAGCTCAGCATAGAAAGCTGAGGGCTCTGCTGTTGAACTGGGATGAGGTCCTCGACCTGAGAGGCAAAGACTGTGTTAGTGCCAGTGTCACTTCCTGCTAGCAACTCAATGTCACCAAGCCCCTAAGAGACAGAAGATAAACACATACATATGTTCTAGGCGGGTAAACACACACACAAGCACATAATAGAAGGTGATGAACTCACAATACAATGAAGGAGCAAAGAACTAATTAGACAGTTCTGTTTTAGATTAGACAAGGGAGACTGCTTGGAGGAGGCAGTATAAAACAGACTTGAGGGGAGGGAAGGTATGAGTGAGTTGGACTCTCAGAGAGAAACCCTGGTGCCAAGGACCTAACCCCATCTATCCCACTACATCTGTTTCCCAAGAGCAGGATCAGGTTTGTATCGTCCAGTAGTGCCCCAGGGTCTGGAGCACTGGTCTGGAGCAGCTTAGAGCACATAACACTGAGTGGGACAGCAGAAAGACTAAACCAGTGTCCTAGCCTTCACTGGCAAGAGTTCACAATTGTTCAATCTGCTGCAATACTATTCGTGATTTTGCATAGGCCCATGTGCTTGGGTAGGGCTTGTCAGGAGTAGGTTCAGGACATGGGAAGTGGACCAACCCCTGTAGTTGTCCGAGACGCAATTAACCTCTGGTGTCTCCTCACAACACCTCAGAGTGCACTCTAGTGGTGCTAGGCTCAGATTAGTGTTACCTCTTGGCTCAGTCAATGAGGAACTGTGAGTCCATTGTGATGGTTGCACTTGGCCTTGGCCTAATTCTCTTTTGTATTTTGAATGTATGGATGAGCAAATATGCATATTGCCCAGTTCCCAGAGAATAATGAAAGACAGCCATAGTCATGGAGCTGATGACCTTCTGTTCATCTGGAGGGCACCCTAGAACCTTTGAGGCCCTTTCCGGCTGCACAAAGGAGAGGTTGTTCTCAACCTCTTAGGTACTGGCTTGGCTTGTCCCCTTGAAGAAAGAAAAATGGAATCTGGCAGGGGACTCCTCAGTGTGTGTGGGTAAGGGAAGAGGGGAAAGTCCCTGCTTCCTCAATTTTCCTTTAAAGGTAAAGATCCAGATGGGGCTGCAATCATGTGAGAGGAGCTTTGTGGGTCCACAATCATCTGTTTGGGGCTGAGCTTTCTGCTCTTACCTTTCCATCTCCTCTTTCTCCTCTCCTTACCCTCCTCTTCTTTTTTCTTTTGACTTCCTCAATTCTCTTCCTTCTCCTCCTCATCTTCCTCTTTCCATCCCTGCCACCATCTCACTCAATGCCCTCACCCATCCTGACTTCTCATCTGTACCTAGTCATGCACCCACCCTCTCTGAACTGGGTATAACTATTACGTGGAGAAATGGCCCTGCCAGATCCTTCCCTGACCTACCACTATTGTTGACTACATTTGGTCCTAGGGAAATGAGGTCAAAGGAAACCAAACTCCAACCTGGAGTCCATGACCTCACTTCCCTTCCAGGTCTCCCGAGCTGGCCCCTAGGTGAACTGTCTCTTCTGTCTTGCATTCAGGTCAGTTTTCATGGCCCAGGAGATGTGATCTTATGCACCTGGTCCCATGGCAGGGTGAAGAGACAATTCTTTTGCTCAGGCTTCCTTTTTAAGTCAGGCAGCACTTATTGCTGTCTGGGTCATGGGTCATGACAACTTTTTGTTGTCACTTTGTCAATGAGCTAATAATTTCATCCCAGCATTGTGGCTCCTTCTGTACTGCTTGTGAGCAATAAAATGGGTATATTTGCCTTTTAGAGTCTATTTGGCAATAGATATTAACATCTAAAAAATTGTAGATTCTTTTGATTCAATTATTCTACTCTTGGGGATTCATTCATAATAAAGATGCAACCCCCAAATTCCTTTCTAAGAATATTGCAACACAACTTATAAGGACAGAAAAATAAAATATTTTAGGGTATTTTTGTTTGTTTATTTTCTTTTTGCTTTGTTTTTCCTGGTCTTGGGGACACACTTGGAAGTAGTTAGAGGCAATTCATTGTTTTGTGCTTAGGAAACCATGTGGCAATGCTGGGGTTTGAACCAGGGTCAAGTGCATGAAAGACAAGCAGCTTAACCTTTGTACTATCTCTTCAGCCCTGGGGTAGGAATTTCTTAAGGGCAAACCTTTTCTGTAATGATTACTGATGTTCACATGTCTTCTATGTTTTCTAAGTTAGATGGTATCTTTAGAAACATTCACAGGAGGCTACATTTTTAAGAGAGTAAAATTAATTATACATAATAAATGCTTGTAGGGATAGAGAGGAAGTGTCTCCCTATCCCCGGGGTTCTCAGGCTGGTCAAGCAGGCAATCAAATCCCCATCAGACAGATTAGCAGGAGGAAAGAACAACTTTAATTGCATACATGGAGAGCATTTACATGGATATAGATTCTAAAGTAAATGAGGCAAATCAAGGGTATATATCCTGAGCTAAGGAGTGGGATAGGCCTGGGGGTTCAAGAGAAAGGAGGGGGACCCACTTGCCTGGGAGAGAGGGGCTCACATGGGGAAGATCAAATTATTTATAATTACATGCTTGCTTTGCTGTAAACTAGGTCTCTTGAATGAAAAGGTTCTTTCTGGTAAACAAATAAACAAACAAAACTAATTCTGGGGAAAATTCCCAATTTTTATTCTTCTATGTAATTAAGGAAGGGCTGCAAGTTTCTCCTGAGCCTGCAGGATCTTGGTTGACTTTAGCTCAAAATAATCCACATGCCAAAGTGATCCACTTTAGGGACAGATAGTAGGGTACATACCTTGTACATAGTTGACCCAACTTCAATCCCCAGCATCCTATATGGTCTCCTCAATCCACCAGGAATGATTGCTGTGTGCAGAGCCAGAAGTAACCCCTGAGCACAGTTAGGTGTCAAAGAAACAAAGTCAAAACCAAAAACCTAAAAACAAATGGATCCATTTTAGGAAGTTTTGCTTGGGGGGGTTTATCTGGACCTCTTGGGAAGTGGGGAGTTATTCTTCATGAACTTTCTGCATGGTTTCCTTGCACCAATTCAGCTAAGAGGGTAATTAGCTTCAGGAACTAAGAGAGTGCAGCTTCAGGAGGGTAAGTTTAGCTGTTCTCAAAGAGAGGCACAGCACATGGCAAATGACTAAGTCAAAAAAGTTACAGAAGTGATAAGTACCTATCTCCGGGTACTGTAGGTACAAGGCTGGGTGCCAGGTGAGCATATGTGCCCATTTAATCTTCAAAACAAGCATTATTGCAATTCTCATTGTATAGATGATGAACCAGGAACATTAAAATGTTTTAAAAAATCATGCCTGAGATCATATTTAAACAAGTGTAAACTTAGTAGAACTTGGGCTTGAATATGACAAGTTTGGTCCAACAATTCTGGCCTCTAACCACCCCCAGAAAACTTCTGCCTCTACCAAGAGTAAAGTCAAGGATTCATTGGGGCAGGGCGTATCCTGGTTGAGCTCAGCATCTTGCCAATTCTATCAGAAGTCATGTACAGAAACCTGAGTTCACTGACGCCATGTTTCTGATTTATTCCTTGTGATCTTTTAGCACCCTTCATAGATTGTTAACTGGGACAGCTGCCTGGCTCTTCTGCCCCTAAATCCAACTGAGCTGGGCATCCAAGTGTCCCTGATCACGGCCCATCAGAGCGGAGACATCAGACACCAACTCTCAGTAGCTGAGCCAAGAACAGCTACTTCCTGCTGCTCTTCTAGCTTTGAGCTCCTGCACGCACTCGGCCTCCTGATTCCCTCTAAGGGAAAGAGTGTCTGAATCTTTGCACCACCTCTGTGGCCTTGGAGCAGGATTAGGAAGGAGCTACAGCAGCCAGCACATGCTCCCTCCCAGTTTGGAGGTGAAGGTCATCACTAATTACCTGCATCTGCAAAGATCTCATGCCTCTGAGCACAGGGCCCTCAGCAGGACTTTCCTCAAACCTGAGGAGGGTTAAAAAGCAGTGCGGCTTTGAATGTATTCAGATACTCAACACCCCTTAGCCCCCCACTGAGCATTTTAAAATGCAATTAGGCAAAACGGAATAATCAGTAGGCTAAAGTGCGGGTGTTTTCATAGAGGGAGCCATCTTTCTCAGGCTCCTCTCCACTTCGAACACTTGGACTGAGATAGTGGATCCTGGTGGCATCCCTGCCTCTCAATGTGCCACCTGCCTGTTGGTCTCACTTCAGAAAACACCACTTGTTCCTCATAGTTACCCCAACAGAGGACCAGGGACTCATCACCCTGGCCTAGTAGTACCACCAAGTGCCCCAGCCCGTTTTCCTGTCTGGGATATTTTCTTCAAGTTTTCCTCATGATCCAGCTAAGCCTCTCCATGTTTGAGCAAGTTCTCTCATTCAGGGTCTGCCCAGCTGAGTTTGAGGGCTGCTGTGAGCCCAGAATATAGCTCACATTCTCCTCTATCTTCAGTGTATCTCTCACACCTACCCAGGGCCTGAAACTTAGGTGTGAGGGAGCAGGAAGGAGATTTCTCCCAACATTGGATTCTTCTCAGACTGGTCAAATATCAGAGAGATTTGTTTAGGGGGATTTTAATTTTGTGGATACTAAAAGACAGTGTGGAAATGGGGGTATCTTGATAGGGAAAAAGATTCAGCTTCAAGGGTGGAAGTAGGGACTCACCTGGAGAGGAGAAGAGGACTCAGATGATGAAGATAAGAGGGTTAGACTCTTGGTTTTTAGATGTTTAGACCAGATGTTAGGCTTGTAGATTCTAGGATTGGATTTTATCTTTGCTCAGCCATATGATAGCTTTCTCTGAGAGATTATGCTGGTAAAAATCCTAATTCTGGCAGTACCTCTCAACATTCTTTTTTTTTTTTTTTTTTGTGGTAGTCAAAATTAAACTTTCTCTTAAACTCATAGGATCCTGACTGACCTCAGGTCAAAATTTTACAGGCCAAAGAGGCAGTTTTTTTAGGAGGTCTGTTCTAAACACATTGGGAGACCATCTTTCAGAATTATGAGATAAATATTAAGTTAATGAATAAAATTTATGAGACATATGAACACTTTATGGAGGTTGTGGAGAGGATGAACCATTTTTACCTCACCAATAATGGGAACAAAGAAGTAGAATATGAGGAAATATCAGGAATTTTATATCTTCAGTTTGCCAACAAATCCCAGCACTGGCAACACAAGGAGATTGGGATAGATGTGATGCACCCTAGCATAAGAAACCCAGAAAACAGTCACCAGTGCCACAGCCAGAGTAGAGTCACTGCAAAAAGCAGGATTCTCCCCATGATGCTGATACCTTTGCCATAATCCCCCTATGAGGTCGATTTTGAGACTTCACCCCTTTGACATGAAGAGCCTGCAGATGTAACTCACACTTGTCTTCTGTTTTCAAGTTGAGTCAGGGCCCCTTCTGGTGCTCATACAGTACTATCTATTATTTTATCCAATGTGCCAACCTATCCTGAAGTGGGGGCATCTTCAATATCAGTATTATATCCTCTTGGCTCATGCCTCCAAGTCCAACCATGATGCCTGTTTCACATTTAATAGATACTCTTTAATGTTGACTTTATCCAGCTATCTAAAAAAATATGGATTTTAGTAACAAAAATAGTTTTCTTGCACTGGGATGGAGGAAGGGGGTGGTTCATAGGGAGCAATGCATTCAAAGTGCATCAGGAGCCATTCAAAGAGAGCTCTTCTCATTTATCAGCTTGACACTCTCCTACTTCTTTCCCTTTCCCACTCCCAGTCCTTTCCCTGGGAGTTAATGGGCATCTAATCAAATGTACCCTTGTCTCTACAAAGAACTCAGCCAGTTTGAAAGGGCTGGCGCTGAGTTTCTTATCCAATCAGGGCACCTCATGCTGAGAGGAAGGAGCCAAATTTGGTTAGTGGCCAGATTCAATTTCCATTCCAGTTCTCTTTGTCCTTCTAACCCCCTTTTCTTTCATTTTTTCCTTATTCTCTTTTGGAGGAATTGTTCACTCATATGAGCTGCGTCTCAATCAGAAAGGCCATCCCGGTCAAGAATTGTGGGTGGCCCATCTGGATCCTCAGCTCTGGCTTCCACATAGAAAAATGGAAACTGAAAGGATGACCTGGGCAGTGGTTGGATTCACATCCTCTGAAAATCTGGCCTGGCTAGATGCTTCCACTATAAGAACATTGTTTACTCTCTCTTCTAGGAGAAAAGTCTTGAGCCTTTGACCTTGCAATCTGGCCTGTAGTTAGGCAGATGCTAATACATTATAGCCACCAACAAGGCCAGCTCCCCAGGCTGGACATTGCTCAACCTTAGCTTTTGTCCTGAGAGAAAGTGAATCCTAATTGGAAATAACAGCAGGTAAGGTGTTTCCTTTGCATGTGGCTGACCCTGATTCCATCTCTGGCACCTTATATGTTCCCAAAGCACCATCACAAGTAATCTCTGAGTGCAGAGTCAGGAGTAAGTCCCAAGCACAGCACGTGTGCTTTCCACCAAAAAGAAAAAGAAGAATGGAAGAAGGAAGGAAGGAAGGAAGGAAGGAAGGAAGGAAGGAAGGAAGGAAGGAAGGAAGGAAGGAAGAAACAAAGAAAGAAAGAAAAAGAAAAGAAAGAGAGAAAGAAAGAGAGAGAAAAAGAAAGAAAGAAAGAAAGAGAGAGGGAGGGAGGGAAGGAGGGAGGGAGGGAGGAAGGAAGGAAGGAAGGAAGGAAGGAAGGAAGGAAGGAAGAAAGGAAGGAAGGAAGGAAGGAAGGAAGGAAAGAAGGAAGGAAGGAAGGAAGGAAGGAAGGAAGGAAGGAAGGAAGGAAGGAAGGAAGGAAGGAAGGAAGGAAGGAAGAAAGAAAGAAAGAGAAAGAAAAAGAGAAAAAGAGAGATATGCTGGGATAGAATGTAATATTGCATCCAGGTGAAGCTTTTGTTCTACCCCTGAACTCCTTCCCTGGACCCATAGTATTTAATTTTTTGAAGAGGAGACAAGTCTTTGCATTCTCTTTTGCAGGGGTCATAGTTCCTCATTATCTGACCAATGTGCTCTGGCCAATATCAGGGACATTTAAAAGCCACTTAGATTCATGCATGGGAGTAAATAAGGTCAGGCCCAGTAGTTCCCACCAGAACCATCACATTTAGGAACACATTAACTATTGGAGTTCAGAGTATGGTTATCTCACCAAGTTTCCTGCGGCTTATTTTCTCCTTTCTTCCTAGCCCCCAGGATCAACATTGGGAAACTAACTCTTGCCTCCCGGTGGGTTGGCTCTCCCCTACCAGAGCCAAAGACTATCCATTCTGAGGTGAACATCGCTGATCCCAAGCCTGAACACCTTCTGACACTTCCTCTCACACTCCTTCAACCAGGATGAGGAGTGCAGGTGTTAGAGACAGAGACAAGAGAGAGAATGGACTTGGAGAATTGGTGAAGGGCTGTTAGAAAAGAAAATAGGGCATTTCCCCCCAAGATTTGGGACATATGTCATTAATCTGAAATTTCCATTGCACTGTGAGATCTGTATTTTTGTTTCCTGAATCACCACCCCTTCAGAAACTCCACTGCCACTTTACACTTTATGTAGGCACCTCCTTCCTTCCTTTGTCCAGAAAGTTGCTCTTCTAATCAGTAAATGACCCTCAGGAGAAGTGACATTTTTTTGGTGGGGGGAGGTCACACCAGGTGGTGGTGCCCAGTGCTTGTTCCTGGCTTTGCATGCAAGAATCACCCCTAGAAGTGCTCAAGGGATGACATGGAATACCAGAGAATTGAACCCAGGTTGGTCACATGCAAAGTAAGTATCTTACCTATTGTACTATCACTTTGGCTCCTTCTAATTAGGAAGAGTGACTTTTTGGGGATCATCCACTTGGGGCCTCTACTTGTTTCACTTTGAACAAATATAATTCAGGTACACCCCATGATAGGGACGGATTCAGACTTCCTCTTCTCTAGTTCTGTAGACTTGTAGGCCGGATGGGATGACATTTTTTTCTCTCAGTAATCTAAGGTTTCCTGGGGCATTTGTTTGCTCGGGGTGTTATAACTTGTACCACAGTGTAGATGGCATCAAACAACAGAAATGTGGAGGTCAGTAAGTACAGCAAGGATAGGAGGATGGTGGCTCAAGCAAATGCCTTTTATGTGTAAACCCTATATTCCATTTCTGGCACCTATATTTAATCTCTAGTCACTCCAGAAGTGACTCTGGTGGCCCCCAAACATTGTCAACTGTGGACCAAACACAGAAGCCAAGAGAGTTCTGAGACTTGTGAAGACCTGTTCTCCATTTCTACTGCAGTGGGTGATCACCAGTCCCCATGGTCATGGTGGCATGACCATCATCTTTGTCTTCATCTTCACTGGGGGTTCTCCTTATGTGTGATTCTGTGCCTCAAATTCCTCCCTTTCATAAGCACAACAGTCTTATCAGGCTACTGACCTCTGGAATCCTCTTTCAAGACCTTCGTTCAAAATAAGATGCCATTCTGAGTTAAGACTCCAACATTTTTCTTTTTTTAAGCAGGGACTCAATTCATCCTATTATGATGTGTCTTAATAGTGTGCCTAATGCCTTGGCTAGGAAAATCAGGGAACATCCTAATCCACGTTAGTGCTTTGGTCCCTTTGTGGGTTGATAATGATTTAAGGCCTGGGAGTAATGGAAGATAAACTGCTTGTCACTGCCCACTCCGTGTTCCAGGAGATTGCATTTCTGTGTGAGGCCAGCCCGGCATTGCCCTGCAAAGAGCTTTTCCATTATGTTAAGAGCTGGTGATGATAGCCACCATTAATATTCTGCCCTCTGGCCTCAACCCTCTCCCATTCCCTAGGCTCAAGGCAAGTCCCTGGGCCCATCCCTGAGGTCACCTCAGGTCTCTCTTCCCTAAGAGACCTCAGCCATTTTTTGCCTGCAGCAGGGGAACTGTGACTCTTCCCTGAGAGGGTGTTCAAGCAGGGAGTGTGGGAGGGAGCAGGGCCCTTTCAGGGAGCTCTGTAGCCGCCCCCTCCTTCCCAATATTAGAATAAAGCCTCTGCCTTCTTCCCTTCCTCCATGCAGATGCTGGGAGAACAAGATAGAACGCCTTGTCAGCTTGGGCCCTAAATTCTCAATTATTTATTAAGAAACGATACCCTTTTCTCTAAGGAGTCATCTATCCTACTTCCTGGACACTGTTCATTAGTGATGAAACGAAAGCAGGACAGATCAGTTCTTGGGCCATGGGCTCTTTTACTTTTTCTGTTTTTAATTTTTTTATTTTTAATCTCGTATGACTAAGGAGAATGTTCTCTGGAAACCTCTTCAAGAAATTTGGTCCTAAGAACCTCCTGCTGATTTGAACTTTTCTTAGGCTCAACTAACTGGGGTCTGGAAGCTACTGTGATGTTTGAGAGAAAGAGGCTTCATGGCTGTCGCAGTGTCTGTGTCAGTCATTTTAAGCTGCCATAACCATGAGCCACAGACTACATGACTCCAACCCAAATTGAATTTGTCACCATGCTGTGAGCAGAAAACCAAGCTCCAGGTGTTAGGAGAGTTGGTTTCTTCTGAGGCCTCTCTTTGTCGGCTTATTAAGGATGGCCACCACCTTGCTTTGTCCTCACTGAGCCCCTCTGTGGTGATGATGGCTCAATCTCTTAAAAGACACCAGACTCATAATAGCGGGGCTCCTTCAGTTACCTTGATTGCAATTACCCCTGGAAATACCTTGTTTACAAATAGAGTCATACTCAATGGTATTCAGGGCTGAGGGAATCAACTTATGGATTTGGACAATTCTGTCCTCAGCAATGTCCCTGGAAGAGATTCAGAGGAGACTTGTGTCTCATATTTCCCCCCCTCCCCTTTATTGATTGTTTATTCAGAGGTGGGGAATTTCCCAGTAAATATCTGGGAGCTCAGGACCATCCCCAGCAAAACTTGGTCCAGCTTGATGAGTTTTGTCAGGTGGTGCTGGTGTTGGAATTCAGGGCCTTGTGTGTGCCAGACTTGCCCTATCTTTGATCTATCTTCCAGGCCCTGTGAGTTTAAGGTTTTTGCTTTTTCTTTTTAAATTTTATTTTGGGGTCATATCTAGTGTTCTCAGGAACACTCTCAGGAGTGTTCAGCACCCAGTCACTCTGGAGGTGCTCAACATCAGGTTTAGTGAACAAGCTGGGCCTTCCATACACAAAGCATGCACTCTAGTAATCTTCCCAAGCCTCTGAGTCTCAGCTTTGTTGTGACTTTGGGTAAAGGACTTCGGTAATAAGTGGATAAGTTAGAATTTTTTGTTCATCAACCTCAGAAATAATCCAGACCTACCATTTCCATGCAGGGCTTGAATGGGGGAAGCTAATGAGATCATGAGGTGATGATGGGAAGGCTTGAGAACCATGGAGAGACCCTGATACCCAAGAGGATGGGAAACCAGAGCACCAGCAAGAGCAGCAACAGGGAAAGACTCCCCTCAGGACATGGCAGTTGAGATGGCAGAGATCAAGAATCCTGGGCACAAAGGTTGGTGAGTCAAGAGATGGTGGGGCCGGGCGGTGGCGCTGGAGGTAAGGTGCCTGCCTTGCCTGCGCTAGCCTAGGACGGACCGCGGTTCGATCCCCCGGCATCCCATATGGTCCCCCAAGAAGCCAGGTGCAACTTCTGAGCGCATAGCCAGGAGTAACCCCTGAGCGTCACAGGGTGTGGCCCAAAAACCAAAAAAAAAAAAAAAAAAAAAAAAAAAAGAGATGGTGAAGAGAATTGGAGATCCCTCCTTCCCAGACCCAGTGCATTTGAGGAAGCCGGTTGGGCAGCTGAGATTCTCTGTATTTGTGGTGCTGCTCTGGCCCTTGCCTCCCTGATCTTTTCCCCCCACATCCCCCATGGCCTTGGCCTGTTTGCTCATGGAGGTCATGTGTTTGTTTCTCTATAGAAAGGCAGAGTGAGCAGCTTTCTGTTGAAACACTAATGTCTTCTCGGTGATTTGTAATGGCTTTAAATATTATATTCATTATAAACAATAATTCTACCTGTCATTCTTTCTCTGGCCCTCTGTTACCTTGTCTATAAAACAAGAAGGTTGAATTAAATGATTATTAAGGTCTCTTCTAGCTCAAACTCAATGGGAGTCCATGAAAATTAAACTCCTCAGGGTAGATAGCCCATGGTGGTTGACTGTGAGGCATTCTCCAAGAACTTGGAAATGAGAAATATAATTTCCCTCTGAGAGCAAAATGACAAAGCCAGCTGGCACCAGATCAAAGAAGAGATACTCAGCTCTCCTGAAATGTACAGGATGGGTTTTCAGACCAGAACAGTCTAGACTGACAGTTTCTGCAAGCCAGCCAGCAAATGGGGGATCAGGTCAGTGCATCACTGAAAGGAGGAAGGGGAGACTGTGGGATGTGAGCACATGAGGATTTGTTTCAGATTTGGTTCAAACAAGACTGAGGAAAGGAACAAGTGTCCACCCCTCCAAAGAGTTCTTACCCTCTCTTGGCTGCCTTGCTGTTATGAGTGTGGGGAAGGGCTCCAGGCCATTGTGGCATAATTTACCTTATGACATAATTTTACTGTGACATAAGCAGGGAGGACCTCATCATATTAGCAGTCCTATACCCAGAATGTCAGTGTTACAGAAAAACTGACAGATATAGCTGGGGCATAGATCTGGGGTCCCCACAATGCAATTGTTTTTTCCTCTTATAGCTCAGATCTTTATAGGTTCAGTGCCATGGGAAAGACATTGAGTAACTCAGGAGGGCTGTTCATTAACTAGCTCAAAATTTGATCCATATATATATATATGGTGGTCTATCCTAGGCTAGCTCGTGCAAGGCAGAAACCATACCACTTGCGCCACCACTCTGGTCCCAAAATTTGATCCATATTTTAAGTAATTTATGTGTGTGAATAATTTCATCCATTATCTTTCTCTTGATTCCAATTCACCAAACAATCTTTTGATTCAAATAATTTGGTTTCCCTAAGTTTCTACCTACAGGAAATGTGACTATGATGAGCAACTTTTTAACTGTAGTTTTCCAGGTAAACCAACATGTTTCCAGTTTACAAATCACTTGGGATCACAATTATGGACCAGAGAAAGCAGCACAGTGGTCAGGGTGCTTGCTTTGCAAGTTGTTGTCCTGGGTTGAATCCCTGACAATATGGTTCCTCCAGCTTTCCAGAAGTGATACTTGAGGGCAAAGCCAGGAGTAAGACCCAAGCACTGCCTAGTATCACCCCAAAACAAAACAAAACAAAAACTGGGAGCCCAATTATATCCATCCATTATATCCATCCATTATATCCATCCATCCCTATTCCTTGCTTGCTAACCAAGCCAAGTGCCTCAATTTACAAACCAACAATCACAAAAGTCCCACAGACACACTTCGAGGAAGGGTCCATACAGTGCATCTTTAACCTGGATCCACTTCCTCAGGGCCTTTCAGTGTTTTTCCAGAGGCTCTCTGACTATCCACAACATGTGAAAATTCAACTACAGGCAAGTCTGCAGTATGTGTTTTCTTTCAGAAACCTTGCCCTTATTTTCAAATAAAATCTCACAAAGGATCCGAGCTCTGAAAAACATATTCACAGGTCAGACATCTTATACTTGGGGGAACAGGCACCTCAAACATAAGCTACACAAGTAGAATTTTTTAATGCCCTATCTTCCTCCTCCACAGCACAGGCCAGAAATCTAAAATCTTTCTCTCCTGAGAAGAAAGGGTCCTCTTCTCTCAAACTCCTGCTTCCTCTTCCAAATAGATTCAGGTGCCCATTCCACTGATAGGCCCCGTACAAGTTGTTCTGGGTCATCCTCATGCTTTTGGGGGAATGGCCCAGCCTCCTGCTTCTATGTGGACTTCTCTGAGGTGAAGTACTCAGTAAAAATGTGGATATTTCTCTCCTTCTCAAAGCTCTGATGTTCCCCATCCTACTTAAGGTAGAATTAAAGTCCTTGATTGGGTACCTCAGGCTCACCACCATTTAGTTTCTTGATTCCTTGCTGACCCATTTGTTTTTACCAGTACCCTCTGGGTCCCAGATGCACAGAAATCCTTGGTCCCTCCAATGGGCCCAGCTATTTCTGACTTTGCCTCGCCTGCACCCCTGCTCTCAAACTTCATGGTGCTCTTAACTTCCCATGGTTCATTTCCCAAACCAATTAACTCTCCCTGAAGGAGGATTCTGGTACCTGCCTTTGCCACTCCACCCTCTTTTCTTCCTTTTTGAATTTTTTCTAACTATATAACCACCATAATTCATAAGGTTCTTTGGATATTTAATGTTTCAGCACCAATCCTAATCAATACCAGCATGATATTCCCTCCATCATAGCTCCCTGTTTCTCACCCAAACCACAGGCCTTCCTTATTAGCAGGCACAAAATAATTTATTTTATACTACTTGTTATAATAAAAGGTAAGTGGAACAATTTTTTTTAATTTTTGTTTTGTTTTTCAGGACTCCTTATAAGATGACCAAGGGCCTTTCCTGCTGATACTCAGTCAATTGGGTTACCATTCAATGTGAGAGTCCAAGGAAGCTTTACTGCTTGGGCACCGCTGTGTCAGAGGTTACTCAGGTGGTAACCTTGGTGGTAATCAAGGGTCTCCATGGCCATAGCCAGCCATGAAGTACCAGCAATCAAACTCTATTTGGGTTCAACTACACTATTTTTCTGGGTTTTAGCACCTTTTTGAATTCCATCTCCCTCACTCATACTGTGCCACTCCTCAGTTATGCCCCCCGTACAAGAATTTTTGTTTTTTTTTAATAATTTTTAATTGAATCATGATGAGATTCACAGTTACAAAGCTGTTCATGATTGAGGTTTAGTTATACAATGTCCAATACCCATTCCTTCACCAGTGCACAATTCCCAATACCAATGTCCCTGGTTTTTGTGGTGATGTTGAGAGGTGGCCTACTGAAGCTCCTTTTCAACCTGAGAAGCACTTGTATCCTTTGAGTTAACCATCAATAGCTCACATCTGAGACACCACAGGCATCAACTTGGCTCAGAGAAGCTGCAACCCATTTTTATACCCTTGGCAGGATACATAAACATAGAACTCTATGGTTTCCATGGCTCATGACTGTTCTCAGGAAGAAACAAAAGCTCCATCCCTTCATGTCATTGAGTTCAACTTTCTTGGAAACATGTTACTCCAGAAATAACCAACAGAATCAAGTGAAGTTTCTGAGAATTTACCCTGCAGCCTCGGTGCCCCTTTCCCTTCACATATATTGTTCCTAAGAACTCCTCTATACTCTGTCTCAGATCAACATGCTGTGAAAATTCATTGGCCATAGGCTCAACTTTTACTTACTTGTTTATTTACTGTCCACCAACTTCATCCTAGAAGGGCAGGGATATGCTCTTTATCAGCTGTTTTCTATTCATGGTGCTCAGCATGTTACCTAGTAAACAATTTGGAGCTCAGTAACTATCTACTCAGTGAATGAATGTAGTCCCAGTCTATGTAGTCAATGAAACAGAAGCTACTTCTTTGGAAGTGTTGATCTCCATTTCTCTTCCTTCCCCTCAGCAGCTGAAGTCTTGAGACTCACCCGCTTCCCCTAATTTCTAACCCCCAGACTCTGAGAGGTGTTGGTGGGGCTCTGGAAATGGGGGTTCTAAGCTGGGGCTGTCCCTCAGAGCCCTTCATGATGACTCCTCCAATGAAACTTATCTTTTAGGTGCTTTAACTCAATCACCTGGGACAAAAAGCCCCACATTGTGTTCTGAGAAAAGATGGATGAAAAATGGGCAAGCAATTCGGCTCATCTCTTAGAAGCCATGATAAATCCTAGGATCTGGAGAAGGCTTCAGAGGCTCTAATCCCAAACTCCAATGAAGAGGGCTACAGAGATGATCTGGGACTTTGGAACCCTAAGTCAGGTGATGTGTCAGTGCCTGAATTTGGCCTGTTTGGGTCCTGTTGGCTTTGTTGCAGCAGACCAATGCCCCCCTGGAGCACTTTAGCATGAATATATGACTATTTCCAGGGTTGGAATGATTTGGAATGTTCCAAGTGCCACACCACAGGGGCATCAAGACTTAAAAATGAATCAATGAAGGCAACAGAGATGGTGGCATGAGCATCCTCACTGTACTCTTCTAGTCTCTTGCTGTGCTGACCAATTTTCAGAGACAGAGAACATGCCTTAGATGCCCTGACTAGAAACACAGAGCTGGAGTTAGTCAAGGCAGGGAGAGTTTCTTCCTAGGCAGTCATATTAGTAGTGGTCTTCCATGGAGGAAGCCCCCAGTCTCCAAGGAACGAACTGAACTTTGATCTCTACAGAAGAGTCAGTGGCCTCAACCAGAGCCTTCTGAGCAGCATTAGCCTGAATTGGTTCTGACAGTAGCTATTACTTAAATTTCACTTCTTCCACAGCTATGGTCTGATCCCGAGAAAGAGCTGTAGGATTATCCTACCATTCCTTCAATGGCTCCCCCAGAAACTCTTTCACAAAACCCAAGGAAAATGATCCACAGCCTGGTTCCTAATATTACGTTAGAATGTTAGAATAGTATAATTCCTAATAGCATGTTAGAATGTTCCTAATAAACATTCTCCAGTGGGTGTGCCAAGGCCAAGGCCCTACAAGCTGCCTATCAAGCTCATCCACTCTTTAAGGAAAACAGCTGGTCACCGCACAGGGAGATGCTCACTGAGGGCTTGAATGTCCATGAAGGATAGAGGCCAAGATTTGATGGAGGCCACCTATGCCCTGAGCCTGGCAGAGAGAACATGTCTATCCTCAATACACACCCTGTCCTATGAAAATTACCACTGATGACTCAGAACACTCACATTTGCCTGCATGTCAGTGGTTCTGGACATCAGGAATAGCACAAACAAATGCACAAACAACTTCAGGACCACAGAGACACCCTCCTCTTTGGCCTGGCCACTGTTTCCCAGCCTTTGCCTCTGGGTAGAATCTTAACACCATGACCAACCTGAAATGTACTCCTGGGCACAAAATGGACCTGGCTCCAGGCACTTTTTCAGTTGAGTGACTTAATCACTTTGGGAAAAGGCCATTTTATAGTTTTTAATTAAAATTTTTAATTATATTTTTAGCCTTTTGAAGATCTAGGCCTTGGAATCCCATATTTAGTAATGCCATAAGACAATGATTACAGCTACCTACAACACCCACTATGAAGCTGTTCTAGGTGTGAAAGGATGGACCCAAGCAGCTACAACGGCCATGGAACCAGGCACAGGCTTCACAGTGAAGCATATTCTCTGCATGGATGATAGCCTGGGGTTTATCCCTGGTATTATTACTCATAATAAAAGAATAATGATTATGATTGGACTCTTCAAGGAATTGACAAATGCCCTGCAGTATAGGATTTTCTCCATTCTATAGCCCAGACTATTGAGATTTAGGGTACAGAGTTATGATGGCATTTTCTGGGATATGTCTGCTTTTAACTCAGTTTTTTAGCTCCAGTCTCTCCTCAGGGACAGTGCTTGGTGATGGGCTCCTGAGCCATGTTTGTTAAATCTTTCAGTTGCTGTCTAGGGGACACAGGGATCAACAGAGGAAAGCTTGGGGGCTGCAGGGAAGAGGGATTCACTCTCCCTGGGGACACTCAGAAGTTTTCCTCTCACATCTGTCCAGAACCTGCTTGTTCCTCTCATAGTGTGTGTTTAACAACTGCAGGATCTGAATGCTCCCAATGGGTCCCTCTGAGACTCCAGCTTTGCCCAGCAGCCCTCCACTTCTAGATCAGAGCACAGTTCCCTGGGGGACCTTCCTTAAACTTCTGTGCATTCATAATTGCATTGGTCTCAGTTCCCTGAAAATTACTACTGTCAGAGTATCTTGGTCTTTTCCCCCACAATTTTCTACTTAACAATTTTTTGTTAATAAAGTCTTTACAGAAAACCTTCTGGTCAAAATAACTGGTGTGGTTTCTCTCTTCTGTCTGGTTCGCGTCTAAAGTACTGTGGTCATACAGCTTAAAGTAGCTTAAAGTAGCCCACATTTGGACTCTGCTCTACCAGAATCTGCTTGACTGCAGAGCTATAAGAAGACATCTTAGTTCTGATCACTGAGTCCCCTAAGGAGACCTGGTCAACCTTCATACTCAAGGTAGAAAGTAGTTCAAAGGATGCTGTTCCAGAGCAGGGTATTTTCTGCTGAAAAAACTATCAGTTTACAGCATAACTTCTGTCTGCCCAGTTCCTGGGTCGTTGGTGGCACTGATTCCAGCCCTCTGGCCATAATCCTGCTTCTCTCTTGCTCATGACATCTGGGATATGGGTCAGGTAGAGACCTCTTTATCTTGGGCATAATAGACCATTTCCCTAAGTGAATGGAACAAATTATGACTGGTTAAAGTCAGTAATATTGACAGATTAGTATTGGTGTGGACCAGCAAGTATAAACCACTGTGCCAAGTCAATCATGGTTATCACCCTGTATTGATCAACAACTGGGCCTATGTTTTATTCATGGTCAATGAAACAGAAAGGCAGCAAGATATATCAATAGAGGCTTTCAATGTACAAGAGAAATATTACATACTATCCCATTTTAGTTTAGTGCTCTAGATGCCCTCTTAAGATGTGAGTTGACACTATTAAGTAGGAAAAATCAGCAGCCATAGGTAGCCAAAAGTAAGAATTGGAACAATTCTCCACCCTAGACACCTGTCCTCATATTATTAGGATGGGAATGAACAAGCATTTTTAGTGTTTAGACCACTGGTAGCAGGAATTGGGTGTTCTGCTGTCTGCAATCCAAAGCATTTCCATTTGCTAGAAAACAACCATTTCCAACAGCTTCAAAATTATTTCCTTAGGGCCTTCTCAGCCCATGTGTGGACTGTACCACCCCCCCCCCCCAAAAAAAAGCATCCTTGCCTTCACAGCTATAGCTGTAGCTGAATTTGTTCTGCTATGGTGATCTAAGCACTGAACAAGCATGCTTTCACACACACGCGCGCGCGCGCACACACACACACACACACACACACACACACACACACACACACACAGAGTCTCAGACCAAGATCCATCAGAGCAGGAGGGCATAGAAATAAAAGACCTTATGTTTTACAGGCTAGTCAATATTTATTCAGCCCCAGCAGAGCAATGGGCTGGAAGGAACAGAGAGACTATAAAATGTCTTCTGGACCGAAGCTGGGAACTGCTCTGGAGGAGGCAGTCGCTCCATGCCCCCACTACAAAACAGTCCTCAATACAAAGCTCTGAAGCTCGGGGCTGGAAAGGAGCTGAGGCTGTACAGTGGAGAAGGGACAGCAGGAGGTGGGAGTGCAATCTGGCCCATGAGGACAAAGAGGGACACGTAGCCGAGCCCTGGCACTCAACTGCTCTTTTCTCGCAAACTGTTGCCCAGTGGCTGCTCTCTCCCTCTTCCCTCCTGTCAAGGGAGGCACAAAAGGTGGGCGTTATGAGAGGGTACTAAAGGTGTGAAGGGATATTTACACACATCGAATTAAATGTACCCACTCCACCTAACGCTGAGAAGGCAAAAGTCAGTCTCACCCAGTATCTTATCTCTTTGGTTTTAAGGTAAGAATAGTGAGTCCAGTGCAAAGCCCATCACTGCATGACTTGGGCCTGAAACCTCTATTTCTTATGCTTCTTTGTGAACATTTGAGGCACCCACTCCTCTTCCCTGGTTTGCCTCTGTGGAGCTAACATTGATTACACAGGTGTTTTCTCATTTTTGTTGGAAGCGGCTGTGTACTGTCACCACATTTCGCATCCCCCCCCCAACTCTCTTTCTCATGTATCCCCATTCTTTTTTTTTTCACTTTTTTTATTATGAATTATGAGAACAAAAGATGCAAAGAAAGAGGATAAGGTAAAGTTACAGTGGAAGGACAATCACCCATAGCATAATTATCTGAAGAAGTCCCCTTGCTGATATCTTAACTTTGAACTTTCACCAAAGAAAGTTAAGATAAATAAAACAGAATCCATGTGCAATTACTTTTTCCCTCAAGTCCCCAGATTGTAGCACATTATAATATTTCTTAACAGCACACAAGGCAATCTAAAGCCATCAAACTTACGTAACTCCTTAAACATTAGAGGCATAGTATTTTTTACATTTCCATGTACATGCATATTAGCTTAAGTTAACCTCAAATTTTAAGTGGGTGTGTTTTAAGGATTAGAGTCCAAGGAGCACAGTAAAAACGGTGTTAGAGTGGCAATTGTTGTTTGCATAGGCCCACCAAAATATGAGAGGCATGGAAAGGAATAGCCTTGGCCTAAATACAAAGAGATCCTACCCCTGAAGTTTCCTGGCATAAGACCAGCTCTAGGCCTCAGGAAAGTTATCGTTCGCTCCAAGACATTGTCCATAGCGCCAACACACTTATCACACAGTCTCTGTTGTTGGTCTCATGTTTCTGTATTAAAGATTCTGGAATCTGCATGTCCTGCATTGAAGTCATGATGTGGAGTGCCTTCTCATTTCACCTCACCATGAAAGGGGAATGCAGGAAGCCCTGTCCTGTAAGCAGGTTGTTGTTGTTAAGTCTTCTCAGTGTTAAGGGAAGTCTCTTTTGAGCAGGACGATGTCTGAGCAGTGGTAGGGTCTTCCGTGGTAGAGGATTGCTTCCAGGTGATGTTATAGACAAACCTCACCATAAAGGGGCAATACAGCAAGCCCTGTCCAGTAAGCAGGTCATTGTTCTTGTTGTCTTCTCAGTGTTAAGGGATGTCTCTTTTGAGTAGATCGATGTCAGAGCAGCTGTAGGATCGTCCCTGGTACAGGAATGCCTCCGGGTGATGTTATATACAACCTTGGATGTTTTGTAAATGTCTTCTGTAGATCAAGGGGTAAATGGAGAATGCCCATTCTTCTGAGGCCTGTGCCAGGTCTTTATGTCAATGTTCAGGGTGTAAGGTCTCATTGCACTACAAGATTTGTGTGTTCCCATATCTATTAGATAAGAACTTATTGGTATGTATAGTATTTTCCCATGTTAGTGTGCCTACGCAAACAAGATATAAAGCCACGTGGTGCTATCAGATATATGGGGGCAGAAGAACATTTCCAACAAGACCCATGACTTGGTTCAAACATAAGTATTAAACTGAGGGATTCTTTCACACCAAATTCCATATTGAGCAGTTCACAAAGAGAAGATAAAAAACATGGGGGGGGTCATCACTGTATAAGAAAGTATTTAGCAAAAGTTATAGCCATCAAAGAAAACACCCATAAAATGTTGAAAAGATATGTGTCCTTTTTATGCCTTTTAAAATAGTTGGGTGGGTGTTAACTCTAGGGCACCACTTTGGTCTGTGAATTAGGACTCAACAGTACTTAAGTTTGAAAGGGTAAAAAAGGAGTAATGATGATAGGAGTTAAAGAAGTTAAAGAGAAGTATGAAATTATGAAGGGGTATGCAAAAGGGCAGAGTACAAAATGGACATTCTGCATACATAAAAACATAATTCAATGATAGTGAGTACTATTAATGTTTCTTGTGAGAGTACTATTAATGTTTCTTGTGCGCGCGGGGGCGATAGCCCCCACGCAATTTTGAAAATGTAGACTGGACAGAGATTACCAGTGCCAGCCAAACCTCCTCCTGCTAGACTCCCGGCTCCCTGGAAGGAGAGATCCTTCAAGAAGCTGGGAGAACAGAAGTTCAGAGCCCCACCCAGACCCTCCCTAAGGAGCCGCATGGATAGTGGGGGAAGGCCTAGGGTACCTTCAAGCTCCACCAAGGGACCCAACTCACCGGCTTGCCCAGGCGCGTGGCCCGGGGAAGCCCTGGAGATCTGGAGCAAGGTGGCCGAGGGGTGCTGGGGTTACCCAAATCCCGCACCCCCCCTAGGCCTGGCCAAGCATGCCTCCGGCATGGCGTGGGCCTACCAAACCCCCTCCTGCTAGACTCCCGGCTCCCAGGAAGGAGAGATCCTTCAAGAAGCTGGGAGAACAGGAGTTCAGAGCCCCACCCAGACCCTCCCTAAGGAGCCGCATGGATAGTGGGGGAAGGCCTAGGGTACCTTCAAGCTCCACCAAGGGACCCAACTCACCGGCTTGCCCAGGCGCGTGGCCCGGGGAAGCCCTGGAGATCTGGAGCAAGGTGGCCGAGGGGTGCTGGGGTTACCCAAATCCCGCACCCCCCCTAGGCCTGGCCAAGCATGCCTCCGGCATGGCGTGGGCCTACCAAACCCCCTCCTGCTAGACTCCCGGCTCCCAGGAAGGAGAGATCCTTCAAGAAGCTGGGAGAACAGGAGTTCAGAGCCCCACCCAGACCCTCCCTAAGGAGCCGCATGGATAGTGGGGGAAGGCCTAGGGTACCTTCAAGCTCCACCAAGGGACCCAACTCACCGGCTTGCCCAGGCGCGTGGCCCGGGGAAGCCCTGGAGATCTGGAGCAAGGTGGCCGAGGGGTGCTGGGGTTACCCAAATCCCGCACCCCCCCTAGGCCTGGCCAAGCATGCCTCCGGCATGGCGTGGACCTACCAAACCTCCTCCTGCTAGACTCCCCTCTATCCTCATTCTTTATCCAGACAATCTGTTATTTTATTTTTTGGCAGTGTGGATGCATGTCTCTGCTCCATTCAAAACCTTCAATACTCACTTTCTTGTCCTTTCTGTTAGATGATACCCTGTTTTTACCCAAAACAAAGGCATTCCCCCAACTTCCTCTTTCCTTTTCACCTGTCCTTTGATAATTAATGTCTACCTGGACTGGAGTGGCTTGATAGAGATACCTTTGTCACTCACTTGATCCTCCTCTTCTGGTGGGGAAATAAAGGGGTTTCGGTTTTGGCTTAACATCCAGAGAGATCACAAGTTGAGAAGCCAGCCCTACTCAATGATTCTCTCCTGACTGGCTTGGTTTATTAATTTATCATGGCTACCCTTTTTCAGACCTGTTCACCTGGGGTTGGTAATATGATGCATGGGGTGATTTCATATTCCTCCACACCCCCACTGAATGATCCCCAGATCTATTACTGGTGTTTTAAAGTGTTTCCCTTTAGCCTTATCTTGATGTCTTCCATACACAGGGAGAGCTCAACAGAAACCACTCCCAGAGTCAGACGACCTGTACGTTCCCTCTGTTGCTCTCTTTTCTGGAAATGCCATTCCTGTGAATAATTGAATCAAATCCACCAAGGATCACTTTAAATGCCTCGTTGGTTTCTTTCAATCTTGGCTTTTCTCTGAGCTTTGTTCCTTATGAGAGAGCTTTTGTGCCTTTATTTTTGCAACAGTTCATACTCACTAGAATCATAAGAAAGCTCAGCTTTATGTATGATTCCTTCCACCACCCTTTCTCATACTGACTAGCTTACTGGTTGCCAGTCATGGAATACATCCTCTTAGGCATATTTGGCAAAGCCTCAACATTGGTTGCCACAATTGTGGGTACTTTGGCATCTTTTGGGTAGAGGCCAAGGATGATGCCACATTGCCCTGGGTGGCCCCCACAACAAAAAATATTCTGGTCCAAGATGTCAAATAGCACTAGGGTGGATGATAAGCTTCCCAAAGGCAGATCCCATAGCTCTGATGCTTTGAACTCTCAGGTTTGAGACATCAGACATCTTGTTCTATCAGTTGAAGTTGGTGACTATGCATGTTGATTAATGTTTGTGGAAAGCTGGCTCCATGTCTTGTTTTGAAACTGCCCATGGATACTGCTAACCCAGAACTGCTCTACCTAATACTGCTAAATTTCCTGTTGAGCACCACATGAGTATCTAGGAAGGCCAATGGCCGTGGCAACCCTTCATCATTGGTATTCTGGATCTCTCCCAGCTTTGCTGAATCCCATCAAGCGGCTCCTACTCTCTAGCTCCCTATAGAATTAAATTCTCCAGGCTACAAAGGTCTGACTCCTGTCTCTTAGCAGGGCCAAGGGAAATAGAGCTATGTGGAGGAATTTTGCTTCTGATGCTTTGGTAGAACTTGCACATGTGTTTTCTAGTCTTTAATGCAGCCTCTTTACAAATGAGACAAGTCATTTTTCTGCATTACATCCTTCACTCAAAGCTATGAATTCCTTCCTAAGTTAACTTTAGTGATAATTTTTTTCAGTAGATTAAATATGTACAATCTGAATTGTCAAGAAAACAAAAAAATGGCTCACACTCAAGATGTTTTTCTTTGCAGGATTACTTACTTATTAGGGACGTTAGAAGCAAATAAATGTGTTAGAATTGGCTCCACTCAGGTATCTAGAAGCTTCCATTCTTTTGCTTACTTCAGCAGGAAGCTTGTCCTTAAATGCCTTCTCTTACACTGTGTTTAAATCTTTAAGCTGCCTCAAGTCTTTCAAAAGTAGGATACAAATCTTATCTTTTATTAAAAAAATATAAAGCCAAAACTTAAGTTATTCTGAGTCATCTTTGGTGCTGATTGTGAAGCACTTTGCTCTGGATGGAGTCTGCCTGGATTAGTGTGACCCATCGTGTTATACCTAGAAGCCAAGTCTTAACTCTTTGGAAATGATAATAACTCCCTTGTGGGGTTGCTGAAAGAAGCCAATAGGAAATGAGGTGCCATGAAAGCACCCTTCTGAGCCTGCCCATTTGACAGATGTCTTACCTCCATATCCCTGGGAGCCTTGCCTTGGAGATCAAGTTCACAGGTGGTCACTATTGAGGGATAGTAACAATTATTTACTGGAACATGGATTCTTTTATGGTGGTGGTACCAAGGACTAAACTAAAGGCTACCACTGAGTGCTCTACCACTGAGTCATGCATACACTTGACCTGAATATGAGTTCCTGGTTCTCATAGGCTTTTTCCTTGGAAGTCAGTGATGCAGAGTTCTCATTGTTCCTGTCATTTTAATTGTGAAAGAAAGTTCTGGAAATACAGTCTAACACCCCTGTGGGGCTAGAAGGGCCTCTCTTTGGCAACTGAGGCTACTATTTTCAGAGCCTGATCATGTTTGGTTTTCTACGTCTTAGGTATGAGATCGTCCTGGAGATTTCTTGCTGAATGGAGGAACTGTGGTCTAAAAAGATAATTTGTGTTATTCCTGCCCAATGGGATGGGATGAATTTAGAAACAAACCAAATTTCCCAATTGCTTTATATATTTTTTGTTTTGTTTTGGTGCCACACCCACTCAAGGATTACTCCTGGCTCTGTGCTCAGGAACTACTCTTGGTGGGGCTCAGGGGACCATATGGAATGTGTGTGGGAGTGTTCAAACTCAGGTGGGATGCACACAAAGCAAACGCAATACCTGCTGTATTATCTCTCCAGCCCCATGCCCATTTGTTTCAAAAACTCTGAAATGCTGGGAAAAGTTAAAGAAACAATATAATCACTTGGAAAAACCTACCTTCCCTTAAAAAGGGAAAAAAAGTTATTGAACTTTTCAGAACTCCTTGTGAGAAAGAGTGAAAAAATAAGGCCAAGAGAAATGCAAGAGTAGAGTCCTCACCTCCTGCTGGCTCCTGGTTCTCCAGAGTGGGGCATGGGGAGTGGGGCGTGGGGTCAGAAGTCTGGCGCCATGTTCCCCAGAGGGTCTTGTACAGACATTGGGGATGAAGGTTACCCACGCTTCCAAACAGTGTGATCTGATTGGGGAATTGCTGTCTGCATGCTTCTGTACACTTTACTGATCATATAGAAATGCTTATACATCATGTGAGGGATCAGTCTGGTCAGTATTACCCTCATGGCAGAGACAACATTCAGTGGAGCCATTGCAAAGCCACTTTTACCCTCTTGGGGATTGGACCCAAGGGAGCATGAATCATAGACACTAGCTAGTTCTGACCATGGTGGAGAATTTTTCCAAGACCTTGGTGACAGGTTCTGAATAGTGATACAGTCAGAGACTACCTTTGGGGGCGGGGGAGGAGGCTACAGATTTTGCTCTAGGATTCTGGCAGGCAACAGTGAGCCCTGGAAATAGCTGCCAGCCCTGCTGTGTCCCCAGACACAGCTGTAACCCAAGGCCCCAGGAATAAGCATTGCCCTTGAAAACATTTACTCTTTCAAAGGGAGACAATAAATGTTTCCACTGTGCTAAGCTCAGGGAGCAGTCCCAGGATCTACCCCAGACCCAAAGCCCAGAAAAGGCCAGACTGGCTTTGCTTCTGCGACTTTGTCTCTAGATTGGAGCGTCCACGTGGGTAGCTCAGTGCTGAATATGGTTCTTCCCTGCCCGGGGAGACTTCGGCCTCCCTTCCTAGTTCCTGGAAATGTACTGGCTCGGATCTCTCACTGCTGTTTCTCCCTGTCCCAGAATCTAGCTGACCTTGGCGTTCCTTCATTCTCTGTTTCTCCTGAGACTTGGCTAGGGGACAAATCCCTCCTGGTGGTGCCCGCGGGGGTCCTTTGAAGCTTAGCACAGTCTTTCTTTCCTGCTCCCAAAATAGTGCTGCCTCAATTACCCCGATGCCCTGCTGTCCTCATGCTGGGCTTCTGGCCCTGCCTTCTCCTTCTGCAGGCAACCCAGAATGTAGTGTGGCTTTTGGCTGTCATTTCACACTTTCCCCATGAACTTCGCTCATAATGGCCTCTGCTGCCCCTCCACCAGCCCACCACGGGGTCCTTAGCATGTGCCAGTGCAGAGCACTTTCCAGGTTCAATCTAAATATTCTCCTTCTTCTCCATGGTGACCAGTTTGCCCCAAGCTACCATCAATTCTCTTCAGAACTTCCACCAAAAAAATCCTCCAACAGGCTCTTTTCTTTCACTCTCACACCTGCTGCTGAGTCTTAACCGAGCCTTCAAAAGACCCTTCTGAATTGGGACTTAGACCCTGTGACTTCCTCTGCTCCTGCTCAGTGTCTCCCTGACACTCCCAGAACTATTATCCCTGCCTACCTCTCTCCTCTCACCCTCACCCCTCCTTTCTCACTTCCAGCCCACACTAACCAAAGACCTGCCTATATTCTACATTGCTCTCTGGACGGCTTCAAAACCTTTTACACATGTCACTTTCCCAATGAGAGTTTCACACACATACATGTACATACATGCACTATCTTCCTCACATTAGTCACAAGGCATTTCTCCACTTATTAAGGACTCTAAACTCCATGAGATTAGATCTTCTGTAGGTTTTATTCATCAGAATCTTCTCAGCACTAGATGCATGGTCAGGATCTGACCCACTTTTTCACCATGACCATGACTGAGGTTCTGCCCATGAAGTCTCTGCTAGTTCTTCCCACATTCCCTGTCCCTGCCCTGTAGCCAACTTCTAGCTTCAGGGGGAGGATTTCCACAGAGTGCTCATCCACTAACACTAGGCAGAACATCTGAACAGACTGGCGAACTTCTAGAATCTTGTAGTCTGTAGCTTCTTCCTGGGGAGATGGCTCAAAGGAAAGATAGAAAACTGCTTTGTATGTGTGAGTCACTGATTTGATCCCCAGCACCAAATGGTCTCCTGAATACTCAGTTCGGAATAGCCCCCAAACAAAACAAAATACAAAGCAAAACAGAGCAATTCTCTTCTCATCGAGATAAGAAAAGTTTAAAAAGTCCAGATATTCCAAAGACTCTGAATATGAGACATTGTTCTTTTGAGGAGTGCATAGCAGGTAAGTTATCTCACCAAACAGACAGCAGCAGGGAATGGTGCTTTAAAGTTTCATTAGACTTAGAAGGTGAGATATAGATTCCAGTGAGGACTGAAGTTTAGTAGATTTCTCATGTGGCCGAGGTTGTTTTCAATTTAATTTTGGTTGCACATAAGGAAGAGAAAGGAAAGTGTATTTGATACAAGCTAGTGAGCAGGTATAAAGATTTCCTTTGTGTGTAGATGAGTATGTGTGTATGTATTTTGGTTCTAGGTACAATCTCATATGGAAGGAAGTGCTCTACCACCAAGTAATGCCCCAACCCTATGATGGCAAAAATTTGTAAGAGTGAATTTTAGAATTTGGGTAAACCTTTTTATTTTCCTATTTTGGGCAAAATAAACATAATAGATCCATCATCTTCATTTTCAAATACCTATTCATTGTTGTTCAAATAACCCCCAGACTGATTTAAGTTAGCAAAGCTGAAATACTTCGACTACACAGAAATTTTCTCATTCTTTCCTGTGCCCACCCCTGATAACCATCATTTCACTACGTCTCCATGAATCTGACTGTTTCAGAATTTCATCTAAATGCAGTCATACAATACAATACTTGCCTTTTGGTGTTGAATAATTTCCTTTTGCACAATAGCCACAGTCTTTATCTGAGTTAGCATGGGTACACCTTTAAAAACAGGCTTCTGAGAGATAGTACAGGGGTAAGGTAGTTGCTTTGCATGTGACTGACTGGCTCAGTCCTCAGAACCACACTGCATGGTCACTTGAGCACCATCACGAGGGACTTTTAAGCATAGAACTGAGAAAGGACTTGGAGAACTCCTGAGTCTTGCCCAACTGTTTGTCTCCCCCCAAAAAATTATTTAAAAAATCTGAATTCTGTGTGTTTCATTTGATTGAGGAAGGCATACAGTTTCCAGGCTATTTTTAGAAATGTTTTTCTTCATAAATCATTTGTCTGCATTTATGATTTGCAAAAAATAATGCTTTGTTTACAGCCACCCATTGAAATAGGGAGGCTTGCCACTGAGCAGCATTTTTCCATTTAATTATACATTTTCCCTTCAAATAAAATCAGTTATTAAAGCAATTCATCATCGATAAATAGAGAACAGTATTTATAGACGACGTACAATGCAGAGCATGTTTCAGAGCAGGGCTTGGTGATCCAACTGATCCCAGGGACCTGGTCCTCAGACAGATCAGGAGCTAATGAAAAGAGGTTGAACTTCAACTGTATCCCTGGGTTTGGACCTGAGCACCATGGAGCCTTACATAAGATTTCAAGGGATACATGACACTATCTTATCAGTGCCTCCATGGAATATTCTATTTCTCCCAGTTCCAAGCACATGGTAAAATAATTCTCCCTGATGCTGGTGGTTTACATGATGGTTAACATGTCATTCTGAATGTTTAATGCCCCATTTAAGACCCCTCAGTTCACCCAAGTCTAGTCTTTTCTTTTGGCCAAGATTTATATCCTATCCAAATCCTATGTTAAATCTTAAATTCCCAGTAAGGTGGTATTGGAGATGTAAACTTGAGAACCTATATCATGAGGGTGGAGTCCAGATGATATAGAGACTCTCATGTTTCACTCCAAAATTGTCACAAATTTTATGACAAATTTTTGTTACAAAACAGGAGTACAACTACTTTGTGAAATTATAAAAATATTTCATATTACTGAGAATAAAAAGAAACAGGATGAGTTAAATATGCAGTGGCAAAGCTGATGCCATAAAATCTACAAGAAGGGTTGTCTTCTTTCTCTAATACCACGGTGAAGACAGCAGAAAGATGTCTATCAGTAAGCCAGAACAGGGCTCTCATCAAACAGCAGATCTGCAGATCTTCTCCAGCCTCCAGAACAGACTCCAGAAGTCCAAATTTATTACATCAGGCCTAGGGTAGAGCAAGGAATCGTCACTGAAAATATGCTAGGGAGTAAGGTAGAGTTTCAGGGGGAGGATGACAAAGATGACTAGGTGGAGCATTGAGGATGCTCTGAAACAGTGGTCCTCAAACTATGGCCTGCGGGCCACATATTGTATTTGTATCTGTTTTGTTTCTTCACTGCAAAATAAGATATATGCAGTGTGCATAAGAATTCGTTCATAAGTTTTGTTTTTACTATGGTCAGACCCTCCAATGGTTTGAGGGACAGTGAACTGGCCCCCTGTTTAAAAAGTTTGAGGACTCCTGCTAGTATGCAGCAATTTCTAGAAGCATCCTTTGTTAATTGAAGCAGTGGAGATTTGAGGATCTCTGATCACTGGGGGTGTAGCTCAGTTTATTCTAACCCCTGCACAGAGATTACAAATGCTATGGGCCTAGTTTTGGATATGTAGAGATGCTGATAGAAAGTCAGGTACCTCTTTACAGATATTCATCTTTTCTTCAACAGGGTTTAATACAGTCTCACTTCCTGTGGATTAAGTTTTATTGTCTTTTCATCTCTGAGGCTCGCCTTCCATGCTTGACTGAAACTCTAGAAAGTTCTGTAGTTTTACTAGTCAATTTTTATAGCCTTGCTGCTATTGCAGAGTTTAGCTTCTTCCAGGAAAGCGATCATTGAATTGCCACAGATTTTCTCATTCACCATGTGGTATGCAGTAATATTTCTTTTTAAACACTCTCCTCTCACCTTTACTATTCACATGAGGAAAATAGCTATGTTCCTCATTTATTCTCCAGCTTCATCACTAAGCCATGCTTTTAGGAGACAGAGACAGACACAAAATCAGAGAAAGAGACAGAGATGCAGAGAGAAACAGAGACAAGAGACAGAAAGGTGAGAAAGAAACAAATAAAAAAGGAGAAATCCCAATTCTTTAATTAAATAAATAATTTTGAGTTAAAAAAGAAGAAAACAAGACTATTTCCTACAGCTTGATTGTTGCTCCCCCCCTCTATCTCTGTCCTTTGTTTTTAGCAATGCTCAGGGGTTACTCCTGGCTCTGCACTCAGGAATTACATTTGGTGGTACTCAGGGGACTATATGCTACCAAACCCAGGTTTGCTATGTGCAAATTAAGAGCCCTACCCACTGTACTATCAGTCCAGCCTTACATTTCTTATTTTAATCACAGAATTAGGACTTCATGTTTATGAAAGAGGGATTGTTCTCCTGCATGAGAATTAGGTGGGGGACTTATACAAAATGTAAGTTGTTCTTTAGTCCCCACTGGAATACCCGTGATTCAATATACATAAAAGTCTGACGGTTGACAATATTTCCTGCTTCCCCTCTTACTCATGTCCATGACATCAAGAAAATTTCTTTCTTTGTAATATTGATGCCATTTTTCCAGCTAGATCTTAACTACCTTGACCAAATTACTTTCTGTTAAAATATATATATATATGTATATAATATATTAACATCCTTAAATTCTCAGCTTTACCAAATAGATTTAAGTATAATATATCAATATTTAAAAATGGGTACCTGAAGTAATACTTTAGTCATATTTTGTGCACTTAAATACATTGAACATGAATTCTTCATTTAAATACCAAAATAGGAAATAAAAAAATACAAAACAAAGACTAAAACACAAACAAAATCAAACCACCTCAATAATTGGTTGTAGTGAGGCCAAACAAACAGGCTCTGGGTGCTGGGATCAGCCTAGACATCCTGTCTATCATTGAACTAGAAGTTATCATCGATCAAGATATTATGTATTGGAATATCTACGCCACCCGCCCAGTGGTTCCCGACTGTGAGAAACTGTGTTACCTGTGCGTGTTTTTCCACTGTCCTGTCTCCTGAACCTCTTGGAAGTGGGCCGAAAAGGGCCCAGAAAAATAGCTCTCCCAGAGGCTCCAGAAGAGCAAGGCCGCACCTTCTTTCTAGCCAATGAACCCCACCACGCAGAAAAAAATCACACTACAAGCGTGACAATGGGGAAACCTCGCAGGCAAACACTATGCACAGAGAATGAAGACAATAGCGCTGATGATCTAAAAAATTCTAACCATCTGATTAACCTCTCGGATAAGGAGTTTAGAATAGAAATATGAAGATGTTTGCAGAACTCAAAGAAAGCATAGATCGATCTGAACAGAACACAAAGGCAGAAATCAGAAAACTGCAAACTGAAATAACAGATCTGAAAAACACGGTAGCTCAACTGAAAACCTCAGTGGATGGCCTCACCAGCAGGGTAACAGCAGCTGAGGACAGAATCAGAGTGCTGGAAGATGAGATGCAGAAAAACTCAACACAGCAGAAGAAATTGGAAAAGAACCTTAAGACAAACGATCAGACAATGGAAAAAGTACTCAAGGAATGTGAACAGATGAAAATAGAAGTCTTTGAGAAACTCAACAGAAACAACATAAAAATCATTGTAGTCCTAGAGGCCCAGGTAGGAGATCTCCAGGAAGAATCAACTGTCAAAGGCATCATCAAAGAGATACTCCCAGAGTTAAAGACTACATGCAATCAAATCCTGCATGCCTAAAGAGTACCAGTTAAAAAAGACCCAAAGAAAAACACCCCAAGACACATCCTCGTTACGATGACAAATCCCACAGATAGAGATAGAATACTGAAAGCAGCAAGATCAAAAAATGAAATTACATTCAAAGGAGTATCCCTAAGACTTACAGCAGACATGTCACAAGAAACTCTCAAGGTTAGAAGAGAGTGGTGGGATATTGTGACAAGACTGAATGAAATGAATGCCTCACCGAGAATACTGCACCCAGCCCGACTCACGTTTTGGTTTGAAGGAAAGATACATAGTTTCATGGATAAACAACAGCTCAGAAACTTCACAGATGAAAAACCAGCCTTAAATGAAAAAAACTGAAAGGCCTACTTTCAGACAAGAGAGACCAACAAACACAGCAAACTTATCTACAAAGATGACATTAAATCCTATGACAATCATCTCCCTCAATGTCAATGGACTAAATCCACCAACTAAAAGACACAGAGTGGCAAAATGGATCAAAAAGATGAATCCAACCTTCTGCTGCATACAAGAAACATACCTGGGGGCCGGCGAGGTGGTGCTAGAGGTAAGGTGTTTGCCTTGCAAGCGCTAGCCAAGGAAGGATTGCGGGTCAATCCCCCAGTGTCCTATATGGTCCCCCCAAACCAGGGGCAATTTCTGAGTGCTTAGCCAGGAGTAACCCCTGAGCATCAAATGG